>NC_064640.1:698587952-699187952 GCF_023864345.2 Schistocerca serialis cubense | reverse complement strand
GAATTCCCCCCCAAAATTAAACCATATCTTATTATGGATTCAAAGTAACTGTGGCACACCACCTTCCTGCTGTTTATGTCTGATACACCAGATACCATGTCTATTGCAAAAGCTAGGCTAGTAGCTAAATAATCTATATATGCTTGCCAACTTAGATTTTTGTGCAAGTTCAGTCCCAAGAATTTGATGGACTGAGCTTCTATAACTTGATTTTTATGTATGTCACTGATTTTTGATTGTCCGGTTTTAAACTGAGTAAACCAGGTCTTTATTAAATTTAAGACCATTTTGTTGAAACCATGTATCTAAGTTGTTTAGTGTATTTATTAGGTACAGCATCTGGAATTTCCTTCACATTTTTTTTCCGTAAGTACTGAAGTATCATCAGCAAACATGACTGGTTGGGCACTGATATTGAATGGTAAATCATTTACGTAAATAAGAAGCAATATTGGCCCTAGGATTGAGCCTTGAAAGACTCCTTGTGAAACTGTATCCCAGTGAGATGTGTAATTTATGGTATTAGAATCTATGATTACCTTATGTTTCTTGTTTGTCAGATAAGACCTAAGCCACTGCAATGCATTTTGTCTCAGGCCACACCTGTTTAGTTTATGAAGCAGTATGGAATGATTCACTGAATGAAATGCCATTGTAAGGTCACAGAAGATACCTGCCACTCCATTGCTTTTGTCCAGTGATGAGTGATTTTTTCAATGAGTTTGTGGATTGGATTTATGGTGCTTTTCCCTTTTTGGAACACATATTAGTTTTTGAGAATAACATGTTTTATCATAACATTTGTTATCTGGATGCTTTGGATAACACTCGGAGAACAGAATAGGATGGTATTTTACATATCTTCCCTTGTTCCTTATTTGTGTAGTGGCTTAACCTCTGCATACTTAAGTACATCAGGAGAGCTGGCTTGCTCAAATTACTGTCTGATTATTAAAGATAGAAGGTGTTCAGTTTTATCATAGACAAATTTAATTATTTTAGTGGGACTTGATCCCACCCTGCACAGTTTTTGTTTTTTAAAGACATAATAGCAGTTTTTACATCTTCAGTTGAGACATTACTGAATACCAAAGGGGGGTCACTATTCTGGTCCAGGCCAAAGAGATGTACACTGTTTTGATAAGTAACCACATCAGCATTAGATGTCACTACAGTTATGAGAAATTTATTAAGCATTGAGAACAAATTCAGTTTTAATAGTAGGCTACACTGCTTAGACTTATCATTATGACTCACAATTTGACATTCTTTTGGCAGTTTTTACAACACTATTAAATACAACTTTGTGACATTTCACAAAGTTAATAAAGTCAGGAATCTTACTGTATTTCAGCTCTTTATTCTGCTCTTGTTTTATAGCACTAGATATTTTAAATCCTAGAGTAACCATTTTAGTTTACTTTTGGCTTTTCGGTGACAGATCCTTGGCAGGAATGATTCACTCAACCCCTCTAGAAAACTTCTTAGAACTTTATCAAAGTTCTCAGCACTTGACACATTATTTTCTATGAGCCATTTTGCTGCATCTATCTTGTCACGGAACAGGTTCAAGTTATTTTCACAAAAATTTTTTTTTCATAAAACCTTTCTAAACATTTGGTTTAGCTATTCCTGGCAGCTCAATAAACAATGCAGAATGGTCAGAAATTCCTAAGTACAACCAAAACTTGTTTTTGAAGTCAAACATGTAACTTGTTAAGATATTGTCTGTATAAGCAGCTGAATAAGCATTTTCTCTACTGAATTCACAAAAATTTAGTTTAAAACCAGAGTTCTAAAATAAGTCACTAAACTGTTTTGAGTTATAGTCATGACTTTTCACATTTAGATTAAAACCAGCTGCTGTGATAATAGTTTTCTTCCTTACTTTCTTAAGATTATCAAGAAGGCACTGGAGTTTATACGAGGAAGTTTTAGATGTACTTCCTGAAATTCTGTAAATTGATATGGCTATTGTGTTCATCTCTTTTGGTACAACACAACAGCTTTCAAAAAGAGCACTCCTCATTTAAGTAATCAAAATCTGTCTTTATTTCATACTTAAGGCAGGTATTGAGATGAATGCATGACTTTCCATGCGATCTTTCTTTTCTCCAAAAGCTGCTTGCCACATTGAAATGTTCCAGTTTATTTTAAAAAATTATGTAGTCACTAGTTAACCAATGCACTTTTAAACAGACAGCTTTGATATATTTGCTTTCACTGAGGATAATTTGCAATTCTTCAATTTTGGTAATACCTGCCTTCAAACAATTTATATTCCAATGCAATAAGTAACTTTTTTCACTGTATTTTATCTGTCTGTGCACAACTTCTCATAAATTTCTCACCACTGTGTTTTCTTCACACCATGCTTCTCTTGTTAGGAGGAAGAGCAGCTCCTTTTACTTCTGCCAGTGTTCATGCTGCATTTTCTGTTGTTGGTGTTGCTTCTTCTCTTGTCTGTGTTTCTGATGGCAATGATTCTGATTCTGGGGTAGCTGCTGTCATGGGTGAATGGGGCTCTGCTGCTGTTATGAATTGTTGTTGTGGTTCTGCTGTTGATTGGGATGCTGATGTTGCTTTTTCTGTGGATGCTGCTGCTGCTGCTTCTTCTGATAATAATAGTTTTGTTTCAATTGATGCTGATTTAGCTGCCACTGGTTGATGATTCTGCTGCAGTAGCTGATGGCGATGATTCTGCTACTGCCCTTTATTTCTTCTTCTGCTAGCTGCAGTCAACATTTCCAGAGTTTTATAGCTGAGAAGTTTCTTAGCCTTTCTATTTAGGTGCAATCCGAGCCTTGTGAAACAGTCTCTCTGTGGGTAGCCAACGGGTAGAAACTGGGTGTTTTGATACATACCTGTTAGATGAACAAAAGCTGGTGGACATTTTGTAGCCTGTAAATATATTGAGAAGATTTATATTTTCAGTTTTAAGCCAATGTTCATTTAAACATATTACCTTTACTGACTTTTCATACTTTCTAACAGAATTTGCATGTCATAAAGCTTGCTGATCATTCCTTCAGACAGACTATAAAATGTTCAAATGCATAATGAAATTACTACTGCATACATTATCAGGTAAAGAATCTTTAGGATTAGTTTGATGGCACAGTAAAGGAACTTCCCCCCTATGCAATAAGTACAACTTCTGGATTGTTATTGTTGGGCCAAATCCAGTTGGAATTGCCCCTTTCGCTAGTTTTGCTGTGTGTGTGTGCTTAGGGTGTTGGTGGCTTGTTTGTTTCTCCAGCTGCCTTCATGCATTACTTTGTCAACAGGCTTGTTTCATGCAAGTCTTTTCTTATCATATAGATTCAGGTGTTGTCCATGTGTTGTGAAACTAGCTTTGTCATAACTGTTGACCTCAAGAAGTCTTACACTTTTAAACTCGAATAGAAGTGTTTTAAAGTTTCATTTGTTCATCAAATTTCACTATTTATTTATTTATATTTTGCAGTAAACATCGTTTGATCCTGCTATGAGAACAAACCATCACCTTTAGTAGAACTGAACCTAATCATATTTTCGAACTTCGCTCCAGGCTTAACACCAGCTGAGACACTCAGAAATAGCAGAGTTTGATACTAAATTTGAAACATTGCATGTATGGCTGTCTCCGAATATTTTGACATTTATTTCATGATGAATTTGTCTTTCTGTTGCTGCAGAACTATTGTTTGCAGATTTCATAGACCTATCAAGAAAACAAAGATAAGTAAAATTTGTGTCTTTTTTTTTTAAATTTCAACTGAAACTATTGCTTAATATGGCAGTGACTGAAAATAATTGCGATCAACAAGAAGATAGTTGAACAGTTGGGGTTCATTAGAGGTGATCAGGCTGTGGACAAGGTAGTGAAAGAAAATGAGTCTTTGGATTTGGTTAAATTGGTAAGAAGAATTTGAGGTGAGATAAGCTAGTCACTTGCCAACAGTGATCAGAACAGTGAACAATTACAGTTGATACTTAAGGAAAAAATGTGAAAGATTGTAAAAGATTGAATGCAAACTGCAAATTAATAGGAAAACCTTAGAAGGACTTAAGCCCGATGAAACTGCCTTAAAGGGCATGTGTTTATGAGTGGATGTATATGAGAGCAAAATAGTTAGTTCAGAAGATGAATCTCTTAAGGAAAGAAGCAAGAATGAGAACAAATTTGATGAATTTAGAAATTTGACTACAGATGAAGATGACAAGTTTAAGGAAGAACTGTGTGACTTGAAAGGGGTTTTACAAAGTTAAATGTGGATATTTACTAATGATACAGTGGGTAATTTGATTAGATTGGACTCCAAATTAAATGAGGTTAAAAAAATGGCACTGGCAATGTGTGTATTTGCAAAAAGATGTTCAGTGTCAGAAAGTGAACTGGGTAATGTAATAAGGAATTTAGTAGAAACTGAAGAAGTGCCAGTAACAAGGAACTTATTTAACTTGTGTACTAACAGTTGTGTTATGTGGACTAACCTCCCATTGAGAACTTTTCCTGAAGATGACTGTTGTGTGGCTGAAAGATTACAATGGGGATTACTATATGGACCAGATGATTCAATAGATCAGTTTTTGAAATATTTAGACAAACTAGACAGGAATTTGGAAAGAGGGAATAGGCAAAATTTCAGGGAAATAATCCATATGGAGAGGAAATGAAATCACAGTGTTACTGAGGGAAATCAGGGAATATGGAAACTACAGGGATGTTATCTGATTGGTGGGATGAAAAGGGGTTATAACAGATCTGGAAGGGACAGAAATGTGGGTTAAGATTTTGAAAACAGAATCAGCATATGGGAAAGGGGTCATATTGGGAAACTGAGGGTCACTCCAATAAGGGTTTGTAAGTTTGAAGTGAGGGGATCAAACAAAAATCAGACCAATGAATTTAATAGAAATTTCAGAGAAAATAAGAGTCAGGAATTTCAGAAACAAAATTTTGAAGGACAGCATTAGTTAAATAAGTTGATTTTCGATTTTTGGTGAATGATAAAAAAAGAAAAGTGAGATGATAGTTGTGAACAAGAAAATGCTGAAAATTTTGATCTGGGTACTGGGATTATTACAAATTTTTTACATTTGGGTTAGGGAACAAAGTACAGGATAGATTTGAAATGGGGAATAATGGTTGTGCTGAATCTATAATCTACTGACACTTGTTTATATTATTATTCTGTATGTACTAGTACATCCTGTATGACGAAGCCAATATCATTGTAAAATGATTTATGGTGAATAGAATTCTTGATATAAGAAAGGTATTTAGTGATATATTAACAGATGGAGGAAGCGACTTAGTGAATACCAAAACCTTAGTGAACAATGAGGATGATGATGATCAGCAGTTGGGGGGGGGGGGGTTGGGGGGGGGGGGGAGGAGGGGAAACGAAAAGAAGATGGTTAGTTTTATTGATATCAATGAAAGTAGGGATAATGTGATTGCTGATGATGTTGATGATGCTGAGGTTACAGTAAAATTTCTGTGAAGATAAATGAAGATCAGTTGATGAAGTTAAATAATGAGGAAAATGTTGTTGCTGCATTGATGCTGACTGGATCACAATGATAAAAGTCAAACATCAGCAAGGAAGGCTTTATTGCCAATATCACACAATTTGGGATTTATCCATCATCACATATCTACAAAACATCAGTTACAAAAATATTATGTAAAACAGTAACAGATAGCCACAACACTCCACTTTGATAGCAATTACCTGGCTCAAACTGTGTTACACCTAACCAGTAGCAATTACTGCACATAGATATGGCGTTTCAAGTTATATGTGAAACAAACATTCGGAGACTACAGACACCATTTTTGCAGTGTTCAGATCAAGAAGACATTTTTGCTAGCATATAAAACATATAGTGGCACCAAGGTGCACCAACTAATGTATATTTATTATACTGTGTGTCTGATGACTGTAAACCAACTTATTATAAAATAAATATTTTCTTAATACAAATGGCTTTACAGTGATAAAAGGATACAGAAATTATTTGTTTTAATTTGGGAGTATTACATGGCACCACACATTGTCAAAAGCTACAATCACAACTGTACAATATGACAAGCTAAATCAAATTAAAATATAAAATAGCAATATAAATATATGCCACAAATTTAAATAGAGAGAGAGAGACGGGAAGTGGATATTATATTCATTAAATTAGGACTGTCCATCTTTGAGACTTAAATTTGGTACCAGGAAGTAACCAATATGCGTTATTGTAATTATATCAACCAGAAGAACCATTTTCTACTAATGAGCACAACCAGAGTTTTATGAAACAGAGGAAATATTTTAGCATAACCAAAATCAGTCTTGGGGAATTACACATCATGTCCACGTAAAACTATGAAATGTTACTTGATTCCATGTACTGACAAACATTAAAATTGTAGCGTCTTGTGGCACTATACAAAGCTATAAACTGAGAGTATGAAATGTATGAAATATATATCATAATCGTACATCTCAAACCATATAAAATAAAACACAGATGGTAAAAATTAATGGGGCAGGCGGGTGAGGGGGTGGGGGGTTGGTGGGGGGGGGGGGGGGGGTATGGGAAATTATATTCTAGTATCAAAAAATTCAATCATGGCGGATTACACACAATATCCACATAAAACTGAGTAATGTTACTTGGTGCATGCACCTCCAAATGTTAAAATCATCGGGTCCCATGATGCTTTACAGAAGCTGTAGACTGAAAATATAAAATAGATAGTTTAATTGTACATCCCAAACCATAAACTATAAAACATAGAGAGCAGGAATTAGAGGGGGCGAGGAAGGGGGTATGGGGGGGGGGGTGCACTATATAAAAACTGAACAGAAACATGAGTGTTTGTCAGAATCAGACTTTGGTAGCCCATAGCCACGCTCATAATAAATCCTGGAAAATATCGAAGAACCATTTCCTGTGGGAGTGGATCTGTTCATTGAAGATTCCATGCTGGTTACTATTAAAATGCATATAAATCTCAGTTTCTTCCAAAATATCTAAGTCTAAGCCTTTAAGCCATGTGTAAATTGTTAGAGACTTTTCAGTTGTAGCTAAACGATGTTTTTTTTATCACTGAGACTACAACCCATAGCAATTGTATTTTTACTGCAGT
This sequence comes from Schistocerca serialis cubense, assembly GCF_023864345.2. Taxonomy (NCBI): domain Eukaryota; kingdom Metazoa; phylum Arthropoda; class Insecta; order Orthoptera; family Acrididae; genus Schistocerca; species Schistocerca serialis. Next base: position 699,180,820 of record NC_064640.1, on the reverse strand, counting down.
GTTTCCTGAATCCGGCAATATTTTTATGGCAGTGTTTCCTGAATCTGGTTCAAAAGACAGACGCGATCTGTCTAGTCAGTGTAAACATTATCACAGTATCCACAAGTGCTTTTATACACTCTCGCTTTGTAAATGTATTCTACTGATTGTCAACAGATGAGCATGAAACTGTTTTAAGTTTCTTGGGCGTCTGGAAGCTAATTTGTATATTGTCGTTTTTAAATGCACTGGTAATTCGTTTACAGAAATGCCATGTATAGTATATATGTAGATGCAATTAAGGTTGAACTCTGGGGTGGATTTGGCATAGATTTTTTTTTTCCTTCTAGTGAAATCTGATTCATAAATGCTTCTTTAGTACGCTGATTGCAACCATTTTTCAGAGCTATCTGTGTATATCAATTTCTTTTTTAACACATGCTGGTTTTAAGTTTATCTAACCTGTTGAACATCGACATGAGTGCATGGGTGACAGAAGTCCATTTTAATAATTACATCAGTGCTGGATGGTTTTTTTGAAAATATGTAAATAAAAATCTGTAGATTGTCCATTAAGGACAATCTACAGATTTTTATTTACATATTTTCAAAAAAACCATCCAGCACTGATGTAATTATTAAAATGGACTTCTGTCACCCATGCACTCATGTCGATGTTCAACAGGTTAGATAAACTTAAAACCAGCATGTGTTAAAAAAGAAATTGATATACACAGATAGCTCTGAAAAATGGTTGCAATCAGCGTACTAAAGAAGCATTTATGAATCAGATTTCACTAGAAGGAAAAAAAAATCTATGCCAAATCCACCCCAGAGTTCAACCTTAATTGCATCTACATATATACTATACATGGCATTTCTGTAAACGAATTACCAGTGCATTTAAAAACGCAAGTCAAAGCAGTTAAGACTTCTATTTGATTCCAACTCCACAGTGAAGTGCATTCTTGAACGCAACAATTTGAAGGAGCCTGCCGAGTCACCCATGTCTGGGTCTGTTCTTCAAACAACGAGACTTCCCCAGTAGTGAGATCGACTTTTTGAAACAAAAGCAAAACGAGGATAATGGAATGTAGTCGAATTAAGTCGGGTGATGGTGAGGGAATTAGATTAGGAAATGAGACACTTAAAGTAGTAAAGTAGTTTTGCTATTTGGGGAGCAAAATAACTGATGATGGTCGAAGAACAGAGGATATAAAATGTAGACTGGCAATGGCAAGGAAATCGTTTTGAAGAAGAGAAATTTGTGAACATGGAGTATAGATTTAAGTGTCAGGAAGTCGTTTCTGAAAGTATTTGTATGGAGTGTAGCCATGTATGGAAGTGAAACATGGACGATAAATAGTTTGGACAAGAAGAGAATAGAAGCCTTTGAAATGTGGTGCTACAGAAGACTGCTGAAGATTAGATGGGTACATCACGTAACTAATGAGGAGGTATTGAATAGAATTGGGGAGAAGAGGAGTTTGTGGCACAACTTGACTAGAAGAAGGGACTGGTTGATAGGACATGTTCTAAGGCATCAAGGGATCACAAATTTAGCATTGGAGGGCAGTGTGGTGGGTAAAAATCGTAGAGGGAGACCAAGAGATGAATACACTAAGCAGATTCAGAAGGATGTAGGTTGCAGTAAGTAGTGGGAGATGAAGAAGCCTGCACAGGATAGAATAGCATGGAGAGCTGCATCAAACCAGTCTCAGGACTGAAGACAACAACAACAACATATGGCTATGTGGGTTAAGATCCCAGGTATCACACACTGCAGTCATTCAGCCTGGAGGGCCTTCATTTGCGAGTAACTGTGGGAAAAAAATTCAGAACTTTGTGTGACATTCAATAGCATAAAAAAGTGGCGGGAAATAGGCTGGTTGCATGGTGTAATGGATAGGATAATAGTTTCACATGTAGGAGGTTGTGGGTTCGAACCTCACCAGTACTTGGCTGGCTTCCCGCCTGGAACACCTTGTGCTCCGCGCTATTGTCTGCCGCAGGACAGGCTGATCCCACGCCACTGGCGGTCGCCGTTGTGCCGTTCGCCAACGCTGCTGGCTTCTGCCGCACCGTGCCCGTGGGTGCACGGCATAGCCACTGGCGAGTCCCGTGTGTGTCAACGATTGGTGAGTAAAACCCAATCCATGAAAATGTCAACCACAATACAGTGTTCGTTTGACAGAAATTTCGAGAGACCTTCATCCTTGGACATCAAAGAATGGATGCATGAAGTACAAAAGATTGAGGAAGAAGAAATTGAAGGGCTACAGTGAGACTTTACCTTGCAAAGCCTGTTTATCTTATTAAAAATGGAAGTCAGATGTGAGACACTGTTTCAAAAACAGGGAAGGTACTATGAGTTGCAGCAAAGCCAGCCTGTTAAATGTATACTACTCCTATGTGCATTCTGTAATTAAATATGGCATAATCTTCTGGGGCAATACAACAACAAATATTAAACTTTTCAGGATGCAAAAGAGAATACTAAGAATTATTGAAGGGGTAAACAATACGAAATCATGCAGACCCATATTCAAAAAACTGTCAGTACTTCCTCTTCCTTGCATTTTTATCTACGAAACATCAGTTTTCATCAAACAATGTATTGATAGACACTCAGATATCTTATTAAAAAATGAAGATATACATGCACGCAATACAAGGCAAAAATCTGACCTTCATATGAAACAGGTGAGAACATCATTGTGCCAAAAAGGCACACTACATACTGGGATAAAATTTTCAATAATCTACCTAACCATATTAAATCAATAGGTAAACTCTGTAGTTTTAAGGCTGAAGTAAAGGCATGTTTAATTGATCATTGCTTTTACAATCTGACAGAATATATAAAAGCCAAACAACAAAAATAAAGATGCATTATTAATATTCTGCTTTGTATGTTGCCTGTAATGTTTGTTGTATGTATGAAGCTAAATTACTTCAATATCTAGTCCTTAGGATTGCAATACAAACTGTATTATATCTCGTAAATACCTAACCATGTCCAATATCCTTGTATATATTCTATACATATAGGATTTGAAGAACTAAATAACTAAGAACATAAAAAACGTACAGATCGTGTTTGCCGATCATGGCGTCGCAACATAATGGTGTGCAACCTCCCGTTCGAAAAACGGCGTGAAGAGGTAGTACGGCTGCCTCAAATTATACAGTGAAGTTCTGTACGTGACCAGGGACTTGCGGGGAAAGGAACATCGAAACAGAGTAGACTCAGGGGTCAAATCTGTATGCACGCTTTCGAGTAAGCACATACCATCATTCATTTTTATCGGCGGCCACAGGGGAGTAATTCAATACAGTGGCCAGACCCCCTTGTGCTCTATATGCAACTCGACAGAGCACATGAGACAAAACTCTCCAAAGAACAGGCGGCTGGCCCAATTGCTGCATGAAAACAGCGAAAATGTTACGACTTATGCTGAAGCTGTAATGGGCCAAGAGCCTGCCCACAAGCTAAGAGCCTGTCATAGCAGCCGTAGCGGGAGCAGCCCCTCCAGCTGTAGAGACCCAGCCAGCAATTCCGCCCCCTGTCACGGTCCCCTCCAGTCCCCACGACTGCTACAGGTAGCACGGCAAAAAGCAGCAGCTGAGTCATTCAGAGAACGAGCAGACAAAAGCCACCGAGCAGGCCGCCGCCTGCCAGAGAGGTGCGAGAAGATCCACCCAGCTGCCAGCTACGGCCCTAGCTGTCACCGGCTCAGCCGCCAGGTCGAACACGAACACGCCCACCTCGTATATCCTCAAGGAACCCGACGATCAGTGCAAAAAAGGAAACGATACACAATGAATGAAAGAGTAAAGACAACGCAACAGAACGTGAAGCCGAAGCCACGAATCCAATGATGAAAGGATGGAGACATCCGATGGAAAAGCGTTGGACACATCGTTCGTGAGCACAAGGAAACAAAACACCAAACCAGCGGACGTTGTCCTCTAGCCGAACTGCTCACAGTAGCCACACCATCCAACTCCACACAGCACTTAAATTCAGGAGCGCTCTGCCTATAACATCATTATGTGTAACGTCAATAAGATGAGTTCAGTTATAAAGATAGACGCTCTCACAGATTTCCTGCAGCACCAAGCTGCCGATGTAGCAATGCTACAAGAAATTGTCGCCACCAACATAGAACATGTACTGGGATTCAATGTCTTCACAAACATCGATGCAGAAACAAAACCTGGAACTGCTATAATGTGCGAAACGGTATTGGAACTGATAACATCAAGATAATGACCGACAGCCAGGGGATGGGTGTCGAAATAGAAAACATGTACTTCGTCAACATCTACACAGGGCACAGAAAATAAGTGGTCCAGGAGTCAGTTCTTTAATGAAGATACCTGCGAGTTCCTCCTGCACAACAATAGCAACGTTGTGCTGGGAGGAGATTTCAACTGCTTAGTCGCCCCGGAAAATCAAATCCCAGTAACGAATTTGTGCATAGAGCAGCAAGAAGATTAAAACTAGACGACTCCTGGCGTCTACTGCACCAAAACGCAGCTGAATTCACAACCGCGGAAGAATCAGGCTCGACAGGACTTAACATGAATAGGAAGTTGGCTGCCTCTGTATCGCGTGTAGAAGTTTGTCCTGTGATCTTCTCCGACCACTGTGCCTGCAAGTGCAAGCTGCAACTGACAACAAGGAAAACTTCAGGAGGAAGAGCAACATGGAAGCTGAACACGCAACACCTCAGAGACGACAAACTACGACAAGAGATAGTTTAGACTGTACATAATAGCCTACAGACGCGAAGACAATATATGTTCACCACACAATGATGGGTCGAACGTGGGAAGCCTCAAACGAAGAAGGCACTGATTAGGCAAAGCTCGGAAAGACTTTCTGGAGGAAGAACACAGCAAACTTTTACACACAGTGTCTGAAGGACACACTGAACGGATCTGCAGATGACGACCTCCTTCTAACGCGAGTCAGGGCGATAAAGGCACACATATTAAACATCAAACGACAGCAAATGAAAGACTTCGTCGCTCGCAGCGAGCCACACGGCGCTATCGAAGATAAACTTGCCACGTTGCACCACTTGCACAGAGAGAGAGAAAGGGCAAACAGCAGAGCCATCAGAGAAGTCTGCGACACAACAGGACAAAAGCTGACGACCAAACGCGACATGAGGCGCCACATAGAGAAACATTTCACTGACCTCTTCAGGAGCGATGCTCCAGACGACGAAGCAAAGACAACAAAAGTCCTAGAAGAAACGTGAAGACTTGCTAAACAACAATGTTCGGGCTCTGCTGACTGAGACCGTGACAGAGAACGAAGTGAGAGCCGTCCTCAGAACCTGCGCCAACGCAAAGCCCCGGGAGCAGACGGAATACCTCAGAGCTCTATGTCGCCTGCTGGGACATTATAGGTGTCGCACTGACAAACACTGTAAACAAGATTCTAGACGGAACAGAGATTGCACTCTCATTCCTAGAACGGACAAACCCTCCGCTTCCGAAAACAAAAGCTGCAAAACAACTAACGGACTTCAGCCCAATAACTCTCTTGAACGCGGGGTACAAAACAGTAGCAAAGTATTTCGCTGAAAACATGCATGGTATACCTCGAAGATATGGACATTCTCAAATAAGAAAAGGAAGATATCGATATTTTTTTTCAGTAATAGACTCGTTCGGCAAGGCATCTAGAACAAAAACAAACCCCAGGAATACAATGTTGCTTCCGATAGGAAACGCCAGAATGTGGTACTAGGGGTCTGAAAATCATAATGCACTAGGTGTCAAGCGACAGCACTACACACTAAAAATGGCTCCAGAAAACTGGTGGAATAATCTAAACATCATCAGAGTGCTGGTCAGAACTGATTCCAACAGATGCCTAACTCTAGAACAGTTAACCGACATGACGATCCTCTCGAAAGCATGGTACATGGCACAAGTTACGTACCTACAGGAAAGTCTACAGCAAACGCTGTATACTACTTGTTGCGGAGGCGGGAAATTTTTAAAGAGAGGAAGGAGGGCTGGCCCGGTAGATGTCAGAACACAATGCGCGGCACCGCTGCTCCATAGAACAATGAAAATGGAGGACAGAAATGTTGACTGTAGCACGTCGTCTTTACTAAAACACTACAAACCGGATTCTGAGGAGGCGCCAAGAGACTTCAGCTGGATAACATTCAAGATGCGCTACTTCAAGCAGATTATAATGGATAAAATTTACGCTTTACCCACGATATCAAATCCACAACTGAAGACAGCAAGAAAAATTTGTGGTGCATTATGAGGAAAGCAAGGCAGAAGCAAAGTGGAGACAAACATCACAAACCACGACTGGCCACAAGTCTGGAAGAATGTCTCAGAAGGGGCCATACCACCAGACCACGTCATTAAATTTTGGAGTGTCCCTCTCATGTTGTACAACTTCATGTGGTTGTTCCGAACCCCATATTCTCATATTATGATGGTTCATCTTTCCGTTTAAATGGAATGTTGCCTGTGGAAGAAAACTATCATCCTCCATCCTGCCAAGAACGAAATTACAGAACTCCACACATTGCTGTTTGTCACTTTCATGAACAGATTGCAGTAGTTGAATTTTGTATACGAGGGCTATCCACAAAGTACATTACGTTTTGGAATTAAAAATAAATAAAATATTGGAAATTTTTTAAATTATATACAGATGAAAGCCACACTTAAATACCACTTTTCTACATAGTTGCAATTTAAATTAAGGCACTTATCGTAGCGATGGACGAGCTTGGAAATTCCTTCGTCGTAAAATTCGGCCGCCTGCGCCTTCAACCACGTGGCGACTGTCTTTTGGGACAGAATAGGTGTGATTTTTGTGGATTTCCTGGAAAGAGGCACTACAATAAACTCTCAAAGGTATTGCCAAACTCTGCACAACCTCAGAAGAGCAATACAAAACAAGCGCAGGGGAAAGTTGGGCTCAAAGATCTTGCTGATTCACGACAACGCCCGGGCCCACACGGCAAATGCCACTCGTGAAGTTCTCGAATCTTTTAAGTGGGAGTTGTTTCCTCATCCGCCGTACAGTCCCGACCTGGCACCGAGCGACTTCCACTTATTCCCAGCAATGAAGAAGTGGTTGGCTATGCAGCGTTTTGATGACGACGCACAGCTTCAAGAAGAGGTAACCACGTGGTTGAAGGCGCAGGCGGCCGAATTTCACGACGAAGGAATTTCCAAGCTCGTCCATCGCTACGATAAGTGCCTTAATCTAAATGGCAACTATGTAGAAATGTAGTATTTAAGTGTGGCTTTCATCTGTATATAATAAAAAAATTTCCAATACTTTATTTATTTTTAATTCCAAAACGTAATGTACTTTGTGGATAACCCTCATAGTTTCATGTGTAAACGCCGACGCAACATGCGCCAGATGGACATCGGGGGTATGTTGAGCTGTCGAGCTGCACGGAGAATAGATTTCTGCAGACTCCTTGCGAAACTATGGCGGATGCCCTAGACGTCCATGTCAGAAACTCGGGGATGACTCATCGAATTGTCTTTACACAAATAACCTGTCTGTTCATGCCGTCGTTTAATGCTCTGTGCTGTAGGAGAATCCACAACTAATACCAAAGGCACACTGAACAATTATTCTTGATCCGCACTGCACAAAACGTAGAACACAAAACGCTTTCTGTTGTTCCAACACCATTTTTACTACAACTGAAGTGGGTGCACACTGCTGCTACCGAGCGGGAACCGTGTAAAACTCGAGAGTTTGCTGTTTTCAAAGGTACATTGTGCACGCACATATCTCAAATAATACACTCCTGGAAATTGAAATAAGAACACCGTGAATTCATTGTCCCAGGAAGGGGAAACTTTATTGACACATTCCTGGGGTCAGATACATCACATGATCACACTGACAGAACCACAGGCACATAGACACAGGCAAAAGAGCATGCACAATGTCGCCACTAGTACAGTGTATATCCACCTTTCGCAGCAATGCAGGCTGCTATTCTCCCATGGAGACGATCGTAGAGATGCTGGATGTAGTCCTGTGGAACGGCTTGCCATGCCATTTCCACCTGGCGCCTCAGTTGGACCAGCGTTCGTGCTGGACGTGCAGACCGCGTGAGACGACGCTTCATCCAGTCCCAAACATGCTCAATGGGGGACAGATCCGGAGATCTTGCTGGCCAGAGTAGTTGACTTACACCTTCTAGAGCACGTTGGGTGGCACGGGATACATGCGGACGTGCATTGTCCTGTTGGAACAGCAAGTTCCCTTGCCGGTCTAGGAATGGTAGAACGATGGGTTCGATGACGGTTTGGATGTACCGTGCACTATTCAGTGTCCCCTCGACGATCACCAGTGGTGTACGGCCAGTGTAGGAGATCGCTCCCCACACCATGATGCTGGGTGTTGGCCCTGTGTGCCTCGGTCGTATGCAGTCCTGATTGTGGCGCTCACCTGCACGGCGCCAAACACGCATACGACCATCATTGGCACCAAGGCAGAAGCGACTCTCATTGCTGAAGACGACATGTCTCCATTCGTACCTCCATTCACGCCTGTCGCGACACCACTGGAGGCGGGCTGCACGATGTTGGGGCGTGAGCGGAAGACGGCCTAACGGTGTGCGGGACCGTAGCCCAGCTTCATGGAGACGGTTGCGAATGGTCCTCGCCGATACCCCAGGAGCAACACTGTCCCTAATTTGCTGGGAAGTGGCGGTGCGGTCCCCTACGGCACTGCGTAGGATCCTACGGTCTTGGCGTGCATCCGTGCATCGCTGCGGTCCGGTCCCAGGTCGACGGGCACGTGCACCTTCCGCCGACCACTGGCGACAACATCGATGTACTGTGGAGACCTCACGCCCCACGTGTTGAGCAATTCGGCGGTACGTCCACCCGGCCTCCCGCATGCCCACTATACGCCCTCGCTCAAAGTCCGTCAACTGCACATACGGTTCACGTCCACGCTGTCGCGGCATACTACCAGTGTTAAAGACTGCGATGGAGCTCCGTATGCCACGGCAAACTGGCTGACACTGACGGCGGCGGTGCACAAATGCTGCGCAGCTAGCGCCATTCGACGGCCAACACCGCAGTTCCTGGTGTGTCCGCTGTGCCGTGTGTGTGATCATTGCTTGTACAGCCCTCTCGCAGTGTCCGGAGCAAGTATGGTGGGTCTGACACACCGGTGTCAATGTGTTCTTTTTTCCATTTCCAGGAGTGTATAATAGTTACGATTTTTTTTAAAATTGGATGATTCTTTTTGATACCCCTGTAGTGTGTCGAAATCAGCCATCACATTTGCAAATCAGTCAGTAATCTCGTTTGTTTATTTACTTTGTTTGGTGACCATTAGCATAATATTAAGATTGCAAAAAATTTCTTAATATGTAAAATGTGATTTCCTCTATCTACCTCTCTCTCTCTCTGTCTCTCTTTCTCTCTCTCTCGCTATCAACTCAATTTCAAATTGACATTTTATTAAATCACATATAGTATTCTTATATGTTCTTTATTTTTTAATGTGTACACCATAACCAGTATGCAAAAACTACAAAAAATTTTCAAAGAGATGCTACCTTATCGCAGGAAATTAAAGTCACTTTCCTTTTTTTTTCACATTCCAACAACTTTGAAAAGGCAATATTATCTAACTTATACAAACAATTACTTCAGCATCAAAAACAAATGCAATACTGCTGCCAAAAGAATTAAATGCCACTGTGCTACAATCAACTAAGGAACTAGAAACAAAAAAACTTTAAAAAATCATTACAAAATAATTTGCAAGCAAATAGAATGCCACAAAAACGAAGATGCTTGAACAATCCAATTTTGTGAAAAACAAAACCAATTACAATTGAGAGAAAAAGACCTTTTGATAAAAATACAGAAATTGCACCCTTGAAACTTAAAGGTATCATCATCTGTACCAATGTATTTGTTAATTTGTAAATTAAGTTTTACATATGTTACAAAAAAGATGAAGTTAATCTTTTTTATTTTTAAATCTTTATCGGAATAACTTTGATCCCATCATTTTAATCGTAATATCAACTTCTTCATTTGGTCTCATTTTTCTTCCTACAACTGGTTTTCCGCTTGAAATCTTTATTCATGTGTTTTTAATTAATTTTATGTATCAATTTCGATTTAATTTCTTTTTTTTTCACCCTGTTTTTTCATCCACATTATTGCATTCATTATATCTATTTCACATTCTGTTTGACTTTTGTTATACTTATAAACCCTTCTTTCATGTCAGTCTTCATCTGCATTCTTTTTTCCTTAATGCAGTAGGTTACGTTTTAAGTGTTTGTATTAGATTACCATGCAAAAGAAATTGCACATCCGGTAACGAAAAATACATTTTTCACACCTCTCTACAGGGAATACAAACAGATTATTTGGCGTTTTGTTTTTTAACTGATAGAGCAGAATTTTCAAATAATTGAATATTATAATCGACACATATAATTAAATTCATATTCACCTAAATTCCGAGCGGTTCTCGACGCTACAGTGTGGAACCGCCCTACCGCTACAGTCGCAGGTTCGAATCCTGCCTCGGGCATGGGTGTGTGCAATGTCCTTAAGTTAGTTAGGTTTAAGTAGTTCTAAGTTATAGGGGACTGATGACCTCAGAAGTTAAGTCCCATAGTGCTGAGACCCATTTGAACCATTTGGAAAAAGAATGAAATAAAGAATCCAACCATTGGCAGACACCATTATTGGAGAATATCAAGGAGGATTTCGTCACGGGAGATCTACTATCGATCAAATCTTTGTCCTACGTCAGATCGTAGAAAAAAGGTGGGAGTTTGGCCAAGAACTACATATGCTGTTTGTCGACTTTAGAAAGCATATGAGTGTATTCATTGGGAAAGTATGCTGAGGTGTCCGGAAGAGTTCGGTTTTTCCAAGAAACTAGTAAGCCTAACGAAGACCTGCCTGATGGATACTACAGCAAAGGTAAAAATTGGAAATAAGGTGTCTGAAACATTCAAGATAAAAACTGGGCTACAGCAGAGCGATGGTCTATCACCTGTTCTTTTCAATCTCGCATTAGAGAACGTATTGATGTCATCTAATGAACTCACAGGAGTCCAGAATGGGGATGTGAACGTCAAGTACCTCGCATATGTCGATGACATAGTGGTACTATCTGGGTTGCAAGAAGAATTAGGGGAAATGGCTGAAATTCTGGAAACAGCAGCGAGGAAAATTGGACTTCAAATCAATCGTGACAAGACAGAATACATGGCTCTACACCATAGATATAATGAAACTCAAGAACCACTTCCACCCTTACAAACAACTGAAGGTTCTTATCGTCAAGTCAGGCAGTTCAAATACCTGGGCACAGTATTCAGAGATGAACCATCCGGTCAAATGGAAGTACAGGCAAGACTACATGCAGGTAATCGCTGTTACCATGGCCTTAATGCTCTCCTCAAAACCAAAAGTTTGTCAAGACATTTCAAAATAAACATCTACAAAACACTCCTACAGCAAGTAGTACCATATGGATGTGCCACCTGGAGTACAATCAAGCAAGATCTCAACAGACTGATGATATTTGAAAGGAAAGTCCTTCAGAAGATTTTTGGACTGTTTACGATAATGAGAGTTAAAAATGGAGGATTTGTCATAATACAGAGTCGTATGATATTTGCAAAGAGCTGAACATCGTGGCTATAATGAAGACACGATGACTCCAGTGGGCAGGGCATGTTGCTCGAATGCAGGACAACCAATGGCCGAAAACTCAACTCAACACCAAGCCAACCAGCAGAAGGCCCTTAGAAGGAAGACCTAGAACTCGATGTAGTGACTGCGTATTACGAAAATGTCTGCCAGAAAGACAGTAACCCATTTCCAGACCATCCTTTTGAAGATGTCTTACCATTAAAAGGTAAACAGTTAAAGGCTAGCGTTATACGCAACAAGTCTGGACTGATGACCATAGTTGTTAAGTCCCATAGAGCTCAGATCCATTTTTGAGCAACAAGTCTAACAGTTCAATAATTGCCCCTACTGTAAGCTTCATATGCTTAAGAAGATTCAAGCTTACGATATTTGAAGTCTCTTCAACTGAAAAATCTGTATACAGATCGATTATATCCAGTGGCGCCATTACTGTCTCATGCAGAATCTTAGTTTCTCTTAATAACATTGCCATCTCGCAACTATTTTTGATGGAGCGTGTTTCCTCAAAACTGAATGCAGCTTTTAGCTTAGCATATCAAAAACGGTTAATTTTGTAATTTGGACCTTCATATCTATCTGCAGTTGGATGTAATGGTAAAACACTCCCATGGAACTTTATTTGTGACCAAAGAACTGAGAGATTTGAATTAATAGTAATCTGCCTACGTTTAGTATACTCAGATGCAAGAAGAAAGTTTTAACCAGATACAGGGAACACTGTTGTGAGTTGTCATTTAAGTGATAAGAAGCATTGTTTAGTTACGACTGGAAAATCTCTAACGATCTTACACATGGAGCCAAGAGGCTCAGACTTAGACATTTTGGAAGAAACTGAGATTTAAGCGCATTTTAATGGTAACCAACATGGAATTTTGAATGAGCACATCCATTCCCACAGGAGATGACTTCTCGATATTTTCCAGGATTTATTATGAGTGTGGCTGTGGGCTACAAATGTCTGATTCTGATAAACGCTCCTGTTTCCGTCTAATTTTTATATAGTGCACCTCCCCTGCCCCCGCTCCCTCCTTCAATTTCTACTGTCTGTGTTTTATATTTCATGGTTTGGGATGTACGACTACATATCTATTTTATACTTTCAGTTTACATATTTTGTGAAGCATCACAGGACGCGATGATTAAAAAATTTGATGATGCGTGGCACCTATAAACATTCCTTAGTTTTATATGGACATAGCGTGTAATCATCCCCCCCCCCCCCCCCTACGACTGAATTTGGTTATACTAAAATATTTTCTCTGTTTCACAAAACACTGGTTGTGTTTATTAGTAGAAAATGGTCCTTCTATTTGAGTTAAGTGCAGTACCACATATTGGGTACTTTCTGGTACCTGATGTTAAGTCTGACAGACAAACTGACCTATTTTAACGAAAATATTGCATTCCCGTTCTCCTGTCTCTGTGCCTCTATATAAGTTTGTGACATATATTTGTATTAGTATTTTATATTTTTTATTTGATTTAGCTTGTCATATTCCACAGTTGTGATTTTGACTTTTAATGATGTTTGGCGCCATGAAATACTCCCAATTTCAAACAAATAATTTGTGCAACATTTTATCACTGTAAAGTCATCATTACTACTTGTATTAAGAAAAAATTTCTTTTATAATAAGTTGGTGCACAGCCATAAGACACACAATATAATAAATATACGTTAGCTGATGCGCCTTGGCACCACTATACATTTTGTAATGCCATCTGCTGGCAAAAACGTCTTCTTGATCTGAACTGTGCAAAATTTTTTCTGTAGTCTGCGAATGTTTGTTTCACATACAATTTGAAACGCCATATCTATGTACACAATCGCTACTGGGTAGGTGTAATACAGTTTGTGCCAGGTAATTTCAAAGTGGAGTGCTGTGGCTATCCATTACTACATTTCATAAAATATTTTTGTAACTGGTTTTTTGTAGATATGTGATAATGGATAAACGCCGAAATGCGTCAGATGAGCAATAAAGTCTTTCTTTGCTGATGTTTGACTTTCACCATTGCGATCAAGTCAGCCTGAATGCAGAACTACTGACTATTATAACAGAAATTGCCTCCCACCTGCTTGACTTTAGGACACATTTGTAGTAAGCAGTTAAGTTTGAAGTTGAGTTTCGATGACAAAGGAGAAAGTTCTTTAGTATTTCTTTATAAATGTTATGATAATAATAATAATAATATGGGAAAGTTCCTGAAAAATCTTGAAAAATTTGTGAAAATATTCACTGATGAGCCAAAAAATTACGACCAGCTGCTTAATAGATGTCTGTCCGTCTTTGGAACGAAATAAATAACTGGTCTACTTGTCAGGTATCCGACAATTTGTTGGTAGGTTGGTGGAGGTATATGTCATTAAATATCTACGCACGGGTCATGTAACTCGTGTAAACAGGCCACTGATTTGCGTACGCGGAGATGACGACCGATAGCGACTCAGATGGATTCCTTAGGATTTACATCAGGTGAATTTCGTCGCCGAGACAACATGAGTTCACTATAATGCTTCTCAAATCACCGTGGAACAGTTCTGGCTCCGAGACATGGACGATTATACTGCTGAAAGATGACATCGATGTTGGGGAAGACATCAAGTGTCAAGGAACGCAGGCTATTTCTCAACTGATTGCGTTTCTTCGATTACTATCATATTTTCCCTGCAAGCGCAGGAGAATGTCCTCCACAGCATACTACTGCTCCCACCAACCCACACCCGTGGCACGCTGCACGTTTCAAGCCACCGTCCACCTCGATGACGAAATTTGTGGAGACAACCATCGACCTAGTGTAGCAAAAAATATGATTCACCTGAAGGGCCGATCCATTTCCATTGATCGTCGGTCGAATTCCCGTAGTCCCATGCCCACTGCAATCGTAATTGACGATGTCTTTGGATCAAAATGTGAACTTGTAGGGGTGGTGTGCTGCGGAGCTCCATATCCAACAATCTACGGTGAACGATGTGCTCCAAAACACTTGTGCACGCATCCGCATTTTGTTCTTTTGGTAAAGATGCCACAGATCACCATCTATCCTACTTTACAGAGCAGACAAGCCTCCGAACACTCATTCTGTGAAGAGTTGTGGTCGTCCAACCACTTAGCGCCTAGTGGTAGTTTCACTGTGCTTCTACCTCTTTCTGTAGATGCTCACAACAGTAGCACGTGAACATTCGAGCAGCTTTGTCAAGTTCGAGATACTCGTTCACAGGCTATGAATAATAATAATCTGCCCTTTCTCAAAGTCGCTTATCTCGATGGATTTCCCCATCCGCAACCAACATATTTGCTAGGGGGACCCTTGTTCATGTCTCCTCAGCTTACATACTTTTGTTACCACGTCAAGTACCTGCAACGCCACCAGGTTGCATCCAAGGTCACGGTGTGTAGTGGTCACAATGTTTTGGCTGATCTGTGTACATCGAGATTTACACCAGCAGCAGCCAGACTCCTGCCCTGGAGGGCAGCAAATCACACCTAGGGCGATACAGTTGCGCTCTCTTCTATGCTGGTGTCAGCGTCCTGGTGTCATATGACTTTTCTCACAAGGGTAAGTCCCATCCTCTGAAAATATTCCAACAATCTTCCACACTGCTGATACCTTCTGTGAGCTACTATGCTGCACAATGAGTGGGATCCTGGTGTCAACAGTCCTGGGTGAAAATGACACAGCTGGCGTTCTGAGCCTCTAGCTTGCCACTGTAGCACACCTTGAGCCATCCACACTGCTTGTCCAATGGGGATGTGGTCGCCGTGCCTCAGCACTGCAAGCGTAGTAGCTCATGGTTCACTCAGTTCAGTTTCTGCCATTGTTTCTCTGAGCTGCCCACAGCTTACACACTCCCCACAACTCATGGCTGCTACCAAATGATGCACAGGAGTGGCATTTTACACCAGGCCACTTCAACTGGTGATAGGAAAGGATCTACAGCCACCATCCATGTATGAAGAAGATGACTTGCAGGGTTCCATTTTCATCAACATGTAGTAGGGGAGTGCAGTGGTTTTGTTTATGTTTTTATTTGACTGCGAGTATCATGGGGAGTCAATACATCTTGTGTCAAATGTGTAATTGTGTTGGTAATTTCAGTATGTGTTGGGTAGTTAAAGCGTTCTGTGAATGTGTGAATAAGAATTCTAGTTTTTTAGTACATGTTGTCATGACTGAAGGATGCAGCTCATGTCTAGGAGTACATAAAGTGTTAACCATGTGTAGTGATTTAGGAAGTGTAACTGAGTTCTGTCAATAGTATGTGAAGTAGTAATTATGAGCAGCCACTCAGGCAGAGTAGTTGAGTTACAGTAAGAAGTGTTACAATAATATTATGATTAAGTTTCCGTTTCATAATTTTAGTTTATTTTACTATTGTATTTACTGAACTGAGTTTTCATGATCCTGAGGCCTGGGAATGGTAGGAAACGTATGTTAGTATCATCTGTGTGAAATGGGCAATGGTGTTGAGCAAGGACTATGGCTCAGTATGTAGTGAGAAGTAACTGGATAGTGGTACATTTAAATGTCCTCGTCATTTGTGGTTGTGTAATTGACAAAGGATACTCTTGTCGTGATCAGTACCACAGGGAGCTAGTTTTCCACTACTGGACCCACAGGTGGATACTATGGTGGAGGTGTCAAAAATTGTAGCAAGTTAAGCAGATACAATAAGAGCAGACAATCTAAAATTTACGATATAAACGGACAACAAAATGTTGTCTAAGAGACTCAAAGCACTTCAGGCTAGGGAGAAGAAAACAGCCCTTCACAATTCTCTGGAGTATGGGGACGATTTGCAGCGGAGATTGAGGAAATATGGAAGGAGACTAGGAGGGAAAGAAGAAAGAGGGAAGGAACAGAGAGGTGGGAGGAAGAGAAAGTTGAAAGGGATGAGAACAGGCCTGTATCTAGGTTACCTGTTCCCGCTAGATTTGCAACTACTGTTAATGTAGTTAAACATGTCAAAACATATCAATCCTGTGGGGAACAGGGCAAATTTCGACAACTAGAGGGATGATGTTATAAGTGGGAAAATTAAGATAATTTGTAAAGAGAATAAATCCTTTTGAGTTTACGCACTGTGTGGGGTACCAACAATGTTGATATTTAGTAATGTAGAAGTATCAGCTCCGATATAATGTGGAATCTTTAAGTACCAGTATCTGTACTGCCAGATGAAGTAAGCGTGTGCTGTATGGGAGTGACGTGGATAACAACATGAGTGATTAAGTTTCACTAGTATTTACACCACTAGGTGTTGTTTAGAGACCATGGAACGTGGACAAATGTGCCACTGATTTCTATGTCATACAGAGTGACTACCCGGCAATGTATTATGAGTGGTAGTACCATATGTGGGGTTCATGTTTTCTAGAAATACAGGAACAAAGTCTCAGGAATAAAGTTCCAAATGAGTTTCCAACTCAAGAGGTTAAAAAACCACTGGATAGACAAAAGAGATGCTGAGCATAAGTGTTTAATGGAGCCAGAACACGAGCTATCAAATAAGATTTGTCCAAGGATAATTTATTAAGAGAGAAGAAGTTTTTCAGTATTGTTATTAGTTTTCAAGTGAAAAGTGAAAGATAATCGTTGTTGTGCATGAACACTGCAGTGCAAGTAGTAATAAGGGATATGCTTTCTAGTAAGTAAGATGTTATAAAACAGTACTGAGCAGGGCATGGGGCCCTTAATTGATTCTTGTGAGACAGTAAACGGCACATGGAGAGTTGCCTTGGTGGAAAGACTAGCAAGAGACGATGCTATCAGTTGTATACTGTGTGTTGTGATCTTACAAAGAAATAACTGACTGTGAAATACTAACAAGAGAAGGTACAAACTGTTACTTGTAGGTAAAGATTTTGAAAGAGTGTTAAGCATAGACGAACGATGTGCCATGAGGCTAAAGCTTTAGGGTACAGACTGTGAACCTAGTGGCTCAAGCTACTTAGTACTTTGAAAGAAAACTGTAAATATTGTACATTGTTGTCCATGTACATTAAGTTTTGTTGTAGGCTGGTCCAGGATAGTGGCTCAGGGGTTGGGTCCCTCAAAGGTGGGAGGTATTGTAGTACCATCACTATTTTTTGGTAAAATAGCAGTGCAGTCATAGTAATGGTAGAAGCAACAAGCCACTGTCAGCCACCAAGGTGTCGGCATGATGGTTGAAGCAATGCGAACGTGTATGTATTGCGAGGCAAGACAGGCAACTGCAAACATGTCAATGAGATGGAAAGACAGGACTATTGCAGGACAGGCCAAGTGCTTTTACACCATTGGACCATGAATTTGTTATGTCATATAGGGTTGGAAACAGTGACTTGGCGCAACAAATGAGCTTCTAACCCATATAAATAACGGTCAATTTTAGCAGAGGTATTCACAGTCTGTCAATGCCTACTGTGATCAGAGGACTACACGTGCCGCTAAAACAATATGCATCAGTGTGCAGCCGCCATGTACCTTCACTCCTGCCAGACCATCTTCTAGCTCCGAATCCCACAGATCTTGGTGACCTTCTACTGGTGGGCCACAGACTGCCTCCAGTAGCAGCCAGACTATGCCCTGGAGGACAGCAGATCGTGACTGGGGCAGTACATCTGCTCACTCCTCCTGTGCTCATTCTGACATTCTGGTGGTGAGCACCTTCACTTGCAGTGGTTAGTTTCATATCCAGAGGCTGTCATTCCTTGACAATATTCTGGCAGTCTTTCACACCACTGCTACGCTAACTTCTATGAGCATGTGCACCATGCCTAACTAGGGCTACATGTTGCTGAAAGGACTCCTGGTGTTAGCATTCCTGGTTTCAGATGACACTTCCAGCTTTCTGCGCCACTAGGTGGCCACTGCAGCACACCTAGAACCTTCCATGCTGAACACATAAAAGGGGTATGGCATTTGTGCCTCAGCTCTACAAGTGTAGTAGCACATGGTTAAACAAAATGTTTGACTTTCTGACACTGTTTGCCTGAGCCTGAGCCCTTTCCATGTCGCAACATTACTACTCAACCCTGCACAGAAGTGGCTCTTCACATCAGGCCACTTCAAGATTGAAGATGATTTCTGGATAAACTGTGTGAGAAAGAAGAGAACCGAAATGTGATTCAGGAGTGGGAAGGAAAATATTTAATTGGTACAAGTAATCCTACCTTTGGAATAACAGAACAACTCAAAGAGAAAATTAAGTATGAAAAAGATTTTGTGAAAATTCCAGTGGTAGGAGTGATAATGAAGGGAGGTACAGGAAGATATAACATTTTGATGAAGTTTCAGGTATTACTAACGTTAAAAATTAGCTATTTAAGGTTTTAACATGGGTACCTTGTGATTTCTGCCTCAAATAAAAATTTTGCTTTGGATTCTAAAAGTGGAAGCAGGTTTTGCTCCACTTGGGGAGGGAATAAGGATTACTGAAACAATAAAAAATATAAATTCCAAAACAATGATGGGGATTATGAACTGTGTGAATGCAAGTAATCACATCAAGGAAGTGTCATGTCTTAATGAGAGATGATATTATTCCAAATAAGTGCCTACAAATTACGCATATAATGAAGATTGTGAAGAACTAGTAAATTGCTAGGTGGAGGAGACTGTGAGCTTAGATTATGTTCAAAAGAATAAATTAAAGAGATTTCTTTAGGAATTTCATTATATTTTAGTGAAAAACCTTATAAAGTGAAAATTATGAACGTAAATTACCAATGAAACCTCATCGACCACTTTTAGTAAGTCTTATGATGTCCCATTTGCAAAAAAAATAGAAGCTGTAGGGAGAGAAATTCATAAGATGGGAGGTTGGAGAATTATAGAAAGGAGCTATAGTGAGTGTAAAAATGCATTAGCTGTTGTTTCCAAAACATGGTAGAGGTATTAGACTAGTCCTTGGGTTGAGGCATTTAAATAAATTTTTATATAACGTAAATGATTATCTTGAGAGGATTTATGAGCTTCCCCACCAATTTGAGTGTATAAAATTTATGGCCAGCTTGAACGTAACTTCAGATTTCTATTATATCTCTATTGAACTAGAATCTAGAAAACCCAATGCATTTTAATGTGGGTGGGTAAAGGTAACGAATACTGTGTTGTTATTGTTGGTTTGAACATTTGAGCTACTAAATTTATTACAGTTTTTGATTTTGCTGTTGATCAATAACTTTCATGGAAATTAACAGTAATGTTGATGTTATCTTGATTACAGAGAAAACCTGGAATGAACATTTTAGCTTATTAACAGAAGGGTGTATAAAATTAAGGGAAGGGGAAAGACATTGAAATTATAAAAACGTAAATTTGATATGTAAGTTTTAACATTTTTAGGGCATTGCATTTCTGAAGATGGAATTTTACTGGATAAAGACAAAATTAAGGCTATTACATAATTTCCCACTTCCAGAAATAATTGGCAGCTAAAATCTTTCTTTGGATTATGTGGATTCTACAGACATTTAGTTTGTAGTCAGGTTTTGAGTATACCTTCTTTGGGAACCCTATTAAAAAAACACAGTATGGGGTTGGAGGAAATAATGTCAAGATACTTTTGATAAAATCAAGAACCAACTTTGTTAAAGCTGTATGTTATGCAGCTGAGCACTGTCACTTCCTCATTGATTACATTAGATTAGATGTACATTCATTCCAACTGATTTATAATGAGGCGATCCTCCAGGATATGTCAGAAAAACAAGAATACACACTAATATGTACAATGATAAAACGAAAATGCTAATGTACCTTCCACAGATTCCAAGTGAAATGATCATCATGGATGTGGAATGAGTAAAAAAAAATTTAATGTATTTTCATTTAAAAGGTAATAAATACTAAATTTTAAAATCGTTTTGCAGCACTTATTTACAATGATCATATTATGCACTAAATTTGCACAGAAGTCAGATTCAATGTTACACAGCATTGATACTGATCTGGGTGTTCATTTTTTTCAGGAAAGGGAACAGATGGAAAAAATTGAATATAGTTCTATCACTATTGCTAATAGGGTATTTCAGATAAACAAAAAAAAGTATACTGACACCAAAAAAGAACCTTTAGCCATGCATTGAGCTTTAAACACATTTAAGGGTTACCTATTGAGGCATAAAATAGTTGTTTATCCAGATTATAAAGCAGTAAGTTATTTACAGGAGTGTAAGCTGTGCCGGCCATGGTGACCAAGCGGTTCTAGGCACTTCAGTCCGGAAGCGTGAGACCATTACGGTCACAGGTTCGAATCCTGCCTTGGGCATGGATGTGTGTGATGTCCTTAGGTTAGTTAGGTTTAAGTAGTCCATGTTCTAGGGGACTGATGACCTCAGATGTTAAGTCCCATAGTGCTCAGAGACATTTTGTAAGCTGTACCACTGCAGATTAACTATATGACCAAGCTTCTTCAACAATTTACTTATGAGATTAAATACATGAAAGGAAGAAAAACAATGTGATTAGTGATGCATTAGCCCAGGCTACCACTGAGGGGCAGTACAGAGAACAGTAATAGAGAATACGGAAGGGTATTCAAATTTATGTATTTAAAAGGAATTAAAGAAGGGAAAGTTTTGAAAATCTAATGACATCAGGAGTAACCAAAACGATAATCAAAACTGGAGATTAGTTAAAAGTTACATAGGAATGAATGGGACAGGAAAAAGTTGATCGGTATTATAAAGCTGACAAAGGGACTCGAGTTAGGAGGACTAACATGGGTTCAAATGATTGCGGATTATGTTGCCTTGAGCAATACATTGATATTCTGATTAAATATATAGTTGAGAGTTTTGGACATTGTGGTTGAAATAAGTGTACGTAAAAGATTTAGGATAATATTGTTTTTATAATATTGTCAGAATAGTGAGAACCTTGCAATTTGTGACATATATAACAAAGTGTAAAAGTCAGAAATCATACCTGCAGACGAGAGATGCAAAATATATTGCCATATTGACAATTAGACCTAACAGCTGTAAATGTATATGGATTCTTACCTAAAACTAAAGGTGGTTGATATTTTTTTTCAAATTCAAAAAATTTACTGTATTAATAAAGCTACAAGTAAACAAATTATTGCAAAAATCATAGGAAACTATTTTTATAATGTTTGTGTTCCAAAAGAAATTCTCTCAGGTAGTGCGTCTAATTTATTTCAAAATACTGGAAAACGTTTATTGATTGAGAAAAGATTGAACATATTTTGATTTTAGTGTTCCATATTTCTAGGAATCCTGCTGAAAATAGATGATGAATACTGGGAGACTTACAGAACATACTGTAATAAGAACCATGACAATTAAATTGAATATATTAATAGCTTTGAGAGTGTAGTGAATAATTTGGATTTTCCTCATGTGAAATAATGTATAACAAAACACCTCCTAACTTTATTTCTGAACAGATTGAGTAACCCATATGTAATGCCACCACACCACAACAAAGAGAGGAAGATGTTGGTGAAACTTCGAAAAAGAGAGAAAAATGAGAAAAATATGCATGATGCAACAGGAAGAATAATATCACTTAAAGAAACTGATTTCGTTTTGGAGCAAACCGATGAAAAATACAAACTAATGACTAATGAATTAAGTAAATTCCTTGACACATACATGGCTCTGCCAAAATTTACAGAGAACCCATATCCTGAAGCACATAGGTTTATTTACCCAATGTCAAGAAAATATTGCTAGGATTGCACATTTTTACTGAATTTATACCTCATAAACATGATATGTAAGCTGAATTATTTTCTGTGTGAACTTTTCCCCCAATAACTGTTGATTATAAGCAATAAAAATAAAGAATATATTAAATGTAATGTCAAAGATTAAATGTTTATATCAAAGTCTGGAAATTCTTGTACATTCAGATAACAGTGTGAAAGCGAGTGATGAAAGGTGTTTTGTGCGTAAAGTACAACTTATGGTTACACGAAAAGTGCAAGAAAGTAAATTTGACATTCATTAGCGATGACTGTCCGTGGACATGCCAAGGCTGTTTACGTGATGAAAGGGCCGATCCTTTAAGTGCAATGGACTCAGAAACCTAAATTAGAAAGATACTTCAAAGTGATATAGAAACACTAAAAACAGAATTATTCACTATAAAGAAAGAAAACGATAGATTAATACTTAGAAAGCAGTCCTGTGTGTGTGAAATACAACACACGGAAAAGCAAGACGACGAAAATACGTGTGCACCTACGAACACTAAATACAATAGCACATCCGACGTTTCCAATGTCACGATAAATTCAGTAAGCCAAAAATCTATAGGTAAATGTAAATGGACGATGATGACATACAATAAAAAAGAAGAGAACACCACGGCTATGCAAAGGGACGAAAATGGTTCAAATGGCTCTGAATACTATGGGACTTAACATCTGAGGTCATCAGTCCCGTAGAACTTAGAACTATTTAAACCTAACTAACCTACCCATGCCTGAGGCAGCATTCGAACTTGCGACCGTAACGGGAGCGCGGTTCCATACTGAAGCGCCTAGAACCGCTCGGCCCCACATGCCAGCCTGCAAAGAGACAAAAACAAGTTTCTAATAATTGGTGACTCGCTGCCGAAAAATATTGCTGCTCCGAAAGCAAAATCGATGTCAGACCGGGAATTATAACGCAATAACTCGGCAAATATTTTAAAACCACGGTAAATTCAAAGCAGACGAATACCAAACCGTATTCTGGAACCTAGACTAATTACAGTGGTGTTATTATACATTTTGGAACAAATTCGCTAAAAAACAGCAGTGAGTAAAGCCTAGTTTATACGACGACACCAGATTGCAGGCAACTGCGCTAGGGGCCACTGCGCCTTGCGCGCTGCGCGTTTGCGCAACTCGTCTGTGAAACTAAATAGTTTCTGCATGTTCCAACTTTGGTGACACTAGTTCCATGAGTTTTGAGGTTATGTGTGTTCGTAGAGTGTAGACAAACTAAAATATGAAGTGGGGAACGGAGAATAACGTTCGTTTTTGATATCTTATTGAATTAGGAGCTCATATACAACTGAATTAAGGAAAATACGAGCAAATATAATTCTAGCTGTAGAAATGCTCTTGTCTACAAGACTAAAATCCCATCGTTCGAGTAGACTTACTCTTTTTTTTTAAGGAATATTGTTGACAGGAGGGAAGGTTTCACAAATCAAGAAGCTACATTCTTTATTTAATATTCATCTATTTAAAACGTCGCAACAATGTTCCCCATTCACGTATATTTGAATTTAGAAATATTGCCACTGTACAGATCTATCTTCAAGAGAGTAGTTTGCAAACCGTTCTGTTCTTAATGTGGCCTGCTTCGAATATTCACTACAGTTAATGTTAATAAGTATTATTCTTCATAATTATTGGTGTTATGAAAAAGCGTCATCACCAGCTAAAACCGCATCTTATAGCATGCCGAGTGTTCTCGATTGTATTGCATACAATGTGATACGTAATTTCAGTTCTGGCGATAGTGCTTCATACATTACAATATATTTTTTCCTTTTCGCATTATTAACTCTATTTACAAGAAACGTTAACAGTTATGGTGACTTTCTAAGATAATTAAAAGAACTTCTTGGGTCTTCCATCACAAATTATTTCAGCAAAAATGCTGAGCAACGGGGCTGCCGTCTTTTCTTCATCCAGTCACGAATCGAAAAACTATCTTATTTTTTTCTTATGCAGCGATTCCATTGAACAAGCTTTAACTCCATCACTACTCGTGCGACGTGCAGCTGCCAAAACTTTCATTTCAGACACGACTCAGGAACCACAAAACGACGAAACTGAAGTGTATACTGGTTTCGCCGTGTCTACAGTCAAATATGAAACCAATTGCGTGCAACTCATTCTACGCAACGAGTGGCGCAACCCAATGTCGTCGTGTAAACTGGGCTTAAGATGTTATTAACGAAACAAGAAATATGATTCGTTTAGAAAGAAATATCTATACGGGATCCCAGCTGATGGTAAGCGGAATCATAAAAAGAAGGTCAGTAAGTGACAAATATATATCCAAAATAAATTACACTGTCAAATAACTGTGTGATCATCTTGGTGCTGTTTGCATAAATTCAAACAAATTTCTGAGTGGAAACTGCCTCAGACAGAATGACATGCACTTAAACACATAAGGTGTGTAGCAGTCAGGAGAACGTTTATGGATGTCTGCAAAATAATCAGAAGAAAGGTAAACTAGTGTGGCCTGATGGAATGAAAAACCAATGCTGCAGCTGAAAAAGCAAAATACAATCACCACACAAAAAAGGAGGAACTACAGAATATGTTCTCATAATGCAGCCCACAACATGTAACTCAACAACAGAAAAGTTGTATACAAGTACTATATCAGAATATTCAATAACGGTACATTGGTAACAAGAAATTAGAAGCAGAAGAATCCTAACTGAAGTACAACCAAACGTACTATGTATCAGTGAACATGGTCTAACTGAAACCCCAATAGCTAGCTTGACAGTAAAGAATTATATTTTAACCAATTACTTCTGTAGATGGCAACATACAGGTGCTGGAGTTTCCATGTATATTAAAACAGGAAAGTCCCTAAAGACTTTAAACAGTAATGGTGTGAGATTACCTACAGCTAGAGAAAAATACTTTGCAATTACTGGTGTAGCGACTAATGACTTTAGATTGTTTTGTGTGTACAGATCACCAAGTGGAAAGATTAGCATCTTTCTGAAAGAAAGGCCAACTTACTAAGAATCAATAAGAAGGAAATCGTTATATGTGGAGACCTCAATGTTGACATGAGAAAAGGATCAAAACAAAGACAAGATTTTGAAGAATTATTAGTACAATACAATATGGAGGCAACAATATCTTCACCAACAAGAGTGACTTCTCAAAGTCAAGTAGTTATTGACAAAATCATTATCAATATTAGTAGGTCTAAATATGAATCATATGTAGACCAGACAGAAATATCTGATCATCATGGACAGCTGATCTGCTGCTGCAAAAGTAAGGACATAATATCTGAACCAAAACAATCAACCAAAGAAATCAGAAACATCAGTGAGCAAAATACTAACATCTTTAGAAAAATATTAAACAGGGAAACCTGGAATGAAGTCCTACAGATGCAGAATGTAAATGACAAATATGATTCCTTTATTACAACAATTAAGCACAATTTTGACGTAGCATTATCCAAAGTAAAGAGACAAGAAAAGATTCAGGATCAGACAAAGTGGATTACCAGTGAAATAACAGAACTGCGAAGATAGCTGCAGGATCTGAGATGGAGGGGTGAAGCTGAAAATTATAAAATACTACAAAAAAGTATAGAAAAATAATACGAGAGGCAAAATCAAGAGCAATTAATGCTAGCACATAAAGAACTCAAGAAACAAGACAAAGGAAGCTTGGAATGCAATTAATGGTGAAATGCAAGAAAAAGCTAAATCAAACAAAGAAACAGATAGAAGGTCAATGAAAATAAACAACACAGTGGTTACAGATGGTAGAGAAGTGGCTAAGATACTCAGTGATAACTATATAAATGTGGTAGAGAACTTAAAACTGGAAAGAAATAGTCCACAAAAGAAGGTTACTAAGTTATCAAAAAAAATCAAGCAAAAGCATGTTCTTGAAACCAGTCACAGAAGATGAACTGAGCAAAACTAAACGGAAATTGAAGTCTAAGAAATCAGTATGTGATGACGAAATATCATGTAAAATAAAGTAAGGGAGCAAATCTCACCATTTCAGGACATAGCAAACAGCTCTCTCGGAGATGGAATTTTTCCAGAAAAACTAGATAAGCAGGGTGGTACCAGTGTACGAGAAACAACCCCAACAACAACCCCAACAACTACAGACCAGTTTCACTGACATCAGGTTTCTCAGAAACCCTGGAAATTCTTATGTATAATAGATTAGCTGATTATCTGGACAAATACAACATTCTCACACCATCGCAGCACGGCTTCAAAAAGGATAGATCTATGGAATCAGCATTTGACAGGCTGACAGAATACATTATGCAGTCCTTAGATGAAAATCAAATTGTATCTGCAATGTTTCTGGATCTCTCCAAAGCACTCGACACTGTTGACCATGAAATACTGATAAGAGAATTGGAAAACTATGGTATTTGAGGGCAAGTAGAGAAGTGGATAGAATCATACCTCTGCAACAGGAAGCAGTATGTATCAATAGGGGATGCATATTAGTCAGAAACCAAAACCATCAAATATGGAGAGCTGCAGGGATCGTAATGGGGACATTGGTGTTTAATCCATTTGTTAATGACATAGGTGTTGAAGAGAAAGAGAAGAGAATATTGTATGCAGATGACATGACAATACTGAACAATGACTAACTTGTGCCACAGCTTGAGAGAAGAACATACATATCTGCAAAAACCAAAGCTCAATGGCTCCTGGAAAGTGAACTTGTTATAAACCTAAAAAAGACTGTGTATGCAGTGTTAAGAAATAAAGAGAAGGCTGTGCACATGGGTTTAGAGATGAATGGAACGAGACTAGAAGAAGCAGAATCCACCAGATCCTTTGGTATTACTGTGAATAATAAGCTGAAATAGGAACAACATATTAATTCTGTCTGTAGGAAACTCAGCTCTGTCATATTTATAATGAGGCAGCTAGCACAGTCGGCAGACAAACAGCTTCTGTGCGCAGTATACCATGGCCTCTTCGAACCATACCTGCAGTATGGAATGGTAGTATTCAAGAAATAAAAAGGGGA
This sequence comes from Schistocerca serialis cubense, assembly GCF_023864345.2. NCBI lineage: Eukaryota > Metazoa > Arthropoda > Insecta > Orthoptera > Acrididae > Schistocerca > Schistocerca serialis. Next base: position 699,153,381 of record NC_064640.1, on the reverse strand, counting down.
AACACATACATTCAAGAAATAAAAAGGGTGTTCACATTAAAAAAAGAGACAGTCAGAATCATATTAAGAGAAAGACTAATGAAACATGCAGAAACTGCTTCAAAAGACTAGGCATCTTAACTTTTTCCTCCCTGTACAAATATAAAACTGTACTATATGTCACAAAAGATAGTGCAGAGTGGACTACAAATGCTAGTATACACTCCCACAACACACAGAAGAAGAATGACATACAAAACATACTCCACCGACTGACAATGCTTGAAAAAGGATCTCAATATACGAACAACTTAAATTGGAAGGAATACATAGAAAATGTTATGGGGAAGGCTAACCAAAGACGGCTTTTTATTGGCAGGAAACTTAGAGAATATAACAGATCTACTAAGGAGACTGCCTGCACTACGCTTGTCCATCCTCTTTTAGAATACTGGACTGATGGAGTACATCGAAAAAGTTAAAAGAAGGGCAGCGCGTTTTGTTTTATCGAGAAATATGGGAGAGTGTGTCACAGAAATGATACAGGATTTGGGCTGGAAATCAGTAAAAGAAAGGCGTTTTTCGCTGCGACAGGATCTTCTCACGAAATTCCAATTACCAACTTTCTCCTTAGAATGCGAAAATATTTGTTGACACCGACCTATATAGGGAGACACGATCACCACGATAAAACAAGGGAAATCAGAGCTCGTAGAGAAAGATAGAGGTATTTGTTCTTTCTGAGAGCTATACGAGATTAGAATAATAGAGAATTGTGAAGGTGGTTTGATGAAACCTCTGCCAGACACTTAAATGTGATTTGCAGAGTATCCATGTAGATGTTAATACACAGGTATCAAATTACAAAGCAGTCTGCCTAAAAAAACTGCGTGATAACGTACATGGCACTAAGTTTTCAAAGAACCTAAAGACTATCTGGTGGAAAAGGAATTTTATAGTGTTGATGAGTACTGCTCACATTAAATTTGTAAATATTGTTAATTTAATTAGTGATGTTAGAATAGTTATGAAGTATGTGATGGAGGTTTTTGTATTTTGACATGTCCTATATTACATGTGTATTCAATGTACACACTGTAACCATACAGGATCAAATAAAATTCAAATATCTCTTTGTGTACATAACTTATTTTGATCCAAAAAATTGAGGTGTTCTGATACCAAGAATTATGCTGCCTGCCTCATCGCTGCAAAAAATAATGAGATCATTTAGAATGTTCTGAGTTCCACACCAGGGAACTGACAGTGCCAATAAGAAAGCATTTGTTCCAGTTGCCATTAATATAGATATAACACCTTTTATTTTGTGATAATACAATTACAGAAATACAACAGTAATGTTTTAACTAGCACATATGTATGATGAAATGATCTCGGGTGATGAACTGAGTGGTGGTGTCATCTTACTGCAATGTTCTGATGAGTTTTGTATCATCATCTGCAGGCTCATTATCAGGATACCGTGTTCTGCAAATATATTTAGCTGCTAGACTGCTGACATGTTCTGTGTGCAAGTCAATCAAATGCTTCTGGAAGGAGCTGGTGCTCCAGTGGTGGGAAGAACGTGGTGCAGCTGCTAGTGTTGAAACATGATGCAGCCCTGTTACAGGCTTCGAGTCCTGTGTCTGTCCATTCTATCTGAAGACACCATTGCCTTCAGAACAGAGTGTCCCAGTCGTATTATCACAATTGCAGAATCCCACGCTGTGTAGAATTGAAATCCACTATCTTGGCTTATTAGGTTGTTGTTCAGACATATTTCTACCTCTCCATAATAATCGAGTCCCAGAATCTCTTGGTGCTACATAGTTTCACCATTTGTTCAAAATCGGAGGTGCATTCATCACTGACGCTACGCTCTGCCTGTGCAGACTTGTCTGTCTGCCCCAGTCGAATGTTTCTAATGTGTTCTATATGGTGCTGTGAGATGCATCCCTGTATCTGTCTGATGTACTGCATCCACCAGTCACACTCAATGCTGTAAATACCTGGCGTCTACAGTCCTAGCCAGTCTTTGGTCAAGCCAAGTATGTCCTTAATTTTCCAAATTGGGTGGATATCCTTTATATCATTCATGTGGAGGTGTGATATATTTGATTGCAGGTTTTCTCTGTGTATTCTAACGATAAAATCTTGCAGTAGGAGATACAGCTATGAATCAAGAAGGGGCAGCTGCTGAGTAGTTTGTCCTTCGTGCTATGCTTTTGGGATAAAGCAGTGATTCATTAGTTTGCTACCTTATGGCAGCCTGTCAACGTGACCAGGACAAGACGCATATTATGATGGGAAAGTTTGGCCTTGGTAAGGGACCAAACTTGTGTTACCAGACTGGAACTCAACAAGAATGCAGGAGCTTTGCTCCAGTCTCCCAGCACATACCAGGGAGTGGCTGAATGGCAACACTTGCTCAAGCTGTGAGTTCTACAAGAAGAAAGGTATTAAGAAACAGCATCACAAATTACTCCAATTTCCAGGGGCTCGACGGCAGATAGACAAAACCGGCAATGCTAAAACTGTCATCAACCTGACGAGAAGAGAACAGAATGAGCAAACAATTTCTGTGCTGTTAAAAGGCCTAAGCTTTGCTTGAGTTCCAAGAACATTACTGAAATGTCATGTCATCAACAGCATTGAGCAAGCCATACTTGGACCCCCTCCAGAGACCGCTGAAGAAGTGAGAAGCCAGACATGTAGGGCCCTCAAGCAGGCACGAATGCCGAAGAACAATATTTTGGCAGCTGAGCACAGGTCACATTGACCCTGTTGTTGATGTGGTCTTCAGCCCAAAGATTGTTTTGATGCAGCTCTCCATGCAACTCTACACTGTGCAAGCCTCTTCATCTACACTGCGGCAACCTACATCGTTCTGAATCTGCTTATGGTATTCCTCTCTTGGTCTCCTCTACGATTTTTACCTCCCCCTCCCCCCATAATTTCCCTTCAGTACTAAATTGGCGATCGCTTGATGTCTCAGAATGTATCCTACCAAAAGATGCCTTCTTTTAGTCAGGTTGTGCCACAGATTTCTTTTCTTCCCAGTTCTTTTTAATACCTCCTCATTATTTAAGTGATCCACCCATCTAATCTTCACCATTCTTCTGCAGCACAACATTTCAGAAGCTCTATTCTTTTCCTGTGTAAACAATTTATCGTACATGTTTCCCTCCTGTACATGGTTATACTTTGAATACTTTTTAGCAAAGACATCCTAACACTTAAGTCTATATTTGATGTCAACAAACTTGTCCTCTTCAGAAACGCATTTCTTGGCATTGCCAGTATACATTTTATATCCTCTCTTCTTCATCCATCATCAGTTGTTTTGCTGCCCAAACAGCAAAGTTCATCTACCACTTTAAGTGTCTCACTTCCTAATCTAATTTCCTCACTATTAACTCATTTAATTCGACTACACTGTGTCATCCTTGTTTTGCTTTTGTTGATGTTAATCTTATATCTTCCTTTCAAGATACCCTCCATTCTGTTCAACTGCTCTTCCAAGTCATTTGCTGTGTCTGATACAATTGCAATGTCATCGGCAAACCTCAAAGTTTTTTTTCTTCTCCCTGGACTTTAATTTCAACTCCAATTTTTCCTTTGGTTTCCATTAGCATGTGATGACAAAGATGTAGTTGTCTTAGGAGACAAAGGCAATATGACAGTGCTGTTGATATCAGAAGATTACTGGCAGAAGATCAAAACTTTACTGTGAGACACAGCATAAAAACAAGTGGGGAAGCATACAACAACATCTATGTCAAGTAAGACCATTTGTCTACTCAACAGCTGAGGACTGAATAGGAACGCCATCAGAAGGCTTTACCCCAGGGCACCGGCGCCACCACGACTATATGCCCGTCCAAAAATACGCAAGATGATAGTTTCTCTGTGGCCTGTAGTAAACCTGATAAACTCGCCGACATATGGAATAGCCAAACATCTATCACTGTTGTTAATGCCTCTCGTAGGTCACTGCCCACACCATGTCAAGAACTCCAGAAAATTTGAGGAGGTACACCAAGGATTACACTTGGACGAGAAGGACCTACTAGTCAGGTTTGATGACATATTACTGTAGAGCCAGGTGCCATCAGAAGATTCCTTAGCTCTACTTAAGGGACACTTCAGTGAAGACATAGTCAAACTCTCTGCACATGTGCTAACCACCACTCGTTCCAAATGTGGAGGGAAATTCCATGAGCAGATAGGGGGAGTTTCCATGGGATCCCCCTTCCTCCAGGTATGGCTAATCTAAACACGGAGCAGTTCGAAGACGTAGTGCTGAATGCTGCCCCCCTAAAACTGAAGGTATTCAACATATACATAGATGACACGTTTGTGGTGTGGCCACATGGCAGAGAAAACCTACAGGAGTTCCTATGTCAACTCAATAGTAATAATAATAATAATAATAATAATAATATTTATTCAACATCGAATAATCAAATACAATCCCTAGAAATAATACAGTTTCAGGACATCATACAGATTATTCTTCTGAATACATCAGTTTACAAATTACAAACTAAGATTTGTTCGTATTAATAAATTTTACATTTTGATGCATTTTACATTTGTTAGTATACAGTCACAATATTACAAATATTGTTGTTATCAACATTATATTAGTTGTAGGTTACTTAAAACTATGAGCTTGACATACTTATGAAGCACTTTTCATACAGATATAATACTTGTCTAGGGAATAAAGAGGGTTTTCAATTAGAATTCTTTTTAGCTGATCTTTTAATTCGTTAGTGGGAATGGTTGTAAGACTTTTTGGTAGGGCATTGGCTAGCTTCAGCCCAGCATGAAGTGCATTTTTCCATATAAAGCTGTTCTGTGGCTATTTACATGGTATCTGAACTTTGGCCTTGTATGGTACTGGTGCAGGTCACAGTTGAAATTTGGATTTATTGCTTTCACAAGCAATATAACTTTCAATATTTATACACCTATAATGGTAAGCACACCTAATTTTGGGAACAGATTCCGACATGATACTCGAGGTTTGGCACCACAAATAATTCTGATAACTTTTTTCTGTAGTATTAATAATGTGCTTAGGTTGGCTTGAATTGTTGCACCCCATGTTTCTACAGCATAGTTTAAATTTGATGAGAATAGGGCATGATAAGCAGTTTTCAGTACACAGATATCTTTGCAATATTTGCTAATCATATTTATAGCAAACACGTTCTTCGACAGCTAGCATACTAAGGAATCGATATGCATGTCCCATTTGAGGCTGTCATGGATTGTAATTCCCAAGAACTTTGTCCATTTTTCCTTTTTTACAATGTCATTTCCTATGGATAATTTCATGTCAAATTCTATTTGTTTCCTTGAGTTAAACTCCATCATTGCAGTCTTTGAAGCACTTACCTATAGATGGCTTTCATTAAAATACTTGACTACTTCATTAGTTACACTGTTGCACAGCACCTCCTGACTCTCATAGTCTTTGTGTTTACACACTATTGATGTGTCGTCTGCATTGTACAGTTAGGAGAAAAAATACTGTATATCATTAACATAAATCAAGGAAAGAAGGGGTCCCAAGACAGAATCTCGAGGCACTCCACATTTTATATCAGTAATTTAAGATTTGTAATACCCACTGTATGTTTTAAGCAAGACAATTTGTTTTCTATTGCTCATATACGATTTTATGGTCGATAGAACAGCATCATGTGCACCATGGAGATAGAAGAGATTTAAATCCTAGCCTTCTTGGACATTTTGATTAAGAGCAGTCTGAACAGAACTTTGGACACTAAATCCGCAGGAAGAAGATGCACATGGACCTTTACGTTAAAGGTCAGCGTTGCCCCCATCCAGTGCAATGCAACTCTGTGCTGACCACATTAGTATGTACAGCCAGGTCCATCTGCAAACAGGATGAGGTTACCGAGTGAGTTACTGGATCTGTGGGATACTTGATACTTTCCAAAAAAATGGTTACAAAGAGACACAAATAAGACACTCTTTAAAAAATAGGTAACAGAAGAGAAGACAAACTATACGAAGAAGAAGAAGCCAAATGTGTGGCGTTCCTGTTGTATGCAGCCAACAGCCCAGATCACGAGAATAGTAGAGAAACATCAGGTAAAGAACATTTTCCATGCAAGGAATTTGGATGCAGTACATTGGACACACAGTGATGCATCTCACAGCACATACAGAACACATTAGAAACGTTCGACTAGGACAGACAGAAAAGTCCACAGTGGCAGAGCATAACATCAACAAGGAATATACCTTCGATTTTGAACAAACAAAGAAGATGTACAGCATTAATGAGTTTTGGGACTGGACTGTCAAAAGGTGGTAGAAATACATCTACACAACTGAATAAACCAGAATAAACCAGGATAGCGTATTTCAACTCTGCACAGTGTGGGATTCTGCAATTGCGAAAATACGACAGTTCTTAAGGTGGTGGCATTCATGGACAGACATCGAGACTTGGTGCCCATACTCATGGCTGCACCACATCCCCCCACCAGTGGCCATGCCGCATTTCCCCACCACCGGTGTGTTGCCCTTTGTTTATAAGTATATGCAGAACATAGCATCCCACTAGCATTAGCTACTGTAAAGACAGGCCAATCCAAGGTGGAGGAGTGGCCATTTACATTAAAACAGGGATCCCCCACCACCAGGTATTCCTACCAGCTACCAATAAAATTGAAGCAGTGGTGGTGGAAGTAACCACTGCCACTGGACCCCTAAAAATTGTGGCAATCTACCGACCCCAACAAGACGTGACAGATGAGGCAGACATAGCCGCTCTAGGGCAAATTGAAGGCAAACTCATAATAGGAGGTAATTTCAATTCCAAACACCCCGATCGGAGCTCTAGAGTAACTTCCAGAGCAGGCGCCAAACGCGACAACTAGCACGAGACCATAACTTCGAAACATGGGGTCCAGTCGAGCTCACACATTTTCCAAAACATGGAGGTAGGCCCAGTGTGTTGGACATAGCCCTAACTAGGAGGATCACGGAGTTTGTGGCCACAAGGACAATCAACAAAATGTCCTCTGATCGCAACCAGTGATTCTAGAGGATGTGGGAGAATGGGTAGCACTCCCAGGGTACCAGATGTGTTACAAATGTAGCAATACAAAGAAACTGTCGCCTCTGATATCGCTCGCACTCTGCACTCTACTGCTGAAACTGCAGAACAAGCTCTGTAAGACCTAACAGGAGTAGTGGGGTTAGGCCGATGCGGCCCCACATTCCATGTTGCAAGATGTATCCTAGATGGCGGCAATGACTTCATCCAAGATGGCGGCATGTAGACTTGGCAACATTGCATGATGTCATCCAAGATTGTGGTCATGACGCCATTCAAGATGGCGGATTTTGGCCGGAAGTTCGAATTTTGGTGGGAAGGAGGTCAATTTGGCTATGTCCATTAACCTATCCCGTCCCCTCCCGTCCCCCAGAAAATGGCGGGAAGTTCAAATGCCTACAGGAGAGTGCCACAAACTTCTACTAACCTAACAAACTGGTGGGAGGAAAGGTCACTTGGGCTACCTCCCCCTAGGAATTCGTGGGAAAAGGGCTTGACCAGTACTGGACATAAGTCTTTTTTTAAACAATTTGATGCAGTACAGCCATCCAGTGTGTTCACCATGATGTACAGACTCAATCTGACTTAGTAAACAGTACCACCAATAGAGGGCACTCTCATCTGTCACATAATTCGAGATGGTGGAAGTGACGTCAACTGATGAATCAAGTGCCGGTATCCAAGATAGTGGCAAACAGTGTGTTCATCACAAGGTCCGGTCCTAGTACACAGCACCACCACCAGACGGCGCTATTTTCCATTCCATGATGTAATCCAAGATGACCAAGATGACTGCTGTGGCGTCATCCAAGATGGCGGCTTTTGGTGGGAAGTTTGAATTTTTGTGGGAAGATAGGACAATTGGTTTACCTCCACTAATCTAACCCCCTCCCCTCCCCTCCTTCAGAGAAATGTCAAATTCCAAAATGATAAGGCATCACACCACAGTTATCTCTACTAACCTAAGAAGATCGCGCCGAGAGCCAAACAAATCTTAAATTGTCAAAATAATTATCCATCTAAAAGACTCTGCAAACATGCCTGCTAACCATCAACCGTCAACTGCCAACCAGGCGGGCATAAGAATGAATCATAATTCATGTACTATTTAACTATATTCAGCTAGATATGGAGATTTTAAAGAAGGAAACATAAATAGTTTATGTAGCTACTTTGAGAAGTGTACTTACCACACATAAAGAGTTACATACCAAGCACTATGATGTGGTTTCACGCAATAGAGGTTAAGAGAGGAAGACAATACCTAATTTAAAAAAAAGACGTTAGCAGGTATAGATTAGGTTCTACCTTCTGTCCCAAAGTCATGCATATACAGCATACAAGCTCCATTAATAAATGTAATAAATTAGTCCTTTAGTTCAGGTATTTTTCCAGAGTATGTAAAGCACACAACAGTTGTGAACTTACTACAAAAGGTAATGCAGAGAGTATTAAGAACTACTGGCCAGATTCACCACTGGCTGTATTACTAAAAATAATCGACTCACCCATCAAAGGTAGACTAATGAGTTACATAAACAAATAAAACCTTTTTAATGTAGTACAATTTGGTTTTCGAGTTAGGATAAGTACAGTACTGGCCATTTTAGATTTCACAAAAGTGACACAGAAAGATCTTGACAAGTACGACTAGTACAAGCATATTCTTAGAGTTATCCTAGTCTTCTGACACTTTTGCCCATTAGGCACTATTAAACAAACTGGAAGCAGTAAGTGTAACGGAATTAGGAAACAAGTGGTTACAGTTTTATCTGCAAAACAGGATGGAAAAGGTTCATGTAGTTCACACCTTTGATGATGATAAATGTTTCGTGAAAAAATTGTCGGACAAGAAACATAAAACATAGGTGTCCCCCAGGGTTGTGTATTATGTTCAATTTAGTTTCTAATAAATAGGATGTTTGACCAGAAAAGGTACAAACTAAAGGATGTGTAGAGGACAATGAAGCAAGAAAATAATCCAAATAATTATATGTCTGAAAATGAACTGTTTCCGAAATATGACACCTGCACGCTTGCAATCATGCAAATGTTATGACAATGTTATGGTCTAGTGCTATGTTTACTTCTGAATAAGGCAAGTAAGGTGTAAATTATAAAGTGATAAAATGGACTCATCAGATTTTTTTCATTATTATGGGTACCAGAGTAATGGCTAATTGAGTTTTGACAAAAAGTGTATCAGTCATGGCTCACCGTTACCATTGTCTCTCAGGCCTCCAGTGTGAACCTGTTGGATATTTTTGTGCAGATATTTAAAAACTTAGGTGTATTGTAGTCCTGCTTATAGTATCAATGAACTTGGGGAATGCAGCAAGGATGGCTGTCATGCATTTGGAACATGTCTGAGCTTTATGAATGCATACAGGCATCAGTGTGGGAACATGCTGTAGCCTGCCTTCATGTGAACACTGGTCATGTGGAGCTCTTGTTTTAATGTGTTTGTTCCCAATTGTATGTCTGAAATTGGATCCTTGGGGATCTCTGTTATGAGGTTTTCACTTCCACAGTCATAATACGTCATATTAATAAAACCAGTGGTTTCTGCACTTATGTTATGAGGATTATTTGCTTGTTTCATTGTCCTCTACTTGCTCCTTTCGTTTGTACCTGTCATAGCCAAACAATCCTGTATATCAATGACCTCTGGACAATATAAGACATTGAGAAAAGTTCTCTTCGCTGATGACAGCAACATTATAGGTACACCATCACTGCTATCAGAACAAGCAAGTGAATCCCTCAAGGATGTTTACGACTGGGCAGTACATAATAGTTGGGCTTGGTAGTCTGGTTGTAAAACATGAGCCAGGAAATTATAAGGCCACAGGATAAAATCTGGAATTTTTCAGTCTGCCTTTATACTAACCATCAAATCTCATTGATACGAAAATATGTAAGGAACGACATGTTATTTTGATTGCAAGTTAAACTGTAGGTCCCTTTCGCCAGTAGTCTTACTAGGGTAGGTTAAGAACATACAAGATGCTGAAGAGGCGTCCAATTGAAAGAACTTGCAAACTTGCAGCTGAATATCCCTCTTGAGGATCTTCTAGCCTGTCATATCATATAAATTTAGTTTACTTAGTATGTACTAAATTAATATTGAACCTAAAGAAAACGAACTGTATGCACTTCAGTATAAAGAGGGAAAACAACTCTGATGCAAGAAGCATAGATGACTAATCTATAGATTGTGTAAGAAACACCAAGTCTTTAGGGATAAAAAAGGTTACTAAAATATGTGTATTTAAAAAGATAGCTACGATGTACTTCATAAATAATGCATACTACACAATCAAAGATTACTTGCAAGACTCACAGTAGTGGTTAATAATGGAAGGGGATAACCATAACACACTGTCACATTGCAATATATGATCACAATGTAATGGTCTTACGTAAACATATGTGCCAAGATCTATAGTGCATGATATTAATATTTTCTCATTCTCCTGAGCTCAACACCTCACTCATCATGCAGGAGTGCTGATTCAGTTTTTCAGGCAAACTGAAGGGAGGACACGAAGATGTGCATTTTACAGGACTGGCGTCAGCTTTCCAAACAAACTGGAGTTAGTGCAAGGGGCATAGCACCATGTTTGGGGTCCAGGAGTCACCAGCAGGTGCCCTTACTGTGTGCAGCGATGAAGTGCAAAACTATGTTTTATATTATACTTGTAAGTTATCTGGAGTAAATAGTGTGTACACCAGAGAACATTGTACAATAGAGACCATTTGAAAGAGGCGATGTAGTAGTAATCACATTGACTTCATATTCAGGAGGGTGGACTTTCTTCTGTTCAGCTACTCTGGTTTAACTTTTCAATGGTTTTCCTATATAATTTCAGGCCATGCCCGACCACCTGTCCCATCCTCATAAAATCGTACAAACAACGGCCGAAAAAAATCGCAGTACCATGAAGGAGCTCTGTGACATACATGAAAGATGGTAGGCGTGTTTCTACATCTGAAAGACAATGTCCATTCAGTTTTCACGCCATTCGCATTAGAGTGGCACTAGTAGCGCCATTGTGAGAAGAGCGGACGTGGTGAGTTTCTATTGGTCGGGAAGGCCTTTAAGGCAACCAAGACGCCTGTGTCAACATCTCACTGAGTTTGAACAATGTCGTGTAATAGGGCTATGAGAGGCTGGGTGTTCCTTCTGCGATACTGCAGAAAGACTTCGCAGGAATGTATTCACTGAACATGATAGCTGGAAGCGGTGGTCTCGAGAATGTATGGTCTCAAGGAGATCAGGTTCCAGATGGCCACATGACACCAGAGAGGGGAAAGACCATCATGTTTGGCATATGACTCTGGCACATCCTACTGCATCTGTAGCAGCAACTGGAGCAGCAGTTGGCACCACAGTGACACAACGAACTGTTACAAATTACTTACTTCAAAGACAGCTCTGAGCCCAATGCCCTGTGGCATACATTCCACTGACCACAAATAACCGCCATTTAGACGTCTATGGTGTCACGTGAGAGCTCATTGGGGGGTAGGGCGGAAGTCTTTTGTGTTTACTGATGAAAGATGGTTCTGCCTCGGTGCCAGTGATGGCTGTGTGTTGGAAAGAGGACAGTTGATGGCCTGCAACCAGCCTGTCTGCGTACTAGGCACATCTGATGTTATGATTTGGCGTTCGATCTTGTATGACAGCAGGAACACTCTCGTGGTTATTGCTCGCACACTGATTACAAATTGATACATCAATCTGGTGATTCGACTTGTAGTACTGCCATTCATGGATAGCATTTTAGGGGGTGTTCTCCAACAGAATTGCGCGAACCCACGTACTGCTGTTGTAATCCAACATGCTGTGTAGAGTCCCAACATGTTGCCTTGGCCTCCTGAATCAACAAATCTGTCTTCAATGGAGCACATATGGAGTATCATCTGATGACAACTCCAGTTTCATACACAAACAACACTATCCATCTCTTTATTGACTAACCAAGTGCTGCAGGCATGGAACTCCATCTTACAAACTGACATCTGACACCTGTACAACACAACACATACACACCTGTATGATTGCACTCAACATTCTGGTGGTTACACAGATTATTAATGTACCAGCATTTCACATTTGCAAAGGCTAATCTCGCACTTACAATAACCTGTGATCTTGCAAAGTTAACCACTTAAATATGTTAGACAAATGCATTTCCCAAATTTTATTACAATATATTAATTATTTTTTGGTGTTGCAGTTTTTTCCATCGATGTATGTATTCAATGTGTATGTATATTCTGAACTATTTATTTTCATTGTATTATCATGATAAATGCAGTATGTATGTGAGATGATCCATGAATAGAGAAATAAAATAATTCAATAAATCGTAGATACCTATACTAATTTACTAGAAAATCTTCAAAAGCATAATTTTTTTCTTAATGCCCTTTGTACTATTGTATGTATGTTCCAGTGCAGTGCTGCTCAGTCCACTCTCTATGTAATCAATGATCAATTGTAACCATCACTTACGTTGGCAGTATTGTCAACCCAGCTATGTTATTCAGAACTTATTTATCAAATTGCTCTGAGTACTATGGGACTTAGCATCTGAGGTCATCAGTCCTGTAGAACTTAGAACTACTTAAACCTAACTAACCTAAGGGCATTACACACACCCATGCCTGAGAAAGGATTCGAACCTGCGACTGTAGCGGTCGGGCGGTTCCTGTCTGAAGCGTCTAGAACCGCTTGGCCACATCGTCCGGCTAACTTATTATCAGTTAAAGACTGTTGTACTCTGACGTGAAATTACAATTCTGCAATGAAATGCTAAATGTTCTATGTGTCAGCGACAGAATTGATTACATGTCATTTGTGTGGATATTATGTGTTTCTAAAGTTAAATATTTACCTTGCTCAAGTCTTAATATATTACTAAAAATTTTTGTGTTTGTTGTAGTAGCCGCTCGACCTCGTTCTGAACTAGACGGGCTTCAATATGCCACAATGACGACGAAGATGACCCTCTCGAATTTTTCGCTGAAGGATGCACATCTCTTCAGTGAACAATGTTACCACACTTCCCTGTGGCTCAATGGGAGCTGCTAGTTATGGCAGCATTATTAATTTGCACCTTTGTCTATCATGTCTAACATACTGTGTAACCAAGTCTGAGCACCCACAAGAAATGTCTCTAAACGAAGTTGTTCAGTTTCAGGTGAATGACTGCTGCTCGGCGTTCAACAGATGACCACATTGTTGTCCCAACAAGAAGCTCAGGTAACACCAAAACTGGCAGCTGCTCCCAAGTTTCCCAGTAACGAGGAGGAGGACTGGCCTGAATGTCTTGCACTACTGGAAGCCCACTTCACAGCTTATAGCATTAAACATATGGTGGGTGCTGCTTATTCTCTGTCAGCAGTACAAGACAACATATGTAGACTCGGTCTTTGTCCAGTTAAGAATGACCCATAAGACAATAAAGTTTCAGTTAGACACAGGCACATCTATTTCCCTTATCAGTAAATACACATATGCAATGATCGACAGCCCAAGGCTACAGATGTCTGCTTCTGTTTTGCCTGCATGTAATGAACATGAAATAACAGCACTTGATGTCTGTAGTTTTCCAGTAATTTTTGTGACGTTACGAAACGTGTTTCATTCCATGTACTACGTTATAGAAACAGTGCAAGCATTTTTTGTTTAGAATTTTTGACTTGTTCGTTTGTGCATCCAAGACAATGTGTTACAAATCAGTGTTTCGGCGCCTCACACAAATGCTTCCGACTCATGTAAAAGGCACACTGAAGTATTTGAACTGGGTTTAGGAAGGGCAAAGGATTTTGAAGTGCACATTACTTTTAAAGATTACGTGCAACAACGATTTTTTGGTGCAAGGTATATCAGCCATGCTATACGTTAGCAAGTTACTCAGGAACTTCAACAGTGGAAAGACAGTGGAGTAATATATCCAATTTCTGCAAGTCAGTGGGCATCATGCCTGTTCATATTATAAAAGCCATCAAAAGATTTATGTCTGCGCGTCGATTTCAAAGCGACACTACATCCTCAAATTGTAATGGATGAATTTCCTCTTCCATGACCAGAGGGATTACTGGGCAGACTGGACAGGGGAGATTCTTTTCCAATACTGATTTATATGAGTTATATGTACAGTTGCCTGTAGAGGAGCAGTCCAAGCAATATTTTGTGACCTACACTCACCTGTGTTTGTTCCAGTTTCAAAGACTGCTGTTCACAAGTGCTTCAGCTCCTAAAATGTTTTCATGTTTACTGAAACAATTAACAACCAAAGTCATTCCATGTACAAACTGTCTGGATGATATTGTTGTCACAGGTTGTACACCTGCTGTACATTTGGCAAATTTAGAAAGGTTGTTTCAAGATCTTTCTGTGGGTGGCTTAAATTGTAGCAAGGAAAAGAGCTTCTTCTTCCACAAAGAACTTGAATATTTAGGACGTGTTATAAATGCACAGGGTATATATCCCACTAATTCGCACTTGTGTGTGATTAAAGATACGCCAGTGCCCCCTAACATTAAGGTGCTCCAAGCTACCATTTAGAAGCTTACATATTACATTAAGTTTATTGTAAACGCTGTCCAAATTGCTACTCTGCTGAATCAGCTATGCCAGAAAAGTGTTCCCTTTGTATGGTCCCCAGAATGTCAGGACGCATCTCAGCAGTTCAAGGACGCTTTGTTAAGTCGTCATCTGATTCAATTTGTTCCAGATAAGCCTCTTGTGTTAGCTGCGGATACATCACTGACGTGATTGGAGTTATGTTCTCCTATAGAATTGGTTCATTTGATTGAGCCATTGTTTTTGCCTGTAAACTCTCAACAAAGAGGAATGCAATTGCAGTCAACATGAAAAGGCATCTCTCGCCACTATGCATGGTGTTACCAACTTCCATCAATATTTTTACAGGTGATAGTTTTATTTGATTACAGATCATCAGAATTTAATGGCTTTGTTCAATCCTTTGAAGCCTTTCCTACTGCAGACTGTGCAAAAATTGCAATGTTAGCCTCTGTTATTGTCTAATTATCAATACAAGTTGTTGTACAGGCCTGTTGCACAATATTCGAACACTGTCTTGTTGTTTAAGTCGACAGCCGGTATCGACACAGTGTTTGATTCAGTGAGGAATCATGTTATCAAATTGATACTCAGGACTTTGTACTTCTTCAAAATTTTCCTCTTGACTTTCGGCGTATTGTTACAGCAGCTGCTTTCCACACAGCTCCTCATACAGTTATTCAGTAACTCTGCCATGGGTGGCCGTGTAATTTGAAAGAAAGTTTTCACTCAGTGGCGTGTCGCCACTTTTAGCATCATCACACACTACCCGTGGCGTGAGATGTTCCACTGTTGCGTATCGAGAGTGGCGATGCATTGGCTGTGATTCTCTATTCCCCCCTGTGGGAAGTTTTGTCATTATTGCACCAAGGTCATTGTGGCATAGTTCGCACAAAGCAACTCGCCTGACTTCATTGTACTTGGCATAGTGTGGACGTCTAGATTCGACAAATTACCTCTCATTGCAGAGTGAGTGGAGAGCATCTTTAGGCTCTGCCACAATGCTTTTTGAGTCGGCACGTCATCTGGACCATGACATCCCATCTATATTGATTTTTTGGGGCCATTCTGGAATACAGGAGTGTTGTTGGTGATAGACGCATACAGTACATTTCCTCTCGTAGTTACCATGACATCCACCGCCAGTATTGGCCTTGTCTTCTGTTTTTTATCTTGAAGGTCATCCTGAGGTACTTCTCTCAGACAATGGACCACAGTTCACATCAGCCAATTTTGAACGTTTTGTGCCCACAATGGCATACATCATGTTACTACTGCACTACTTCATCCTCAGTTTAGCAGTGAAGCTGAACAGTTCGTTCGAACATTCGAAAGTCACATGGAGAAACATCATTCCTCCCACACAGGGGAACAAACCTTAAAGATTTGTCTTTTGTTCTGTCTCTGCTTGCCACATGACAGGAAGCCGCGAGGAAGATTAGTACATGAGCATCGTCACTGTACCCTGTTGCATCTTCTGCGGCTGGAAACATTTCGTTCTGATGGGTCAGACAAGGTTCGGTCACAACATGAAGTCTTTCTTAGAGTTTTTGACAAGAAACACAATTGGGAGCTCAGTTTCATCAAGTGTGTGTTTGGTCGTCCCCAGAGCCATTTGCGATGTACTTATGTCAGTAATTTTGCTCCAGAATTTTTGCTGACAGACCCAGCACGCCACTGGAGTCCACAACAGCAGTCATCTCTGCTTCTCTGTACCACCCAGCATAGGCCAGTGGAGATCGCTGACGCCGCCGATGAAGACGTCACTACTGGTACAGCTGCCAGAGCTGATGTCTGTGGATGCACTGCCCCTGGACAGCCAACATGGCTCCCCTGCAGTTTGTAATGGTCGCCTAGTTGTAGATATTGCTAATTGCTATAATCGCACTATTTCACTCTAATTTACAGAGCTTGTTAGCACTTGATGTTAGGTTGGCGCCATTAAAATGCATTGTAGTAATCGCTGCTGCTTGCTGGATCGCTGCTGTGTCTTGATGCTGATGCTGGCTCTGAACCTGGTTGTCTAGGGTAAAAACATGAGGTCCCGTGTTTTTTTTAATGTGCTTTTGATGATAAAGAACGAGCGAAACCAACAAATATGTAAACATCAAATATTTATTACTCTGGTGGCCATCTTAATTCCACTGTCCACCAAAGACCATGACACAACACAAAGTAGTACTTCCTTTACATGTTCTTCGCATTGTTTATCCACCTCAAACAATAACACAGAAGCACACTTTACCAAAGTGACATTTCGACTGCCTCCCCAACCCTTCTTGCTGCTCGTATTTATAACCTTGTCAAAGAACTACTAAAAAGAGATATAGTTTATAAGTCACATGTACATCTGTTATCATAATTTGTGCAGAAAAGTCATTAATTTGCATCGAGTGACATAATTTAACATGTTATTAAAATGACAGGCAGATTTGTTGACTTGACAGAATAATTCTTTGTTACAAAAACGCCGTTTTTTAGAAGTTTGTCAATTGACTTCTCTAATTTGCATAAATAAGTAAGTAACATGAATTATTAAGAATTACATTGGTTTTCGTCTAAAATAGGATTGATTACGTGAATACTGAGTGAAAACGCTCCTAGTGAACAAATAGGTTTCACTGGGTGATTTTTATTTAAGGAGATCCAAAATACCTAAGTTGGCCACTATTTTTTGTACTTCATATTAATTATTTAAGATAAACTTAGTGTTTTTACATGATGACATTTGCTGTATCAGTGATCAAGTGATATTAACTTTTGTGTGGGTCAATTATTCAGTATAATTTAATGGGTTGACTGTTTATGGAGACATGTTGTGCAATCATTGTTAACATACACAATAACTTTTCTATTATCATAAATACTCGTTAAACTGGTTGAATTTGGAGGGTATCGCATACTTCATTAAAGTAAAGCCTTTAATATGTTCCGTTACAAGTTCCACTTGTAGTCAACCCAACCACAGCATCTGTGTCACTGGATGTGGGTGTGCACCCTGTGGCCAGTTTTTCGGCCAGTGTTCCCAGTCATTTTCGAGGTGGATAAGGGGTGTGTAGAAGGAATTGCCATAAGCCCTTCATTACACTCCCTGTCTTCTCATCATGTCTGTTTTCAGGCTTCCTCCCCACCATCGTTACGTGACACAGTAGACACAACAATGTTACTCTGATTTGGAGGGGGGGGTGGGGGGTGGACGACGACGACATGGTGCCGTCAGCCGTCAGCAGGGCGAGTTATCATGCTAGAGTTAGCACAACAGTGCACCAAAAGTAACGAGAGTCGCTGCCAAATCGGAGACGTCGGTGTGGATACGCCCTCTAGTGTTTCATTACGCCGCAGTAGCTGGAAAGTAGTTTATTTCCCAGTGCAGTACCACTCAGCCCACTCTTTATGTAATCAGCCACCAGTTGTAATCATCGTTTACAACGACAGCATCGTCGTAGCTTTGTGCGAATAAAACAGTTACTCTGAATCTGTCATCATTTAAAAACTCTTGTACTATCATGCGAAACTATCATTCTGAAATGAAATGCTAAATGTTGTAAGGTTCAACAACATCATCAATGATATGTCATCTGTATGGACATTACTTGTTACCAGAGTATTTACCATGATCAATTTTTGATGAATTACTAATAACTGAACTACACTTTCTACAATGCGCCACACCATTATCTTCAAAATACTTACCATAGATCAGTTGGTAATTTTCCCTCAAAATTGCTCTGAGGATGTCTTTGAGCGTCAGAATACGATGGTGTACTTTTTATCGCCACTGTAAACGATAACTGGCTGCACATCCTGGGCGTTTGAAATATTATTTGATTAATAATAATACTTATTTACTATATTTCTTATGACTCTAGGTGGTGCGAAATCGGCTATGGCGCTAGGCTAAGCGATGTGACGTTGTGTTGACGTTTTGTGCTGTATGTACACACCACCATTTGACTGTGACGTCGCCTGCCGTTCCATGAAGTTATTTTTTGTTCCATGAAGTTTTTATATTTGCATCTCAGTGAGGCTTTATATCGTAAACTGACAGGAATTTAGAAGCTCATCTGAATAATTTCATTTGGCCCCATATTAAAAACTCACACCACTGTAGTTTCTGGCGTCACGCCACTTGCAGTGGCGCCAATTTATTTGCATCTACTTAACATAGCAAGACAGTAAACTTTGCATTAGTTCTTTGCGCATGCTTCTTTATTCCGGCCAACACAAAATACGATGTGCTTTGGATGCTGTTGTTGTTGGGAATGGAGGGATTGTTGTGTTTATTTCTTGGCTGTTTGTCGAGAGAAAGGTATGGAGACAGCAGATCTCAGTGGTACGTTGTAAGGTTGGGTAGCGTAACTGTGTTCTTGCAGTGGTCCAGATTACAACTGTTCGGACTGTCATTACGATTTGCGTATGGTTACTTGTATTATGTTTTCTATAATTATGTCAGTTGTACGAACTACGAGCATTAATAATGAAGAACGTGATACATAGAAAATAAGAATTCGTATCGCCACAACAAGCAAACGGTTGGCGTATTTTGCATAGTAATTGCCGACATTTGTTTATTGCTGCCGCTGTTTTGTGTGTGTGCGGCGGCGGCGGCGGCGGGGGGGGGGGGGGGCGGCGGCGGCGGGGGGGGGGGGGGGCGGGGCGGCTGTGGCTGCACGTGAGCAGTTAGAGTGCTTTGGTTGCCTCTCTAACTGTGATTGGACAATTCGAAATTGTGTGAAGATTACGTGGATCAACGTTTCAAGTGCGCGCGCTTCATTAGTTGAGACGTAGTGGGTCTGGTGTTAGTTTTCCTCGGCAAGAATTTTCCTCTTGTGTTTCGTAGAAGAAAATTGTCGAAAGACGGCGATTTTCAGTTCGGTATCGGGTTTCGTTGCTGTTAAGAACAGTGAGTTCTATTTAATCTTGGAGAAAAATGTGAGTTTTCTCGCTATTGTCTGTATTTCACTTAACTGAAACTTGCATGGCTTTATTATATAAATTCACCAAACAGTGCTTTGTATACATTATTCGATCTTTTGTGGTATGTAGTTCGTGGTATCGTGCGTTTGAAGTCTTTAGCAATTTTTGGTCAGTATGTGATAGAGAGTGACCCCCCCCCCCCCTCCTCCTCCTCCTCTTCTCGAAAACTGGTGATAAACTAATGCGTAGTCTAGTCCAAAATCTGTTTTAGGTTCGAAAGTGGTAATTTGTAATGTGGCAAAACCAACGAATGTGAGTACTAAGTAAGAATTGTGGTTACTGATTGATCTGTACTGTTTGGAGATGCTGTTAAGAACAGTGAGTTCTATTTAATCTTGGAGAAAAATGTAAGTTTTCTCGCTATTGTCTGTATTTCACTTAACTGAAACTTGCATGGCTTTATTATATAAATTCACCAAACAGTGCTTTGTATACATTATTCGATATTTTGTGGTATGTAGTTCGTGGTATCGTGCGTTTGAAGTCTTTAGCAATTTTTGGTCAGTATGTGATAGAGAGTGACCCTCCCCCCCCCACCTCCTCCTCTTCTCGAAATTTTGCTGTGGTGATAAACTAATGCGTAGTCTAGTCCAAAATCTGTTTTAGGTTCGAAAGTGGTAATTTGTAATGTGGCAAAACCAACGAATGTGAGTACTAAGTAAGAATTGTGGTTACTGATTGATCTGTACTGTTTGGAGATGCTGTTAAGAACAGTGAGTTCTATTTAATCTTGGAGAAAAATGTGAGTTTTCTCGCTATTGTCTGTATTTCACTTAACTGAAACTTGCATGGCTTTATTATATAAATTCACCAAACAGTGCTTTGTATACATTATTCGATCTTTTGTGGTATGTAGTTCGTGGTATCGTGCGTTTGAAGTCTTTAGCAATTTTTGGTCAGTATGTGATAGAGAGTGACCCCCCCCCCCTCCTCCTCCTCCTCCTCTTCTCGAAATTTTGCTGTGGTGATAAACTAATGCGTAGTCTAGTCCAAAATCTGTTTTAGGTTCGAAAGTGGTAATTTGTAATGTGGCAAAACCAACGAATGTGAGTACTAAGTAAGAATTGTGGTTACTGATTGATCTGTACTGTTTGGAGATGTCTATATTCACCCTATATATATCGTACTTTCACTTTCCGTTTTAAATATCAAAAACTGCAAGCAAATGCATAAAGACCCTATTACATAAAAGACAAATCTTCGATGAGTATTTCAGTGTACATTATTTACTCTTACTGGACAGTAAATGCGAAAAATGTAAAGGGGGGGCGAACAATAAGTAACTCTTATGTCATCTGCTAAAACTGTGTAGTTACAACTAATACTGCCTGCTGATTCGCTTGTGAATTTAGCCGTGCTTCATTTGTTAATTTTCCATGTGGAATAATGCACTGTAAATAGGAATGTGATTATTCTTCCTATATCAAGTTTGTTTAAAGGCATCATTGGTATCATCTCCTTCTGCTACACAAGAATTAAATTCTGGGGTCGACAGAAGCGTCCGATCCCACGCGTCGGCTTTGACCCGTGACGTAAGGGTGTTGTCGTGTGTGACGTCATGACGGCGCGGAGTTTGGTTTGAGTGTGGCTGTCTCCAGTTCTGTTTTATTTTATTTACTTTTCTGATCTGTTCGTTCTATCTCGTGAGATTTTTTTTTATTTAAAAACACTTATTACTTATTTTAATTATCTGTTTCCTCCAATTTCTGTTTTAGTTTATTATATTTATCTTTCTGATCTGTTCGTTCGGGTCTAGTGTAGCAGGGGATACAACCCGTCGGCTTTGGACAATGACGTCACAAGTCGCCAGAGAGCAGTTTACCATTTTCGCTTTTGCTGTTATGTTTGTTTCGTTTTTTTACTGATTGCTTAATAAAGTGGATCTGTTTATTCTATCCCGTGAGATTTTTTTTTAAAAAAGACAAAAAACACTAATCAGCTACTGAAGCATCTTTATCGTCTATGGGTTGCAGGGGTTACGACCCCTGGGGTGGTGGGTGGGTATTCATGCATGGCTGTCTTCACTTACACGTTGTAGCTACGCAAGGCGTCTAAATTTGTTTATATTTAGTTTGCCCCCCCCCACCCAAAACACCCCATTTCCCGCGCTTGTCCCGTTAGTGTCATTAGGCTTCTTGTGGAAAGTGTGTGTGTGTGTGTTTGGTTTTGTTTCCGCCATATTTGTGACATCATGGGTCAAAGCAGACGGGCGGGATCGGACGCTTCCGTATTTCCAAATTCTGAATATCTGTATTATTACCTGATAGTAACAGTTGCATGGTTAGCCATATTCATTGTCTTAGACTGATGACCATAGATGTTAAGTCCCATAGTGCTCAGAGCCATTTATTGTCTTAAAAAAATGTATCAAATAGAAATATTATCATTAGAATCTATGAGTTGTTAATACTACTCAAATGAAGGTCTCAAAATGTGTATCTACAACTTAGTGGTTGGAAGAAACTTTTTGCAGTCGTTGATATAATAAATTGACAGCTGTATGATTATCTCTATTTGGTGGTTAAAAGAAAAATGTCTCTTTAGTTAGTGAGTTGCCACTATTCAGTTCCTTTGATTTTTTAAGCCGCCAGATAAACTTGTGGGGACTAGTGTAGCAGGGGATACAACCCGTCGGCTTTGGACATTGACGTCACAAGTCACCAATCGAGAAGCGATTCTTCTTAGTGTTGTAGCTCCCTTCAGTGGCTGATAAGTGTTTTTTGGCTTTTTTTTAAAAAAAATCTCATGAGATAGAATAAACAGATCCACTTTATTAAGCAATCAGTAAAAAAACGAAACTGAAACATAACAGCAAAAGCGAAAATGGTAAACTGCTATCTGGCGACTTGTGACGTCATTGTCCAAAGCCGACGGGTTGTATCCCCTGCTGCACTAGACCCAACTTGTGTGCAGAAATTTTTGTCATAAACTTCTAGAATGGATTTTTCATTCCGTCGACATTCATTACATCCCAGCTTTTAAAGAATAACTTGGTAACCTTGGATATGTAATCAGTGGTGTATGTTGTGCAAAGGCATAAGCTTTGTTAATGGTAATGATTACACAAGTATTAGATGTTCATCAAGCCAGTGTAACATTTTGCCTTTGTAAATATGATGGATATAGTACACTCGGAGAAACAAACTTCATACTTTATGAACCGATTTGCTCAGTGGAGTGCGCATGCACTTCAAGGCACCAAAGAAAGCTACTTCTCAAGGCACCAAAGAAAGCTACTTCTCTATTTTCCCTTTGAATGATGGGAAAGCTTTTTTGTTACTACTAACAGTTCCACACACTCTTTAAAATATGGGCTGTATATGTATACAATGGAAAGAACTTCGAAGCCATATCTTCCCACCTTATTAAGCTGTGTTTACAAAGAGGTTGAAACCTGTTTTGCAGCATTGTCTATGGTTACTGCTGGTCTGTTGATGTTTACTAGATGATGATGTAAACACAAAAACAGCAATCCATGGATGTGTCCGTCAGATCAAAGGACACACTGATTCTAGCTTGCTACTGAAAAATGCCAGTGTGTGGCACTAGGGTTTGTTTGTTATGACTAACTTTGTCATCTTATATTATTGCAGAATATAATATTTGTGTTGTCTCGTATGTGTGTTAATTTCAGATATGTATTGTTGTGTCAAAACAATAGGTATTTGATCTTATCACACACTAATAGACAGAGGAAGTGGCTGTGGAATGTGTGAAGTGTAGACTAAAAAGTCCAAGTTAAAAGAGTGTTCCATGCCAAAAATTGCTCCTGCGCTTAACACCAGCAGCAGTGAAGTAGGAAAGGCACTGAGGTCTCCGCAAACAAAGTACAAACAAATTGAATCAGATACTCTGTGAGCTCTAACTGAATTTATATTAGAGAATGAAGGAATCATCAGTGAGCTTGGATATAACCAGGGGACTCCACAATTACTGCAGGTCCCCCATAACATTTGTTAGCATTGAGGTATAAGAGGTGGTAGGTGTTAATAATGTAGAAGATTTGATCGTATATATTAATGTATTGTTAGTATGTATCATCATCTGGGGTAAGATTGACCACTTTTTTTGACGTTTTTGTAGAATATCTGTTGCATATATCAACTTCTGTTCACAGTGAGTTTTGTTATTGTACATTATTTCTATACAAACACTCGTATTGCACTGTGTATGTTATATTTTTCATAGGTTAGTAGAAAAAAAATAATTGAAAGGGGGTCAGTGTTACCCCGTGAATGGCGTTACAATGACTCTTCAATTTTGTTTTATTTTGTAAATGAAAAGTCTTCTCTTGCTGCTCTGTGTTTTATTTTCCCAGACATGTTTCGCCTTTTTTCACATTAAGGCATCATCAGGGAGATCTATGATGATATAGTTATGATAGGCTTTTGTTTAAAGTGTTTATAAAGTGAAAAAAGTCTAAACTCACCTGGGAAAAAAAACACAGTGCAGCAAGAGAAGGTGTTTTTATTTACAAAAATATATATATATGTGCCTGCTGCAGAGGATGGCCATGCAAAGAAGCTTGACATGCAGAATGGCACAGGGATAAAAGTTAGTGTAGTGCAGTATGAGTTTCTTTTTTGGATCATCTGTTTTCTGACTGGTTTGATGCAGCCTGCCACGAATTCCTCTCCTGTGCTAGCGTCTTCATCACAGAGTATGAGTATGA
Organism: Schistocerca serialis cubense; assembly: GCF_023864345.2. Taxonomy (NCBI): domain Eukaryota; kingdom Metazoa; phylum Arthropoda; class Insecta; order Orthoptera; family Acrididae; genus Schistocerca; species Schistocerca serialis. Next base: position 699,129,054 of record NC_064640.1, on the reverse strand, counting down.
CTCCTGTAAGACACATTTCTATGAATATAATTATAAATCCTCTATTTGAAGCATACTACAAAATCTTCTACTGACAAAAAACATTAAAACGTATTTTACTCTAATCCTCCCTGGAATCTTATACAGAATTCTATGTGAGTCAGTGTGTCTCTCTTATGAAGGGAAATTGCTAATTACATAACGGAATGGGGCAGTGAATAATCATGTTCTTTTGGAACACCTGTAGTTTTCATTGAGTCAGTGGAGTGAAGCCCCAATACTTTAATTACCTTTTTCTTTGTTGCAACTTCTTGAATAATACAAACATAGTGAAAAGTTTGCTTCCCCCTTTTACCCCCAATTACTTTCACTATTTGTCATTTGGAAAAAGATCATTACATGGTTTGCAGTGCTCTCCCTAAAAACTTGACTCCATTTCAAATCACAGCAAGGCTTTATATGGCAAAAAGAAGCTAGAAAAAGTTAAGCATGTTTTGGAAAGAAAAGTGTGCCAGAGATAAGATTGTAGTACTGAAGATTCTGGCTGTAGAGAAGAAAAATATGATGATGGAATTGTTATGAAAGCCAAAGATTTTCATGCCATGATATTGATAATGAAGGAAAAAGTGGGTCATGTGAGAGTACCTGAAAAAATTCAAATTTTATTTTTAGTTCCACCTTCTAGATCGAAAGAAAACATAATGTCAGAATTCAATGTTAGTGAGTATGTGGTTCGCCGGCTGCGGTGGCCGTGCGGTTCTGGCGCTGCAGTCCGGAACCGCGGGACTGCTACGGTCGCAGGTTCGAATCCTGCCTCGGGCATGGGTGTGTGTGATGTCCTTAGGTTAGTTAGGTTTAAGTAGTTCTACATTCTAGGGGACTTATGACCTAAGATGTTGAGTCCCATAGTGCTCAGAGCCATTTGAACCATTTTTTGAGTATGTGGTTCAACAAGCAAGGAAACTGAAAACAAGAATGGGTATTTTATCAATTTCTAAACCAGAAAGGGGAAAAAGTTATTGCTGTTGGAGTGGTAAAGATTGTCACTGATTTTTGCAAAAATGGTGAATATACTTGAATGTTACCAGGAGCAAAAGACAAAATTAGCATTCAGAAGAAACCGAGCGAGGTGGCGCAGTGGTTAGCACACTGGACACGCATTCGGGAGGACGACGGTTCAATCCCGTCTCCAGCCATCCTGATTTAGGTTTTCCGTGATTTCCCTAAATCGCTTCAGGCAAATGCCGGGATGGTTCCTTTGAAAGGGCACGGCCGACTTCCTTCCCCATCCTTCCCTCATCCGAGCTTGCGCTCCGTCTCTAGTGACCTTGTTGTCGACGGGACGTTAAACACTAATCTCCTCCTCCATTCAGAAGAATGTGTTGTTTGTTGTTGTTGTTGTTGTTGTGGTCTGCAGTCCTGAGACTGGTTTGATGCAGCTCTCCATGCTACTCTATCTTGTACAAGCTTCTTCATCTCCCAGTACCTACTGCAACCTACATCCTTCTGTATCTGTTTAGTGCATTCATCCCTTGGTCTCCCTCTACGATTTTTACCCTCCACGCTGCCCTCCAGTACTAAATTGGTGATCCCTTGATGCCTCAGAACATGTCCTACCAACCGGTCCCTTCTTCTAATCAAGTTGTGCCACAAACTCCTCTTCTCCCCAATTCTATTCAATACCTCCTCATTAGTTATGTGATCTACTCATCTAATCTTCAGCATTCTCCTGTAGCACCACATTTCGAAAGCTTCTATTCTCTTCTTGTCCAAACTAGTTATCGTCCATGTTTCACTTCCATGCAAGGCTACACTCCATACAAATACTTACAGAAACGACTTCCTGACACATAAATCTATACTCGATGTTAACAAATTTCTCTTCTTCAGAAACGCTTTCCTTGCTGTTGCCAGTCTGCATTTTATATCCTCTCTACTTTGACCATCATCAGTTATTTTGCTCCTCAAATAGCAAAACTCCTTTACTACTTTAAGTATTTCCTAATCTAATTCCCTCAGAATCACCTGACTTAATTCGACTACATTCCATTATCTTCGTTTTACTTTTGTTGATGTTCATCTTATATCCTACTTTCAAGACACTGTCCATTCCGTTCAACTGCTCTTCCAAGTCCCTTGCTGTCTCTGACAGAATTACAATGTCATCGGCGAACCTCAAAGTTTTTATTTCTTCTCCATGGATTTTAATACCTACTGCGAATTTTTCTTTCGTTTCCTTTACTGCTTGTTCAATATACAGATTGAATAACATCGGGGAAAGGCTACAACACTGTCTCACTCCCTTCCCAACCACTGCTTCCCTTTCATGTCCCTCGACTCTTATAACCGCCATCTAGTTTCTGTACAAATTGTAAATAACCTTTTGCTCCCTGTATTCTTTGCCTCAACAGAAAGAAAATAGGTTAGACATAGGAATGTCACCAAGTCACGAATGAAACAGCTCCCAGTTTTAATGTGAATGGATGCAGAATGCAGTGGGCTCTTATAACTACAGTCGGGTTTCTATACAAGTTATAGATAACCTGTTGCTTCCCTTATTTTATCCCTGCTACATTTAGAATTTCAAAGGGTGTATTTCCCCCTTAATTAGTGCAACAGTGGCCGAGTACCTTAACTTTGTGCCCGCTCGGCTAACCACATGGTCTAACACGCTGCTTCTCGAGCGGGAAGGCGTGCCGGTCACCAGCATGAATCCGCCTGGCAAGTTAGTGTTGAGGGCCGTTGTGCCGGTCAGCCTGTGAATGGTTTTTAACGTGGTTTTCCATCTATCTCACCGAATGCTTGCAGTTTTAATGTTACAACATTGGCCGTCTCAGTAACACAATGTCCGCAATAAGGACATCTAGTTCAGTACTTCCTACTGTGAAATACTTTATTATATTTTGCATCTCCTTTAACTCAACAATAGTAGCAAGTGAGATGTAACTGACGCATAAGATACTGACATTGTGGATGTAATGTACTGAATCAGAAAAGACAGCTTGCAACTATTTCCACTAAATATGTTCTGTTAGACTTCCACTTGAAATGAAATGACAACAAGGAACACTGTTCTGAGTGCAAGAGTTTTGGTTAGGGTTATAATAGAATTTTAAGCTTTGTTTCCATGCTTGCAGAAAATGATAATGAATTAAAGGGGAAAGAGGATAGTCTTGCAAGAATGCAATTCATTGTGATTTGGTTAACGCTCTGTACATTTTTGACAGCAGCCTTTCTTGGTGTTGAACGACCCCTTGGATTGTCACCCACGGAGAGTGAAATGAGACACCAGGATGACATGAGATTTGTTCAGTTAATCTCTTTATTCCGAGTCTGGATCATATTACATCAGGAACAGCTTGGTGGAGGCGACCAGTTGCCTCTTATACGAAACAATAGATGTTCAGCATTGCTGATAGTACAGAGAGCGAGGCTAACCATGGCATCACTAGAATGCCGCAGTCAGCGATGTCTCTGGCTGTGACTGTGGTGACAGTGCAGCTGTGCAGCTATGATGGCTGTGAACTTCCTCCAGCAAGTGGGTGGCCCCCTTGTGACTAAGGGCAGGCTGCCCTATCTCGTGGTTGAACAGTGGACCCTGTCCTGCATTCTGAGATGTCGCTCCAGGTGTCACAGGCTTGTGGTGTATGCTGTGATACTCGGATGAGAGTGATTTAGTACACGAATGGCTGATTGCTTATATGCTCCAGACTGTTTATTCAGGGCTTAAGGCATATAGTCTAAACACTTTCGTGGTGGCAAGTGAGGAAAGGTTTCCATCCTTTTGCTAGCGTATTGCAGTTGGCTCTGCTTCACAGTGCCAGTCGATCACGTTACTTTGCAACACATAACACCCTAACCCACCTGCAGGTGGCTCTGTTGCCACTCACTTCCACTCTGGTGTATTTTTTGACTGAATACGGTCACTATACTGTATTGTTAACCCTGCATGTAGAACTTGAAAGTCAGATCCCTCAAAACTCTGAACATTATAAAGTGCCTTAGGCACATGCCTTCAGAGGTTGACATTGTATGTCTACTATAAGTTTTAGAAGGCTTTTGTGCAGTCCAGACTATTTTATATGTGCCAGATGTATCAATTAACAATACCTTTCTTCCTTTACTGCAAATAATTCTATAATTGTTCAGCTGCTGTGTCTCTGCTTAAACAACAAAAACCACCAATCAAAATATTCCTTTGGTCAAAAATCACTTTGAGTAATGTCATAAAATCTATAAACAAACTTGAACACTCAAAAACAGAGGATTACTATGGGGTTAGTAACAGTATTATTAAATACATAACCTTTACAATCTTGATGCCACTAACATAACTGGCAAATTGTATTCTTGATAAAGGTGTGTTTACCAAATGTCTGAAAATGACAGTTACCCTTCCAGTCTATGAGAAAGGTGAAAGAAAAATGCCAAACAATTATAGACCCATATCAGTAGTTCCCATTATATCAGAAGTCACAGAAAACAATCTATGTATGCAAATTTACAGTTATTTTGAAAGTGGTAAATTATTGAGTAATAGACAGTTTGGCTCTCGTTCGCAGCTATCAACAACAAAAACCGTAATGTCTCCCCTCAGTAACATATATGAAGGATGTCAGAACAAGAAACTCACTTGTGCAATGCTGTTTGATTCAAGTAAAGCCTTTGGCTATGTCACACATGAAATAAAGATAAACAAGCTAGAAATCATGATATTGTAGATAAGTCATTACAACTATTTCAGCTATACTTAAGCAGCAGAATACAGTTAGTAAAGGCAAAAAACCAAATGTCAACACTCATTAAAATAAAGAGAGGAATCCTACTAGGCTCAGTGCTCAGGCTTTTCCTGTTTGTTGTGTATACCAATGACCTACCAAATTATGTGCCACATGACAATGTGCTATGATCCTTGTAGCACCTATGCAAATTCTCCTCCATGCACACTCTGATAGTGGTTATTTCTGCCTGGAATACTGCGACTAGCTTTCCTAGAGTGACTGCTCTCTTTAGTTTAGGCTGCATCCCACATACTCCAATCCTATTACCTTCATCTGTTTGTGACGCATTTGTATAAGCCAGACTGTCCCTCCTGAACAGTGTTGTGGTTTGTTCTGCCACTGCTCCCTTCTTAAAATTTTTACAATGTAAGGCTTAATGAAGCAGCTGTAAGTTGTTGTATAATCAGCTGGGAATTTTCCTGGCCATTCCTATACTTACCACATTCGCTATATTGGTGTGAGATTCTGGATGTTCTAAAGGAATCCAGTTATTTCCAGTTTTTACCACATGCCCCTGCTGCTGCCTCTATTGTGATCCAAAGGTGTCCAGTATGGCCCACCCTAGTGTGGGTGTGCTGCTAATTCTGCATGTGATGGCTAAGCAGGTCAGTCTCTGCACCTTTCCAAGCTCCTTAGCAGCCACCTTCTGTTCTACTTCATTCCACCATACTGCAGCTGCATAAATTATCATAGGTGTTATTATAGTGGCATATATCCTGTACAACCTCCTGGGATTTGTACCCCAGTTTTTACCACAGGCCCTTCTAGTGCACATAAGAGTGATTTCTGCATTGGAATCTATATTCTTTGTATAAAGGGTTCATGATAGTTTCATATCCAAGAGCCATCCCTAGATATTTCACTAACCCCTGTACTGCTACAGTTTCACTTAGGAGTTTGAGGTCCCAGTGTGTGTTCTTTATTTCCTTTATTGTAATTGGTACTGATCCAGGTTTTTGGGGCCGACACATAGATTCTGTTTTCTGTGTCAATTTTCCACAGTGTGTAGGGAACATTGTGGCATTGTTGTAATAGTACCAGCATTTTTGCCATGTATTAATGTGACTAAATCGTGTGTGTATCCTTGGCAAAAGTAGCCTCTAGTACACTACTGGCCATTAAAATTGCTACACCAAGAATAAATGCAGATGATAAACGGGTATTCATTGGACAAATATATTATACTAGAACTGACATGTGATTACATTTTCACGCAATTTGGGTGTATCGATCCTGAGAAATCAGTACCCAGAACAACCACCTCTGGCCGTAATAACGGCCTTGATACGCCTGGGCATTGAGTCAAACAGAGCTTGGATGGCGTGTACAGGTACAGCTGCCCATGCAGCTTCAACACGATACCACAGTTCATCAACAGTAGTGACTGGCGTATTGTGACGAGCCAGTTGCTCGGCTACTATTGACCAGACATTTTCAGTTGGTGAGAGATCTGGAGAATGTGCTAGCCAGAGCAGCAGTCGAACATTTTCTGTATCCAGAAAGGCCTGTACAGGACCTGCAACATGCGGTCGTGTATTATCCTGCTGAAATGTAGGGTTTCGCAGGGATCGAATGAAGGGTACAGCCACGGGTCATAACACATCTGAAATGTAACACCCACGGTTCAAAGTGCCCTCAATGTGAACAAGAGGTGACTGAGACGTGTAACCAGTGGCACCCCATACCATGATGCCGGGTGATACGCCAGTATGCCGATGACGAATACATGCTTCCAATGTGTGTTCACCGCGATTTTGCCAAACACGGATGCGACCGTCATGATGCTGTAAACAGAACCTGGATTCATCCGAAAAAATGATGTTTTGCCATTCATGCACCCAGGTTCGTCATTGAGTACACCATCGCAGGCGCTCCTGTCTGTGATGCAGCGTCAAGGGTAACCGCAGCCATGGTGTCCGAGCTGATAGTCCATGCTGCTGCAAACGTCGTCGAACTGTCCGTGCAGATGGTTGTTGTCTTGCAAATGTCCCCATCTGTTGACACTGGGATCGAGACGTGGCTGCACCATACGTTACAGCCATGTGGATAAGATGCCTGTCATCTCGATTGTTAAGGCCCGTCCACACGCAACGATCTGTCTGCGCAAATGTCTGCGCACATCACATCTGCGCAGACAGATCGTTGTGTGTGAACAGAAGATTTGCACCAACCTGAGGTGTGTGCAAACCTGGAAGTTGGAGTTGGAGGTTTGAGCGAAACCTCTCAAATCTGTCGGTTCAAACCACATCTGCGCAGACAAGTTGGAGCGTGTGGACAGGAGATCGTCGCAAATCTGGCGCGAAACAGCTGTTTGCTCAGTCTAGTGTTTGTATTTGTGCGCACAGGGCATTAAAATGGCTGATACTCGTCAGTGTTCTCGAGAGTTTGTAAGTGAATTCATTGAAATATACAGAAACCACCCATGTTTGTGGAAGATTAAAAGTAAAGAATATAGTGACCGAGACAAAAAGACAGCAGCATACAATGCTCTAATTGAAAAATTGCGGGCAGTTGGCGCCTCGGCAAACAGAGAAACGGTAATAAAAAAATAATTTCGTTGCGAACTGGCGAAATTATTTGCGGATGGATGTCGAAACTTATAATTATCTCTTAAAGCATGTAACCCCTCATATTATGAGAAAAATACTTGTATGAGAAGGGAAATTTCTCCTCATGAACGCCTGGCAGTAACATTAAGATTCCTAGCAACAGGAAGGAGCTACAATGATTTGGAATTTTCATCTGCAATATCGAAACAAGCATTGAGTGAAATAATACCCAACACATGTGAAGCTATTTACGCTTTCCTGAAAGATGAGTTCATGAAGGCAAGTCAAGTAAATTAGTCTGTCAGCGAACTGTTTACCGAAAAGAGTTATCCAAAGTTCAGAAATCTAGAAGATCTGGTGAAGGAGTAGATCAAGTATACCAGCCAACGGTATGGTATTTTGATCTGCTTGGCTTTCTTAGTGATCAAGAAACGCCAAGACCAAGCAGAAGTACAATTGAAGATGAAATTGGAGTGCCAATGTGCGAGGAAATGGAACACGAGGTTATGTAAAACAAAACAGGTTCGCCCTGCAACTCTCGCAGTAAATTTACGTGACAAAACTGCTTTCGCTTTTGCAGCCACTGTCTGCACCATTTTGACCGCTTTCTCTGTTTCCTGCGGTTGGTCTGAATGTTTTTTGCAACCCAAGTTGCGAACACAGACCACAACAGAACTTCCTCCATTTCTATTTTTCAAAATAACTGAATTAAATTTTGACGTTTTCGGGGAGCGTAGTCGCTTGCCACTGATATTTCTTTTCTACACCGACAGATGGCGGGCGAGTAGTAGATTGGGGTTTGTGTCGTGTGAACACACCACATTTGCAGCGATCTTTTGCATGTACAGACATCTGCGCCGATGTCTGCGCAGACAGATCGTTGCGTGTGGACCGGGCTTTAGTGATACGAGGCCATTGGGATCCAGCACGGCATTCTGAATTACCCTCCTGAACCCACCGATTCCATATTCTGCTAACAGTCATTGGATCTCGACCAACGCGAGCAACAGTGTTGCGATACGATAAACCGCAATCGCAATAGGCTACAATCCGACGTTTATCAAAGTGGGAAACGTGATGGTACACATTTCTCCTCCTTACACAAGGCATCACAACAACGTTTCACCAGGCAACGCTGGTCAACTGCTGCTTGTGTATGAGAAATCGGTTGGAAACTTTCCTCATGTCAGCACGTTGTAGGTGTCGCCACCGGCGCCAACCTTGTGTGAATGCTCTGAAGCGTTAATCATTTGCATATCACAGCATCTTCTGCCTGTCGGTTAAATTTCGCGTCTGTAGCACGTCATCTTCGTGGTGTAGCAATTTTAATGGCCAGTAGTGTATTTAACTCATGAGTTCAGTCACCTCTAGGTTCCACAGTAGTGGGGACAAATTCCCTCCTTTTGGACATCCCCTAGTGGTTTCAGTCGCCATTTTCTCATTTATCACGGTGACGTCTACCTTTCGTTTACTTAGTATGTTCTTAATTGACCTGCATGTGGTAGTCTCAGTGCCATTCTATTCTGCAACTCTTAACCGTGGATTTGAAGGTTGTATTACTGAAAGCCTCCTTGATAACTTGGAAGATGTAGAGAGCTCTTTCCTGAAAGTGTAAAGTGTTTTCCACCTTTCCAAAAAGTTGGTGAAGTGTTTTAGAGGAACCTCAGGTAATCTTTTCTCTCTAACATGTGCGTTAGCTGGTTTTTCTGATGTCTTTAAAAGAAAACAGGGATAGACTGATTGGTCTCATATTCTTATCATTAGTATGATCAGTTCTCCCTGGCTTCAGAACTGAACAACCCTCATTGTCCTCCAAGCATTAGGAATGATTCCTGCTGCTAGACTGACCCTAAACGCTCTACATAGAAATCTAATTAAATCCTCTCCTGCTTGTTGTGGTAGAGCTGGAAAGATGCTGTTTGGGGGTTGTGACTTGAATGGTTAAAACGTGTCCACCGCCCACTGTATTTTTTTTAAATCAGCACATTCTATGGTGGATTCCCAGTTTTCCCTTTGATTACCAGTAAACCAGTGCCTCTCTGGGACTGACTCCTGGTTGTGTTATCTTCCAGAGTGCATTGTGGGAAGTAAGTCTTGAGGAGCACATCCAGTGTCTCACTCGCTGCCCGTATTCCCCAATCCTCCATCCTTACAGTATCTCCTGGACCCCTGGATTAGTTGGTATTGTAGTGAATATTAAGTGTAGCGACATAAATACATGTTCTGGAGTTCTTTAGATATCATAAATCAACTTACCTCCAGTTCCTCTGAGACCTGAAATGCCCTCCTTATATAAACTGGATTCTTGGGTCAATGCTGTGTCCACCTCAAACCTTTCCAAATGACGACTCATGATGGTAGTTGTCCCTTTACTATGTTGACTGCTGTGAAGGAATGTTAACCAGTGGATATCCCTGTTGGATAACCAGCATTCTTTCTTAAATCAAGTCTGCAAATATTATTGGTCTGTTTCCATATTTCCCACCTCGGTTTTTACTGGATCTGTTTATCCAGAGAAGTGGGAGTATTAGACTCTTCCCTTGGTCTCTTGTTCCCTGTCTTAGAGATAGAAGGGTCTTATTACCTCCTCTCTCAGACAGTCTTTATCTGGAAGTCTTTGGTTGAAGAGCTTTTAGTTATCTCCATTTATATTTAGGAAGCCATTCTTTACCTCCCTTTTCTTTTAGCTGTTTGAGAAGTTTCCTCCTCTGAGCACTACACAAGGATTTGATCTTTACGTGGTACAACTTCTAAGCAACAGTTTCCACTCCTTGGACTGGCCTATTGCCCAATCCAATTGTGGAAACAGCTTCTATCGGTTCCAACTCCGATGCATGTGTGTTTGAGGACTCATCAAGTCTTTCAATTTTTGTTTCTTTTTTCGTGTTGTCCATATTGGTTTGACAAGAATTGGGGACCTATTTGGTGACACCACAGGACCCCATGTAGTGAAATGCTAGTAGGTCGCCCAGTATCCCTGAAATGGGATATGGGGTATGAGTATGGGAGTGGATATGGGAGGTATGGGGCATTGTGGGACACTCTTCATCTGTTTCGACTGCTGTCCAGCATAGGCAATATCAATATCTATGCTACAGCCAGCATGGTCCTCAGCTTCCCTCAAATATGCAAGCCTCTGTGCCATCACAGTAAGTACTTTGACGGGGTGGTGTTTACTCATGGAAATGACATTTGAAAATTGACCTAGAGTGAGAAAGCTTTTTGGGATATGTACGAAAGCATACCTAATGATTCTTGGCATAACCCAAATGTCAGCTCCTATCGAGGTATGGAGTCTACACTCATTTTGATTGTAATAACTGACTGCAAGAGAGAGTATAAACTCTCCTCCCGCACAGACCGTGAAGCCCCAAAGGTACTGACTGGCTGCCATGTCATCCGCAGCCCGCAGGTGTTACTGGATGTGGATATGGAGAGGCATGTGGTCAGCACACCGCTCTCCCTGCCGTATGTCAGTTTCCGAGACCGGAGCCACTACTTCTCAATCAAGTAGCTCCTCAGTTTGCCTCACAAGGGCTGAGTGCACCCCGCTTGCCAACAGCACTCGGCAGACCGGATGGTCACCCACCCAAGTGCTGGCCCAGCCAGGCAGTGTTTTACTTTGGTGATCTGAAGGGAACTGGTGTAACCACTGCGGCAAGGCCGTTGGCAAGAGAGAGTATACTCCATATTATTTATATTTTTAAAACATTTTTGTAGATTTTTAAATTATGACTGCGACTATACGCTAGCCTACATTGATGAGTTTATACAAAGGGACAACCTTAGCTGCAATCTGGTTTCTCCTGGGTGTGTCCTCAAAATCACGTACCAAATGAACTCACCATCTGTGATACAGAGGTACATACAATATTGTGGGTGTTGGGGCAGATTAGAGACATTTTTGCTATGAAATTCTCATTTGCTGTTACTCACATAGTACACTGACAGTCCTCCAATGCATGTACCCTGATGAGAATTTTGTCAGGGTTATTGCCCTCTCTCCCCCCCCCCCCTCCCTCCCTCCCCCCCATGCCCCCACTTAGTTAAGATTAATGGCCAGCTAGCCATACGCTCCTAAGTGACTGTTTTCACCATGTCCATTTATGTGTTCCCTGGGCTAGTGGTATAGTTAGTGTTATATCCTGCCTAGTCGTTGAATATTGGGAGTCTAGGAAACATGCTTCTCGGATCACTAGACAACATTTCAAGCAAATCACATTGAAGAGTTTTATTACAAAATGAATCAGTGACAATACATAACTTTGACAATAACACAGAAGTGTCACAAGCTAAGGACGACATGCAAAAAGAAATCTCTTCAGTATATACAATTCCAACGTCGCTGGTCTCAAAGTGCCTAATCTTGATGCTGGTGTTGAAGTGGGTGCAACGAGTCGGGAGCGGTGCTTATGTTCTCTTCACCTAGAGGCTGTTGCTGTCGTGTTGTCGTGCTAGAGAGGATTCGGTCAGTGTGCTATTGGCTGATGTCTTTTTCACAGCTCTCTCTGCTCTAATATTCCCGATTGGCAAGCTGGCGTTTGACTTTATGCTGGAACAGTTTGGTGCTTCCTTTAGAAGACTGAGCTGTAATGAAAATGTATGGCCACCAAGAAGAGATTCTTTGATTATTATTGCTTCTACTGACTGACACTTAGCAAGGGCAGTCTTGATAGTAACTGGCAATACACTATATTTTCTGATGAATTGGTACTTTCTTCATTGCAGTACAGACTAATACAAGTAATCAGTGCATCAGGAGTAATGTGACAGTCTCATCAGTATGAGAAGAATACATTGAGAGCGTGATTCGTTTCTTGTAGTGCCAGCCTATTACAGATATACGATAGTGCAGGGATAGTATTCAGAACAGAAAAAATTGCTCGATCTCTTGGGCAAGGACACCTTCCTGGGTGCATTTTCCACCATGCACTATGCAGTGTCACTTTCTATGCCGATGATGACCATAGACTTCTTTGCACCTCATATCCAGCACGGTAGCCGCCATGTACCCTGTAGGTTGTAGCCCCTGACAACACAGGGATCACTCTGTTGATGCCTGCGCCGTTAAATCCCCACGAATGCCAAGGAGTAGATGCCCGTCACCCTGGGGCATCGGGACTCCCAGCAATGGCCATCCTGCCAGGTGGCCTTTGCTGCGGCTGGGTGGCACCCATGGGGAGGGCCCCTGGTCAGAGTGGGTGGCATCAGGGCAGATAACATGCCATGAAGCGTATTACGTCATCTCTTGCTGGTGGTCCGCTACCAGCGGTCTCTAAGTGAGCAAAGTCTAACTTCAGTGCTAAGAAATATGACCCCAAGTCATTCCCCTCCCTGGGCCACACCATGGGAGGAACGCCAGGCTAAGGATGGCAGTGAAGCTTATTCGCCCCGGTACCTCGTATGTACGATAGTTGATGGGGAATCTTTCATGTTCATGAAGCCTTAGTTTTTTGTGAAGCATTTGGAGGACAAGTTTGGGGAGGTGGAGGACTTGTCCAAAATGCGCTCTGGCTCAGTTTTGATAAAAACAGCATCCTCTGTCCAGTCACGGGCATTACTCTCTTGTGGCAAATTGGGGGATGTTTCTGTTACCATCACCCCGCATAAGAGCTTAAATATGGTCCAGGGTATTATATTCCACAGGCACCATCTTTTGCAGTCTGATGACAAGGTGTGCACCAATTTAGAGCGGTGAGGTGTTCATTTCGTCCTGCGCATCCATCGGGGTCTGAGGGATGAGCAGGTTGCCACCAGTGCCTTCGAGGGTGACACACAGCCCGAGAAGGTCAAGGTGGTGGTCTACTTCTATCCCTCCCCCGATGCAATGCTTTAAGTGCTGGAAGTTCAGTCATATGTCTTCCCGCTGTACTTTCAGCCCTAACTGTCGAGATTGTGGACATCCATCACATCCCAATACTCCATGTGCCCCGCCTCCCATCTGTATCAACTGTGGAGAGCATCATTCACCTTGCTCGCCAGACTGCAGGATTTTACAGAAAGAGAGGAAAATCATGGAATATAAGCTCGTGGACTGACTGACCTACACTGAGGCTAAAAGAAAATATGTGCGCCTACATCCTGTGGCTATGACCACCTCATAAGCCACCACTGCGAGAACTGTTGTAGCCCCATCAGTTCCACGAATTCCAGTCGGCTCTCAGAGCCAGAAGGCTACACCTGCACCACCTACCTCGGGAGCAACACCCCCCCAACCATTGGGGATTTCAGTCCCCACTTGTGAGCCAGAGAAGTGTAACGCTTCTTCGGCTCCTCTCGCTAGGAAGGAGCCCCTTGGGTCACTCCCTTCCCAGGTTTCTTCTAGTGGGAAAGATGACACCTGCCAGTGGCTGAAGAGCCCAAAAGCAGCTGGTTGTAAGGCTTCACACTTATTCTCAGTCCCACGGACTGATTCAGTGAAGTCCTCCCAGCCAAGGAAACCCAAGGAACAGTGCGAGAAATCGAAAAAGAAGACCCCCTAAGAACAAGGAACTTGTGGTGGCTTCCACACCACTGCTACCTACACGCTCTGCATCTGAGAGGATGGGGTGGAGATTCTGGTGTCCGCTGAGGACCTGTATCTCGCCAGACCCTCAGACACAATGGAAATAGACTGCTCAGGCAAAAAGTTGGTGGCAGCAGGTGACCCTGAGGTGTAAACTCCCTCATTGAATGTTACATGCCTTCCCAGTCTCACGATGATGTCATCCTCCAGTGGATTTGCGGCAGTTTTTTCCACCACCTGGCTGAGCTACGGCAGTTGTTAAGCTTTACACCTGCTTTCTGCATTGTCCTCCAGGAAACCTGGTTCCCGGCCCTTCGGACACCTGCCCTCGGCAGCTTAAAGGGATATTACAGGAGCTATAGCGACCATAATTGAGTGTCAGGTGGAGTTTGCGTTTATGTCCTAAACTCAGTCTGTAGTGAAACTTTGTCCTTTCAAACCCCTTTTGAAGCTGTGGCTGTCAGAATATGGACGGTGAAGGAAATAACTGTCTGCAGTGTGTATCTTCATCCAGATGGTGCAGTACCCCTGAACGTATTAGCTGCACTTATTGATTGACTCCCTAAACCTTTCCTACTTTTGGGGGATTTTAACACCCATAACTCTATTGTGGGGTGAACTGGGCTTACTGGCCGAGGCAGAAATGTTGAAACTTCACTGTCTCAGTTCGAACTCTGCCTCTTAAATACTGGGGCCGCCACACATTTCAGTGTGGCTCGAGGTAGTTAGTCGGCCATTGATTTATCACTCTTTGCAGGTCAGGACTTCTCCCACGACGCAAACGCGATTGCTGAGCACTATGCTCGAGCCTCTGCGTCGGAGAAATACCCCCCCCCCCAGCCTTTCGCACCCTCAAATGGCAGATGGAAAGGAAAGTCTTCTCGTTCAATACACACCACAGTGAACCGTATAATGCCCCATTTACAGAGTGGGAGCTCCTCAGCACACTTGCAGATTGCCCCGACACAGCTCCTGGGCTGGAGTGGATCTACAACAGATGATGAAACATTTCTCATCTGACTATAAGTGACATCTCCTCGTAATCTTCAACCGGATCTGGTGTGATGGCATCTTTGCCTCGCAATGGCGGGAGAGCACCATCATTCTGGTGCTCAAACGCGGTAGAAACCCGCTTGATGTGGATAGCTATTGGCCCATCAGCCTCACCAACGTTGTTTGTAAGCTGCTGGAATGTATGGTGTGTCGGCGGTTGGGTTGGGTCCTGGAGTCACGTGGTCTACTGGCTCCATGTCAGGGCAGCTTCCGCCAGCGGCGCTCTATCACTGATAATCTTGTGCACCTCGAGTCTGCCATTCTAACAGCCTTTTCCAAAGGCAAACACCTTGTTGCCCGCCCCCCCCCCCCCTCCTCCCTCTACACAAAGCATTATGACACCACCTGGCGACATCATATCCTTGCCGCATTGTATGGGTGGGGTCTCCGAGGCCCGCTCCCGATTTTTATCCAGAATTTACTGTCGTTCTGTACTTTCCATTTCCAAATTCGTGCCTCCCCCCATATCCAGGATAATGGTGTCCCACAGGGCTCTTTATCGAGTGTGTTGCTATTTTTACTTGCCATTAATGGTCTAGCAGCAGCTGTAGGGCCGTCTGTCTCATCCTCTCTGTATGCAGATGACTTCTGCATTTCGTACTGCTCCACCAGTACTGGTGTTGCTGAGCGGTGCCTACAGGCAGCCATCCACAAAGCGTAGTCATGGGAGTCTGGTTTATGGTTCCGCAGCACCCTCAGTGTTGCATGTACTCAACCCAGTGCACCACTGTGGCATTTGCCTAGCGACGGGAGCTTTTAGAACGAGTCCGGTGACCAGTATCCTGGTGAAGGCCAGAGTCCCTCCATTGCAGTCCGAATGTGCACAACTGCTCACCAGTTACTTTGCACACATTCGTAGTTCTCCTGAGCATCCAAATTACTGTCTCCTTTTTCCACCTGTGGCAGTTCATCTACCGCAACGGCGGCCCAAGTATGAGCTAACGATTGCAGTTCGCCTGCGACCCCTTCTGTCTGAGCTGGAGTCTCCTTTACCACCTCCCATTGAGGTCCGGTCCACATACACCTCCATGATGTACACCTAGGCTGCAGATTTGTCTGGACCTTTAACATGACCCTAAGGACTCAGTTACTCGTGCCACTCTCTGCTGTCATTTCCTCTCAATTCTTGCCGTGTTCCGGGGCTCTGAATTGGTTTACACCAACAGCTCAATGGCTGATGGTCATGTTGGCTTCGCCTACATCCACAGAGGCCATTTTGAACATCATTCCTTGCCTGACGGCTGCAGTGTATTCACTGCAGAGCTGGTGGACATCTCTTGTGCACTTCAGTATATCCGTTCATGCTCCGGGGAATCGTTTCTTCTGTGTACTGACTCCTTGAGCAGCCTACAAGCTATCAGTAGCATCCATCCAAGAGTCCAACTATGCCCTGGACCGGTCCTGTCATTCAGTGGTGTTTGTGTGGACCCCAGGACAAGTCGGCATCCCAGGCAACCAACTTGCTGACAGGTTGACCAAACAGGCTATGCGGAAACCGCTTGTGGGGATGGGCATCTCTGAACCTGACCTGTGTTCTGACTTGCGCTGTAGGGTTTTTCGGTTTTGGGAACCGGAATGGCCTAACAGTACACACAACAAACTGCGTGTCATTAAGGAGACTATAAATGTGTGGAAGACTTCCATGCGGGCCTCTCGTAGGGAATCAGTTGTCCTCTGCCGGCTCCACATTGGCCACGCTTGGGTGACCCACGGTTACATCCTGTGCCATGAAGACCTGCCTGAGTGTTGGTGCAGCGCCCGGTTGACAGTGGCCCGTATTCTGGTGCACTGTCCCACTTTGACTGCCCAGCGACGGAATCTTGGGTTACCGGATTCATTGCCGCTAATTTTATCTGACAGCGCCTCATCGGCTGATTTAGTTTTATGTTTTATTCATGAGGGTGGGTTTTATCATTTGATCTAAGTTCTAGCGCATGTCCTTTGTCCCTCTTTGTCCCCACCCTAGTGCTTTTAGGGTGGAGGTTTTAATGTGTTGGAGAGTGGCTGGTTTCTCCTTTTTTTTATTCTCATGGTCAGCCAGCCATGGTAATCTGCTTTGTTGTTTCAATCTCTTCGTCCCATTTCTTGCATTTCTGTGGTTTTGTTGTTCCCTTATGTCCATTTACATGTTTGTTGCTCTTCATCGTTCTTGTGATTTTTGTTTTCATTCCATTTTGTGTTGTCAGTCTCATTTGTTTTATTCTCAGACTTGTGACATTGTTTTATTTGGAAGAGTGGGCTGATGACCTCGTAGTTTGGTCCCTTTCCCCCTCTTTTAATCCAACCAACCAACCACCTGCAATTGCATTTTCAGCCACGTGAAATGGAAAATGTGCTTTATTAGAGCTTCACAGTTGTAGATGATGTTGCAAAACCAGCTTAGTAAAAAAATTAGTGCAATTCATGCATGTATTAACGAGATCAGCCGACTTTCAAATTTTCTATTTTTTTAATGTGAGATCACGTGGGTCAGATTTGTATGCCTATTCAAAAGTCTAGATTCTAATATTTTTTTTACGTAATCTTAAAATGATTGTATCAAAACTAGGGTGTATCATGATATATTATGTATTTTCAAACATTTCAAAGTACTGAGAAAAATTCATACTATGATGTCAGTTGTAAACATCAGTTGTGCTTTAGAAACTTCTGGCAACATAACTCTCATTCAAAGACAATCATTGCCTGATTTTATCGTGTTGTAATGTTGCACAAATGCAACATCAGAAGTAACACCAACCAAGTTTTATTCTGCTTTCACGCGAAGAGACCCACAGTGACACTGGATGAAGTATAGAACAATACAAAGTCTCTTAAATATGGAACACATCAATATACGGTCTCATTGGTGAGCATACAATAAACAAGTAAACGTAAGTGAGGCTGAGGACCTGGCGCACCTTGTCCAGGTTGCGAGCCGACCTCTCTAGTCCAGATATGCACACACTTTTATAGTATGCTGTTTGATTATGCAGGCTTACACTACATGGTGATAATACTCAGTGTTCTCTGAGGAGATGTCCGTGTCTTCATGGGTAGGTGACCACTGTTGGAGCAGGTGTTGTGTTGTCACAGGAGAATACGGACTGAAATGGCTCGGGTGTTGACAGATGCGGCTACCACTCCCCTGCATGTGGCCGCGAAGGAAGCACTGGTAATGATGATAGTGTATCCATGTCCACATCCCAGCAGGCACTCACCGATGGAGGCAGCATAGAAGATGGCGGCAGCGGAAATGGATGCAGCCCAGTGCTGATTGGTCTGCCTGGTAGTGGTGGCATCCAGAGCGAAGATGGCACCAGAGCTGGAGGAAGCGTAGACTGCGCCGCAGGTGCTGGGACACGCAGATGGTGGAGGTGGCTGTGGTGACTGTGGGCACTTTGATGTGCAGTCGGTCACAGAGGGGCGGAGCTGGTTGTAGTGTCTTTGCACCAAGCCATTGGAGGTACACATGATGCAGAGGTGGCGACCTTGGCAGCATGGACGACTGCTGGTATCCACTTAGGGTGCCAGCCAATCCTGTGGGCTCAGACAGCGGAGCCCGGATGTAATCGCTGCAAGGCAGGTGCCGATGGGTGTCCAGGAGTCGGCCGGAGTAGATGAAGCAGTGTATGGGGCTAGTGCCGTGAAGCAGCTTCACTGGGTGAAACTATATAAATTCAAAAACCTATCAAGGGCTTACTTGCGGGAAGATTGAGTGACATATATTTTCATCTGAGTTTTGAATGCAGGGACCAGTCACTGTGCCACTCCATTGGACTAGGATGCAAGAGAAGGTCCATAACATGCCAGATGCCACTTTTTTACAAAAATCTTCAAAATCTTGGCACAAACTGTGGACCATTGTTCGTCATGAGCACATATATGGCAGTCCTTGTAAGGAAAGGATCTTTGAGAGGGCCGTGAGTGTAGTTGCCATGGACGTGGATGGACAGCGAACTACATAAGGAAAGTTTAAGAAAGCCTCAACTACTACAAGCCAAAACGAGTTAAGGAACGGACCCATAAAATCAGCATGAATACATTCCCATTACTGCAGGGCGGAGGGCATTGGGGAAAGGGAGACCCGTTGTGCCACTTCATTGGTGGCATACTGCGGGCAGCCTGTCACAACACATGTGGTGATCTCATTGTCAATACCTAGCCAAAACGCATTTTAGTGGGCCAGCAATTTTGTATGTGAAACACCCCAATGGTTCAGATGGAGAAGGCACACGGCGCTCCACTACAGTGTGGACAGGCTCACAACCCTGGGTGCCAACTCTTCAGTAGTCAACTATAATACTTTATCAAGAACAGAGAGTCGATGGTGGAGAGCATAATAATTATGCAAAGGATCTGACACTCGGCCCAGTGGTTTATCTGGCCAGTCGTGGTGGACAAATTGAACAACCTGACATAATACAGGATCGGCTGTGACAGCCACTGAAATCAGAGAACTGGTAATGGGAATACTATCCACAAATCCACAATGTTTTGGGCTTTCTTTTTTTAAAAAAAAGGTTCATCCTGATCAAATGCTGGATGGAGGCCAATCTGCATTCAAGAAAGAGCATCCACTTTAGTTTATTGTGCTGTGTGGCGGAAATGAATCTCATAGTTATAGCATGACAAAAACAGAACCTAGCATTGGAGAGGATGGGCTGCTTTTTCCTGTAAAGATGCTGAAGAATAGAAAAGAGAAACCAAAAGTTTATGATCAGTAATCAAATGAAACTTACAGTTGTATAAATAAACATGAAATTTTTCGAGAGCGTGCTCAATAGCAAGGGTATCTTTTTGTATCTGTGAGTAGCACTGTTGTGCCTGATTCGGAATTTTGGAAGTGTACACAATAAAGCGTTCAGAACCATCTGCTTATTTGTGCGCGAGAATGGCCCAAAGACGATACTGGTAGGCGTCTATGGTCAAAACAAGATGTTGGCCTGGTTGGAAGATAACCAAGACATATGATGAGTGTAATTTTGACTACATTAGGGCAAAAGTGCTGTCACAGGTGGGTGACCCATGAAAAGAGACATCTTTACGTAAGAGAGCATCAAGTGGCTTGGCCAATGTGCCTGCACCAGGAATAAATTTATGGTAGTATGCAATCTTTCCAGAAGTTTGCAGCTCTTTACATTGGTAGGATGTGGCAAAGCTGTAATGGCATCGACATTCAAATCGGCAGCCTGTAGCACGATGTTCAAGGCACGAAGGTTCTGTAAATGATTATCTCTTGAGCAACTTTAGATCACAATATCATCCACATAGTTAATGCACCATGGCACAGAGGTCGTGAGTAGCTCCAATAATCATTGGAAAATTTCAGAGGTGCAAGCCACGCTGAACGGCAGGTGCTGGTATTGATATAACTTGAAGGAGGTGAGCACTACTAGGTCACATGTGGAATCCCCCAGAAACAGTTATAAATAGGCTTCTAACTAGTCTGTTTTGGAGAAATAATCACCCCTGGAAAGCCATTTAAGAGTTCATCTGGATGAAATAAGGGATAGATATCAATAATAGGCTGTAAATTTACAGACGCTTTAAAATGACCACAGATCTGAAGGCTATTGTTAGCTAGGTTTTTTTAAATTAATTAATTTATTTATTTATTTTTTATTATGGTTACCAGTGGAGTAGGCTGTGCACTACAGGAGACAGGAGTTATAACACCCAAAGATGTAAGTCAGTCTAATTCTAATCTGATTTGATCCTGTAAAGATACTGGGACTTGGCAGGCATGAATAAAACAGGAGCACACTGTCGGTTTCATTGTGATGTGGTCCTGGAACTCGGTAGCACACCCTAAACTATCTGAAAACAGAGAGAATATTCCTGGCAGAGCAAATCCAGTTATTGGTACACAACTTGAGCCAATATCAGATGCACTTTGTCAGAAATAGAGAACCCAAAAATTTTGAAGGCGTCTAACCCAGATAAGTTTTCAGTGTCGGTGTCATCCCCTACTAAAGGTCAAAGGCCGAACAACTGCTTTGTACACTGCTGTCCCAATATGGCTCTTGATTATTTGTTGTAACTTTCCAACTGACAAGATATAGCACAACACCAGTGATCCAAGACCCACATAGGTTTTGGAATTTAACAAAGTCACTTCTGCACCTGTGTCCACTTTCATTTTTAACATCTTGTCCATCACATGTACTTCATTGTAGAGTTTGTTTGGGACTGCCATCACTTGGGGAACACTGTTCATACCCCTGTTCATATCTGGTGAAGGAGGTTGGGAGTTGCACACAGACAAAATATATCCCCCACCCCTTTTTTCCCCACAATGGTTGCATGTCACCCAATGCTTTGGGCACAGAGTCCATTCATGTTTAAGAAAACAATAAGGCCACGATGAAAGAGGAGCACGTGGCTGCGGTTGTGGCTGCTGCTGCTGCTGCTGCTTAGTATGATGTCGCTCCATGTGTCATGGAGGCCGCAGTTGCATGGCCATGACGTCACCTTCACTTGTGAGCTAACTGATGGTGGCTGAGGAGGAGAGGAAGCAATGGTCAGTGTTTCACACTATGCTTCCATCTGATTTCCTGCTGCCCTAGATACTTTCAAAGGCTGTGCAATTTTCAGAACATCTGTGAGAGAGGGACCTTCGCACTGTGAAGCACGTTCACAAACTTCCCTATAATGGACCAGGCATATTATAGCACCATGGACCATCAAAATAAGCATGAGTCATAGTGGATCTCAGTAACAAACTGGCAACAATGGCTAAGCCCATGAAGTTCCGCTGCCCGAACTCTGCATGCCTGTAATGGCCGCTTTTGACAGTGATAGAACTCAATGTGAGTGGCAATAAGTTGAGTACATTTGCAATGATAATTAGAAAGCAAATGACACATTTCATCAGAAAAGGTCTGGCAGGTTCCTGAAGATAAGTTAGCAACATGAAAGGTGATAAAAATGAGGAGAAGTCTACGACAAAAATAAAGCCTTGCACAAATTGGGGTTGGCAACTCCAAAAGTTTGAAAACATTCCCAAAGGCATTTTTCATGTGCGTCCCAATCTTCCATAGAATCATACAGAGGAAATGGTGGGGGTTGCATCAACGGCAGTGTAACCTGGTGCGTCAGCAAGGCTGCCAAATTATTTAGTGCTACAGAGAGAGCCTGCAACTGATCTGTGAGAGCTCGCTGTTGTTCAGCAAGAGATTGGAGAGCTTCTTCCATTGACAAGTTGGCTGTATACTGAACCAGAGAAATGAAACACACAGAGTAGAGTACTGCACTTTTCACCAAGTATGTTGTAACGTTGTACAGACGCAATGTCAGAAGTAATGCCAACCAAGTTTTATCCTGCTTTTATATGAAGAGATCCACAATAACACTGAATGAAGCATAGCACTGTACAAAGTAGAACTATAGTACACATTAATATACAGTCTCGTAGGTGATCATACAAAAAGCAAGTTGTTATAAATGAGGTGCAGGGCCCGGTGTGCTGGGCTGATATTGGCCTGTTGTGCACATAGCACAGCACAGGCCGGATGTGGAAGCACTTGTATTGCACACTGTTTGATTACGCATGATCTCAATACAGTATTACAACACATTGTATAATTACATGAAAAAATAAGTATGTTTTTGAAAATTTTTGGATGTGTGCAGTTATATATTTTTGAGAATTTTCGTAAGTTATGAGTGTTGCTTGAAACTTATTTTAGCAAATTGGCAGTTGTGATTTACAGAATTGTTCAGCCCAAATTCCAGTGTATATTGACATGAATAAATGTACAGTTTTCAGAATTTCACCAAGTTAAGAGTGTGGTACATAACTTATTTTGTAGTAACTGTGCCTATGCGATTCAATTACTATAACACTATTATAACTAACATACTGTGTTGCATTTAATTTTCTTTTTAGAAGGAGTTCATATTATCTGCATTTATTGTAAATTAATGCTATTTTCTAGTGACTGTAACCTCAAAAAAGTTTCAGGAATTAATAACTTTTATCCTAGGCTCTTTTTTTTTCTTTTGTCCTGATAGACTCTCATAGACGTACTGATTTCTTCAGTTCTCAAAGAGAATTGGTAATACTTGTAGCTTAACAGATCTAGAGATTACAAGAGTGTTGCCAAGCTTATTTAAATAAAGTTACTTGTTTAGTGTTCCGTAAAAGGTTGCATCATCCACAAAGCAGCACCACTGTGAATGCTTTTGTTGAACACAGGGGAGTCAATTGACATTAATAAGCAGCTGGAAATTGCCATGGTTACTCAAATGATTGGAAGATGCTGTAAACAGATGTGCTGGGAGAGCTCCAAGAGTTGTGTACCGGATATACCAAAGACATCTTAATTATTATCCTATTCTGTATATCCTGTTGCTCTACAGGAAGTACAGGATCTATCGCTTGGTGACCATTCGATTGAGTGGCTCGTTAATGGTAGCACTTGGTACGCTGTACAAGAGAGACTGGCCCAAAGGAGAACTTTGAGATGCTATATCAATCCATCTAACCAACAAGTTTGATGTGCTATCTTTCACTGAAATTGAAACTGAGCCAGTGAGACTCAAGACTTACTTTACCTGTTGGGAAGCGTACTGTGTCCTGCGTCAGGAGGAAACAAATGCAAAAAGTTAGGGGGATCTGTTAATCATCAGCAGTTGAAACGTATGGCATGTGGTGGTACCACTTAGAGAAATGGCAGCAAGGGATGGGAGGGAAGGAACACCAGCTGCACTCAGTGTTTATGCATGAGGCCTCATTCAATGTACTGAAGAGGCTGTTCTGACAGCCATTGGAGAAACAGGGTCCAGTCAAATACTGACTCGTGCGTGTTGGAACAAGTGATGCCTTTCATCTGGGCTCCAGGGTCATACTTGGATCATTCCAGCAACTGGCGGAGAAGGTTAAAGATACCAGTCTTGCACACAGAATTTTAAGGAAACTCACAATCTGCAGAATTTTCCCCAGAACTGACTGTGGCACCATAGTTTGTAGTCAAGAGACTTCAAAGGCTCTGTGATAAGTTTTTGTTTATTTACAGCAGGCTGCATTACCAATTGTTGTCATATTACACATATGTAGTGTGTGTGTGTGTGTGTGTGTGTGTGTGTGTGTGTGTGTGTGTGTGTTTTTGGATGATGATGATGATGATGATGATGATGACGATGACGATGAAAGAAGGGAGAGCATGAAACCCGGTGTCGGCACATTGCCTGCTCCTTATGAATAGCACCTGGGGGTGCCGAGTTTAATGTCCCCATCCAACAGACAGATCATAGTCAACAGTGTGACTTGCCCTCGCTTCATGAGGCACTGTGGAGAGGTTTGGTATTTAAACCAGGACATTGGTGCAAAGTCTGGTGATTGTGAACTTCATACCACCACCTCTCCTCCCCTTGCCTACCAAATACTGGCAGTGAAAATTTTTTCAACCACCAGTATTTGAATCAGTTTACCCCCGGGTCGAGTGCTACAGGCGTGCGTTAATGATCTGAGCCACAGAGGTGGATTCTGTGATAAGTTGCACTGCAACTTTCTGAACTTGTGCCATAAGGTTGAGAACTGTAGGGTCCTCCTAAATTGGTCAGGTGTGCACTGCTGATCAGAGGCTGCCACTCAGTTAGCTTACTGTGTGTGGGGTACATGCAAGGGTTTTTTTATATTATATGACTCTCCGTCCGGTCCAGATAATGATAGCTGCAGGGGAGGTGGAAGTTTCAGTATAAAATTCAGAAATATCCCCCACAGGTGAGAGCATTAAAATCTTAGCAAAGCATTCATAACAATACGCGAGTTTGAAGTGCTCCGAAAGAGCTGTGGAGTTAACATTGTATTGGGTACAGGAAGTTGGTTAAAATGCAAAATTGATTGCAGTGAGACATGTGGGGAGAACTGAAGTGTATTTTAAAAGGATTAGGCAAATGGAAAATAAATAGAATTGGTGTATTTGTCACAGTAGACAAGAAACTCAAATCCGCTGAGATAGAAATTGAAGGTGTATGTGAGATCGTTTGTGCAAGACTCGGGCATAAAAATAGAATTGAATCGACCAACAGACTTGCCTCAAGATGTAACCAAAAACTTTCAAGAAAACCTAAGTTCACTAGTGAGTAAGTTTCCCAATCATAGTGTCATCATTGGAGCGGAATTAAAGCATCCTCGATATTTTGGGAAAATTACTGTTTTGTAAGTTGTGTGTGTGATGAGGTGTCCTACTAAATAAATTCTCTGAGAACTACCTAGAACAGATTGTTTAGTAGAAGCCCACTGATAATGGAATACATGGGATCTAATAGCAATTAATAGACCTGACCTGATAGAGAATGTCCACATAGAAATGGGTATCGTTGACTGTGAGGCAGTTAGCAACAGTGATTACCAAAGTATAAACAGCAGCTAAAACAGATAGAAGGATTTATATTTTCAGCTAACTAGATAAAGCAGCAGTAGGGTCATATCTCAATAAGGAACTCAAAACGTTATGCTGTCGAGAGGAGTGGTATACAGTCACTGTAAAGGTACCTTTAAAGAAGGAGAAACTGCTGCATAATAAGTGAAACACAAAGTGTAGGGGTATAGGTAGATAGATTGAATGAAATGCATTCGGCTGTTAAAAGGGTGATGTCTGAAGCCTTCAGTGACTAACATAGCAGAATATTATCGAACAATCTCTCACAATACCCAAGGAAACTTTCGTAGTCTGTGACAGCCGGCTGCATGGAGTGGCCGCGTGGTTAGAGGTGCCATGTCATGGACTCGTGGACTGTGCTGCCCCATCCACCTGAGGTTCGAGTTCTACCTCGGGCATGGGTGTGTGTGGTGTTCTTTGTGTCAGTTAGGTTAAGTTAGTTTAAGTAGTGTCTAAGTCTAAGGACTCATGACATCAGTGGTTTGCTCCCTCAGGAATTCACACACATTTGAACATTTTTTGTAACAGCCTATAGTATCCCAAACTTAGTGTCCAGACACTCATAATGAGACCAGAACTGAAATTGAGGATAGCAAGGCAAAAGCAGAAATTCTGAAGGAAACAAAAATATAAAGAAAATCAAAGGAGATTACTGCAGTTTAACTCTTGCACCACTGGAAATATGAGTGATATACATGATCTCTCTTCTAACAGTAATCAGACACATTTTCTCTAGTATTTCAGCAGATATTTGCAAATTCGTTTTTGCAGTGTGTAGGTGTTGACAGCACAAACAAATATTGCCCATCACATCTTCCATGCGATGCCCACTGTTGACACACGGGACTCGCATTTGGGAGGACGACGGTTCAATCCTGCATCCGGCCATCCTGATTTAGGTTTTCCGTGATTTCCCTAAATTACTTCAGGCAAATGCTGAGATGGTTCCTTTGAAAGGGCATGGCCGACTTTCTTCTCCCTCCTTCCCTAACCTAATGGGACCGATGATCTCTCTGTGTGGTCTCCTTCCCCAAAACCAACCAACCAACCCAGTGTTGATGGAACACATTGGTTTGTTTCCTCTTACAAACAAAATTATTTTCAAAGTGTAATTTTACATTCCCATTCAATTGATTGGTCCCACATTTGTCTAGTGCAATATTTGTTTTCACGATATGAATTAACAGGGACAATAAAACGCAAATAAGATGCAGTACTCCAGCAGCGACTGAGCCACACCGCTGCATGGTGGTAGCAGTCATTGCAGGTCAGATTGATGCTGTCGCTGCTGGAGTACTAGTTATTATTTGTGTTTTACTGTCCCTTTCAGTAGGTATTGGTAAAAGGAAAATTGCATACGGCAAATTGGGACCGCTCTATCGAATGGGCGCTTAACATTCTGCTTTAAAAATCATTTTGTTTGTAATGAGGAACAAACCGATGCCTCCTGTCTACATCGTGCGTTGCATGAAAGATCTGATGAGCAATATTTGAGCCAACTCCAGCTACACACTGCAAAAACCAAATCATAAATATCTGCTGAAACGCTAGAGGAAAGGTGACTTATGGCTCTTACAAGAGAAGATATTAGTGTCAGGGTTGTTAAGAAACATCTGATATCACTAACATGAAATAGAGCTCTGGGACCTGGTGGCATTCCTATCAGGTTCTGTACTGAATTTGTGTACAAGAACAGTAGCGGAAGTGATTCACAAAACAACTGTCCAATATCCTCGACAACAGTTATTTCTGTAATGTTAGAATATATTCTGAACTCGAACATAATGAGGTATCTTGAACTGACTGTTCTTCTCCATGCCAATCAGTATGGATTCCGATAACATTGATCATGTGAAACCCATCTTGCATTTTTCTCACATGACATCCTGAAAGCCGTCACTCAGGGCTGTCGAGTAAATGCAGTATTTCTTGATTTCCGAAAATTATTTGACTCAGTATCACATTTACGCTTTTTATCGTAAGTATGGTCATAAGGTGTATAAAGTTAAATTTGTGATGGGATTAAGAATTTTTTAGTACAGAGGGTGCAGCAAATTATCTTGGATGGAGAGTCATTGCCAGTTGTAGAAACAACTTTTTGTGTGCCCAGCGATGTGTGTTGGGAGACTTGCTGTTTGTGGTTGTATGTTAATGACTTTGCAGATAACATTAATAGTAACCCCAGACTTTTCGCAGATGATGCAGTTATCTATAATCAAGTACTATCCGAAAATAGCTGCATAAATATTCAGTCAGATCTTAATAAGATTTTATAGTGGTATGAAGATTGGCAACTTGCTTTAAATGTTCAAAAATGTAAAATAATGCACTTTAGAAATTTAGTGTCCTCTGACTATAGTATCAACAAGTCACAGCTGGAATAGGTCAGCTTATGTAAATACCTGGCTGTAACACATTTTAGGGATATGAAGTGGAATAATCACGTAGGCTCAGTTGTAGGTAAAGCAAATGGCAGACTTCAGTTTATTGGTAGAATAAGTAGACTCCAGGAATATACAAACGCCCTGTGCATTGCTCCCATAGGGATAATAAGGACAAGCTTAGCTTAATTACAGCACACACAATGACTTTTAAACAGTCATTCTTCTGCTGTGTCAATGTGAATGAAGTGGGAAGAAGCCCTAATAACTGGTACAGTGAGAAGTGTTCTCTGCCATGCACTTCACAATGTTTTGCAGAGTATGGATTAGATGTAAACACAACAGTGTGATTATGTCGACCGAAAAACGCAAGAGAGAAACAAACAGGCAATTTGTCACATTACAGGATATTTGCTTACTTTTGAGAAATTTCCTTATTCCAGATAAGGTTCAAGCTTGTTTCCAGAGTATTTAATCACCAATTCCAGTTTCTAGTTTCCTTGGTTAAAAATTTGAAATATATTCTGGGATGATTCCTTTGAAAAGGGTATGGCTGATAGCCCAGATTTAATGACAT
Source organism: Schistocerca serialis cubense (assembly GCF_023864345.2). Lineage (NCBI taxonomy): Eukaryota > Metazoa > Arthropoda > Insecta > Orthoptera > Acrididae > Schistocerca > Schistocerca serialis. Next base: position 699,100,862 of record NC_064640.1, on the reverse strand, counting down.
CATCATTGGAACACTGGAACTTTTCTCTGTGCCAAATATACAAATTTGGGTAGCAATGTGTTTTCAAATGATAGATTTGTACCCAGTGGTTAACTTCCGTTACTTGGTAACTTTTAACAGTAAATTACTGTTGTTCAGTAAGCATTAGAACACATGAAGTTTCCCATTATTTATCTTGAAATATCTTTTGTTGCAGTGTTGTTTGAGAATTTGAAGTTATTCATTTAAAAAATGCCACGACGGAAAAGGAGACAAAAACGCAAAGGTGGTAAAGATAAAGATAAAGACAAAGATAAACAGGAGGCAAACATTGTGGATGATGAGAATGCGGATTACTTTGGGGACGTAGATGCAGAGGTGGATGAGGATACGAGGGGACCTGACAACGCACGGTTCAGTGAAGAACTGAAGAAAAAGTTAGCTAAAAGGAAGCGCCTCAAGGAGTTAAAGGAGGTGGTCAAAGGTTCTAAAAGGTTAGAGGCGAAAGATCACGGGACCGATGTTTGGTATGTATCAAATCAAATTTCTATATAATTTTTGAAAAGTATACTGCTTGGCAGTTGATAAACAACATTCATATAGTGTATTAAAAATATGATCACTGTAGTGTTTGGTCTGTCAAAACATCTGCAGAGTATGTGTACTGTTTTTACATGTTTTAACAGGAACTCTCCACCATAGATGGAAACAGGACAACAAAAAAATGTAAGCTGCAGTTGCAGCAGTACCATGTGGAAGCAAAATATGTCATTGCTTCACACAAGTAAGGATTGTGCCCACCATGAACTATGATGCAAAATCTACATCTTTTTTGGAACATTTTCATGGGGCTGTTGAATAGTTCTGTAGTTTGGGTTCCACTTCCTCTAACAACAAATCTTTTTCATTGGGCCAGAGAATGTACAGCTCCATGCATTGAGTGGGACCTTTACCATGAGATGAGATCAACAGCTTAATACATAAGCATTGCAAGAGTGACATATTAAATATGTCCCAACATGTTTCAGACATTACAATCACCACGCTCAACAGCTAAAGGTCCATTCAGACTACTGTTACAGTTGATAGTGAAAAGGAAATGCCCTGCAATAAATGTATACTGCAGAGTGCATCTGTTGCTTTGCAGTTTTTACCAGTGCCATTATAATTGATTGTTAATTTTCAAGAGTACAACCAGACCACAGTTGCTTTACAGCAGCGTAATTAAGTGGTTTGTGTCTTGTCATTGTATTCACCCATTGAGAGATTCATTTCCGCATGTATACAGACTTATTGTGCTCTCCCTTCCCTGTGACTTGAAACTGGCACACACATTCTGTATTAAGTTCATATCCATTTGTTGCTACTCTCTCTCAGCAGATCAGCGCAGAATTAGTCTTGCTTGTGCCATCAAGGGAGAGAATGTGGTGAGAGGATGATAATTAGTCCAGTCTGTAGTTATTCGCAGCGCTGATGTTCCAAGTATTCTGTGTGTGGCCTGCACCTGTGGGGAAAGGTTCTGAAGTGGGAAAAACTCTGCTAGATGAACACAATATGCTAAAACATGAGTATGAGTAAATAAAACGGTTCATCATGGAATAAAAAGGGAAATTCTGGTCAGCTGAAATGTGCAAAAACTGAGAGAGTGGCATTTGTTTTCCATTTTGCTACAGTGTTACTGCTGACAGATAAGTTAAAAAAGGACAGCTGTCTGCTTACAGTAATTTTTTCTTAGTATTCTCTGTGAGCTATTTGTAAATTTCATTTTAGTCTTGGAGACACTGTCAGTGAGGAATGTATTCTACATTGCGTATGTTGGGGGGGGGGGGGGGGGGGGTGTTTCAAAATATGCTGTCTGTTAACCCTCACAATACCAAGGGATAGGGGTACTCTGTGCCACCTTTCAAAAATATTATAATCTCTCTCACACACACACACACACACACACACACACACACACACAAAAGTATGTGATTCTCGATGAGACCCGTGTTTACATTTAGTGATTTTTTTTCTGTTTCCTCTTCATTTACTGCTCTCACGTCAAATGAAAAGAAGATGGATTTCTGTAGCTGAGAGCTATCGAGTGAATTAAAACACATTCACATAATACGGAAGGCTAAAGTATGTTACTAGTTTCAGATTTTATTTTATTTTTATTTCCACCTTTCTGACAGTCAAGCATTAATTGCCTTGCAGAACAATAAAGTTATTTTTGTCGGTTTGCTGAAGAAAATTGGCTTTTATTAACCTTTCCTGCTGAGGCAGTAAATTTATTTGAAACGAAGTGTTTAATTCCACACTATTGGCTAGCTTCAACTGTTCATTGCATTTCAAGTGCACGTTTTCATCTTTTAGCACGTATGGGAGTATGCCATAATAAAAAACCAAATGTGAGATAATACAGTACTGGTACACTAAGAAAATTTACGTCCCGAAAACCACACCCAAAAGTTTAATATCAGGTCGAGGCCTACGTCATTGGGCGAACTATGCATTTTAGTATGGTTCACGAAATTCTGACGCTCTTGAAGTATCCTCTGATGTCTTGTTTCTTTTATGACATAATGTAAGTAAGAGCTTTTAATGTTTTACATGTACGAACATATGGGCTTCCTTTGTCACCGGAGCTGCACAAGCGCGGTGACGCCTCTTATCTGGCACTCTTTGGCAGCTGCTGAGATGAATCTAACAGGTCACAGGAAAATATTGCAAATTGTGGTTTGTAAAGCGTTATTTTCAAAGTAAATTTCCATTTACACAAAATGAACGATGTGTGAGAATGTACGATGAATTTCTTAAATCACAGAGTGTTTGCTCTTATTTAAAAATCAACTCTTTGATGACAAGCCATTTAAAAGAATTTCGGGCCCAGAAGATCGAGATTTTTGGCGGTATTAAAAATGTTACTGGCTTATTTGTGTGATGTATATTAAAGTGTAATGTGTGCTAAACAGATCAGCATTATATGTGAAAGCTTAGCTTCTCTTGTAGATTGATCTTAGAGACAGATATTATATGTGAAAGCTTTTCTTTTCATGTACCATCACTATGTGTATTAATTGAAACTATTAACTTTTCCTGTTGGTGGAATTCTAATTTATACTTTCATAATACGAAAATATGCAGCGTACATGTTGCTGCACATCAAAGATATTTCCAAAACATGTTTTTTCCCCCTGAGTTTTGTTTTCTAAAGTGCCAAGAAATTCTACGCTGCAGTATAAAACCATATCCATTCAAAGGATTGATAAGTTTTTACTGTTATGACGGAACGTATACCGTAACTTAACATGGAAAAAGTGTATTTTCACTCGGGAGAAAATGTATTTTTAACTGGGAGATCCAGGAAAAATCCGGGAATTTTGTTTCCTTGCCCGCATATACACCCTGTGTGATAACACTTTGAAGAACTGTTTCAGGTCAAGTTCATTAAGTGTAAAACTTGGTTAGAGATTTTTATATAGCTGTCCTGTTACAGGCATGTGAATCTGTAGTCGAACAGGTACCATAGGTGAAATAGCAAAATCACATATGAACACACTAAAAATGAAAACCACATCCTTGTGTGACCAATAGTTAACAAAATCATTAATGAGAAAGCAGATCCCTTTATATATCTGCTGACTTCAGCTATTTGATGCATGGTGCTGTGCTGTAGCCATTACAGAACTGACTAGTGAGATATTGAGAAATAAGGAAATGCATGCAAAATTTGGGAAATAAATTGATGCTATATTCTCCACTGTCAGTGCACATAAACAATATAAACAAATCTACAAGGCATATTGAAATTGTAAGCTGAACTGTACCTTGAATACAAATCTTTTGACTTCTGTAGAGAACTCTGGAACATTCTGGAACACTTTCAGTGTAACATCGTGAAAGTCACATGTTACTGAAATTAATATTGTACCACAAATTAGGTACCTGACACTACACAAATGATTAAGATTACATAACTATACATATCCGGACAATTAGAAGTGAGCATATTACAAAGTCCCCACCATGTGCAGCCAGAGCCTCAAAATGTTGTGATATGGGATCATAGGATCCCTGGCAATTCTCCCTTCTGTGATTGCCAGAGGATTGTGACAAGTGAGTTACCTGTCAGCTGTATCACAAATATGTTCAATGGGTGACGATGGCGAAATTACAGATTGAGGAATTAGAGGTATCTTCTTTCTACGAAGAAGGCTCGCACATTACTCCCCACATGGTGCCTGACATGGTTCTGCTGAAATATAGCGTGTGAGAATGAGGTTCTATGTTCATGTGTTGTGAACATAGAGAAACGAACAGTTCATTGTGGCCACTGAACCATGGTCCAACTTAGCTAATTTCCACATCATTGTCAGAGGTGAAAGGTAGGTGTGTGTGTGTGTGTGTGTGTGTGTGTGTGTGTGTGTGTGTGTGTGTGTGTGTTTATTTATCAGAAAATGGTATATTTTATGAGTATAAGCAAATGGTGGTGTCATATTCAAACTTTCTGTTCCTCTTTGTTAACAGGAACATTTGTTAGACCTTTACTCGTATGACTAACAAATGGCAAATATGCTATATTCTCAATTAAGATATGGTGGTGGGTCCACATTGGTGTTAAATTTCGTAAGTTTGAAATATGATATTCTGGAACAACACAGTTCAAGGAGAGTGCTGCTTTTGTAACACAGTAGTGCACTTTTTCTTGTGCAGTGCATTTTCAATTGGAGTAAATGATGTGCAGTTGTTATAGCGCCTTAATCTCACTGAAACTGACAAATATCAATAATTCTGAAACATAGCTCACTTGTTACAGGTAATGCTGATACATTTTTGTTTTGTATGCATTCTCGAGTGTGGTTTCAACCATTCCACAACTCCGTATTTCTACAGTAAAATAGTAATATGCACAAAGAGCTATAAATATATTTCATTTGTTTCCCAGTCTCAAACTGGGCATCCATTGTTTTTTTTTTTTTTTCATGTTTAATTTTCTGACATTCTGTTATATGGTGCTTTATGATAAATAAATGTGAAAATACAATTATTACATGCAGGCATGTTAATACCGTTATGTAGAATTTGATTTTCCTGTCAGAAAATGTGTTCTTTGTGTATCTCACACTGTTTATCTGTCATAGGTATCAGGCAAAAATCGTAGAATTTGACGATTCGGAGAATGAGGTTCTAATACACTTTGAGAATTGGTCTCAAAGGTATGATGAATGGATCCTCATTGACAGCCCAAGGCTTAGGCTGCTAGCAGAGGAGCCAGTTCAACCAGTGTAAGTTTATATGATGATATGTGTGAAGAGAAGTATAGATTCAGTTGTTGCTGGTAACAGGTATACTTAGGAGGAAGCAATATATTGAATGACTCTTCTAAAAATGTAGTTGCTGGTGACAGGTATACTTAGGAGGAAGCAATATATTGAATGACTCTTCTAAGAATGTAAACTCTTGGAATTTTCACAGTAAACTACAGAGTGATGCAAAATGCCTCTTTCGGGTTCTGCCACTGGAGTTAGCTGAGCATCACAGTGATGCTTTCATGCTTGCTAGATGAAACTGTAATGAAGCACACTGTTCTTCTTTGGATTTTCTCTATCAGTCCTATTTGGTACAGATCCCAGACTGATGATCAGTATTCAGTTAGAGGGCAAATGAGTATTTTGTAAGTGATCTCCTTTGTAGATGGACTAAACTTCCTGATAATGCTTCTGACAGGTGTGGTTCCTATGACATGGCTGACCACTGCGCTCATTGCATTGTGACTGCTGTTCATGCCAGATGCACTGACGAGCAGTTCCGTCGAAGTGGCTGTGGCTTACAGCTGATAGTACATAAGAAAAAATGAGTTTCCAATTTGCTCACTATAAGAAATACTGTGTGTAAATTAAGCAAAGGTACATCAGCTCCTGGAGCTAGTTTTTCGGTAGAGATTTTCATTTTCCTTTAACAAATTGAAAACCACTTCTTTCAGATTTGCGTGTTTTCTTCACTACGTGGGGTGAATCAAAAGTAATGTTCCATAGGGCAAATTCAATATTAGTGGAGATAGCAAAAAGTACAATGAGAGGAATAACCCACCATCATCTCACTGCCGAAATTATTAGTAGCGTGCAGTGCATGGTACCATGTGGCCAATTGTCTCCGAGGCAGTTGATTACTAATCAATTATTAAAGTGCAACAAGTTACCGCAGCTCTGTAGTGTAGTGACTTGTGCAGCAGTATACGTACACTAGGAGAAGATGGAAATGATTCTCATCCTTGCTGCAGGCAGGAGTCAAGGGAAAGCAGCAGCAGAATACCACATGCGACATCCAAACCGACATATGCCTAATCACAGAATGATTGGCCATTTAATGGAATGGTTCAAGTCTACAGGTAGTGTTCACGACAAAAGATTTTCTGTACAGCCGCACACAACAACAGGGGATACACAATCAGCAGCCATACTAGCTAATGCGATGGAGAGTCCAACTCAGTCAAAAAGGACGGTGTCACAGGAACGTGTCCTCAGCCAAGCCTCCGTGTACAGGATACTGTCCTCTAATCCATTCCATCCCTGTCGAATCTACTCTGTGCAAGAACTAAGCTGTGATAATACTGATAGGTGGGTGCAATTCTCTGAATGGTCTTAAGAAAGCAACGCTCACCAGTGAAACCTTGAAGGTGACATTTTCTTCAGCAATGAAGCTAATTTCCATTTGAATGTGATGATGAATAGACATAATTCCGTCTGTCAAGCAAACAACAATCCACATCTCGCTGTTGAGGCATACACACAGTCTAATCCTAGGTTAAATGTGTGGTGTGGCATACATGGAGCTGTCCTCATTTGACCCATATTTTTTAACAGTACGATCTCTGCTGCATGCTACAAGACGATGTCTTGAGGAAACATAACTATGCTGTTTTGACGATCTGCCCCTCAAATGGTGATGCAGGTGTTTCTTCCATCAGGACGATGCACCTCCACACTATGAACAAAATGTCCACAGACTCCTGGATGAGGTTCTTCCTGGGCGCTGGATTGGTAGAAGGGGTCCAGTGCAATGGACATCTAGGTCACCAGATGTGATGTCACTGGATTTTTTCCTTTGGGAGCACATCAAGTCTACAGTGTACACAAACATACAAAGAACATTAATTGATCTGTAGGAGAATATCACCAGAGCCTGTACAGAAATACCAACAGTGGTGTTGTGGTCAGTATCCAGCAGTGCCCGTTGCCGTGTACAGATGTGTTGTGTGCAGGATGACAGTCAGTTTGAACACCTTCTGCAGTAGAGGTACATGCAAATAACTGACCAGGGATACCAGTTGCGTTGTACTGTTTAGTATCCAGCAGTGTCCGTTGCCGTGTACAGATGTGTTGTCTGCAGGATGACAGTCAGTTTGAACACCTTCTGCAGTAGAGGTACATGCAAATAACTGACCAGCATTGCCAGTTGCATAGTACTGTTAAGTTTCAGGACATCATTGACCAGTGATGTAACATTTTGCTTATATGATTAAAGCATGTGTATAGAATGTGTTTGTCTCTTTGTATATATATGTTACCTCCATCGATTACGACTTTGTCCAATGGGCCAAGACCATTGAATCACCAATGTAGACCTTGTACTAGGGGACATGGCTTTTCAATCACCATATACAGGGTATTTCAAAAAGAATATACATATTACAAAGTATTATTTTGTCCAAACTATAGATCGCTGCATCTCGGATCAGCTATTGGCGAAACGAATACATAGTCCAGTTTATATTAATAGCCGCTAGATGTCAGCTGCCTTCTGGTTTACTTAGTAACCATCATATGTTTAAAATGGCTACTCCGCAGCAGAAACTATTTTGTGTTCTCGAGTTTGCAAAGTGCAATTCCGTGATAACACTGCAAAGACGTTTGAAGTTGAGGTACCAAATTGATCTCTGAATGGGTGGAACATTCGCAGATGTTATCGACAGTTTGTAGATACGTGATGTGTATGTAAAGAAGAGAGTCCTGGCCACCCTCATGTTCCTGAAGAAAATGTTGCATGAATTCAGACTGCTTTCCAACATACAAAACTGGTTGTTTCTGAGGCTGCACGAAGACAACTTCATTTTTCAACAGGACAGGGCACCCTCTCACTGGAGTCGCCAAGTGTGTGTGAATGAAACTCTACCGAACCGTTGGACTGGTCGTCAAGGAGCTGGCGACTTAGCATGTCTCAGTTGGGCTCCTTGGTCACCGGATTTGACACCCTCGACTTCTTCCTGTGGGATTTTGTTAAAGACAACACTTATGTTCCACCACTCCCGCGTAACCTGGAAGAGTTGAAGAACTGGATCTGTACTGCCATAACATCAGTGACAAAGGACATGCTTGCCTGAGTATGGGAGGAAGTTGAGTGTCGATGTGATATTGTTTGTGTCGCTGATGGAGGGCATATTGAACGTCTGTAATCTGAACTTGAGAGGTTTGTAAATGTGTGTGTAAGCTTTCATATTCGTATGTCTTAAAATTTAATAAATGTTTGAAATACATATATTCTTTTTGAAACACCCTGTATAATTCTTCTCCTCCTGTTCTGAGGCAACTAATTGGCACACAAAATTGATTTATTCTTATCTTATAATTTCACATCACATCTTAATGATGAAGTGTTTGGTTTCTGATATTGGTCATAGTTATTGTGATATTTGAAAATTAAGTAACCCTGTCATGTAACATTTGAAGGTTTTGCAGTGAAAAATGTGCTTTCTGTGTGCTAAATGTAGCTAACACATCAAAGTTGTTTTTAAAGCTGGATCAAAAGCCATATCTCATTACAGTTTTGAGAAAATAGAAGTTTTAAGTACTTTATTTGCGGCCACTGGCACTGAGTGTGGTGCGTGATGTTCCATGTGCAAGTAGTCTGCAGCTCAGTGTTGTACTTAGCTTCAGTCATGAGCAGTTTCTCAAAATGAATGATCACAGTTTAGTTTTGTACTTATTGCTAGAAGAAAATGATGAAGAATAATGGGGGCCATTTTTTCGGGTGTTACACAAATACTTTGCGGTCTCCTACAGCTGTCAGTATCTGGAGAGTAGTGTAAAGGGGTAAAAAACTACCTGTGTGGACTCCACACTGTGTTAGCCACGTGGGTAGCAGTACCTGATGTGCAGTACACAGCTAAGCCATTGAAAGGATGGCTACAATACTCAAACCTGTGGTGTAAGTCCAGGAAATCACAACCTACATTGTCATGTAACCATTGAAGATTCTGGTTCAGACATACTACTCAGCTCAGAACCATTGGCCTCAATCAGTTCTGGGAACAGAGCTACAAATTGTGAGCTTTGGTGAGACTCCATGAGCAGTGCTGGTCTTTTCAACCGCCTATGCCTGTCACTGAAATGATTTGAAGTATGACTTGGGATTCCAGGTGACCCATTATTTGTTCCAGCGTGTGCCACAATCTGCAACTGGTTGCAGTGTGTTCCCTCATTGGCTGCTAGAACAGTCTCTTAAAATATGTCGAATAAGGTCTCTAGTCATACACTGAATGCATAATGTGATCCATTCCATCCCGTGCTGCTGTTTCCATAAGGGGCATTGTTATTCATTGTACATTTGAATAGATGATGATTGATAGACCCTACCATTTGCTTCGTTTCAGTTTTGATGAGAGAGAGTTATTTGAATTTGTTGATTAATCTGATGGTTGTAATACCCTAAGTTCTCCACTTAATTCGTTGTTGGTTAAGATGATGGTTGTAATACCCTATGTTCTTCCTGGACTCCACCCACACACATCCCCTTCCCTCGTACCAGGCCTGTAGACCTACCATTGACATGCTATCACAGTCAAATGGATGAGTAGTGATAGATCCTGTACTTCTTGTAGAGGAGACAGTTTCAGTTGAAGAGGGTAGTTGTTGAGGTCCCTTCGGTATCTCTGGTGCATGACTCAACATTTCACCCAAAACACCGATTCGGAGCAGCTTCGAAATGCTTGACACCATTCAGATTTGATTTCAAGCCACTTAAAAATACCAAATAACTCATCCCATGCCTGAGAACAGCATACACAGTGAGGCTTTATTCTGACTATTACAAAGTATATGTGAACACTAAAGAAATGTGTAACTAATGAAAGAAACCATTGGATAAAATTCACAGATTCCGTGAAGAAACATAGAGAGAAAAACTTTTGTCAAGTTTGTGTTCACTGACAGACTTGTGTAACGATGTCAAAAACAGTGCTGATGCATGACAAAATGCCTAAAATATACACTGCTGTTTGAAGGGGAGGGGTAACCGTCTGGAACATATTATGACAGTTATTATATGTGCAAAACACAATATTACACTACAGCAGCTGAATTACTGCATGAAGTTTACATCATGAACTTAAAATTTCAGGCACTGACTTAGAAGAAGCTGGTCGTTCAGTGGAAAAACATGGAAATGTTGCACTAACCACACAAGGAGAAAATATTTTCTGGGAGGATGTTGCTACCAAAGTTAACAGAATATATAACTGTTAATCACAAATTACTATGAAATACGTTGTGCCCAATGCTGATAAATACCTGAAAATTCTGCAAATATATCCTTATCAGCAGGATTACAGGAATATTGCATTGAAGGCATTAACTATTACTTGGGCATTGTGGTGGTTGAACATAACTACTTTGTATACCAGACTAACATACCACACTAACAACAGAAATTGTATTAAACATGTTATAAGGTGAACAAGCTAGAGGGACTTCAGAGTTTTTTAAGCAACCACAGTTGCATTTTCGGCAGAACAGTGAGGATATGGGTGCAAGAGAGCTGTGTGAATGCCCTTACTATGGCCCTGCACGTGAGCTAATGTTTCACCTGACAACTCACTGGGGCCTTAGAAAAGTGATGCCATGTAGGCTGATTGTCATCTAGGCACTTAAGATAGCGTGTTCTCCTGTAACGTATGTGGAGCCAACTGATACTTACTATGTTTGTAAGTGGACAGTTGAGGGTCGTTATTACTCACATGTGCTCTTCAACTTGGTCTCCCCCCCCCCCCCCCCCCCCCCTGGAATAATGCATGTGTTCATAGGACAAGGAAAAATAAAAACGCTGTTTGATGAACATTCTGGCAAACGAAGGACTACGTACCCAGGAGCATGCACAAGCTGTTTTAGCACAAAAACCACCCATGATTGTGAAGGAACATTGGTCAGTTATCAATGGATCACGGTTTAGTATTTCTCCAGAGGGTCTTCTAGCCACTTGTTGAGCTGATGCCATGAAGAATTGCTGCACTTTGTTGAGTTAGATTGGAGTCAACATAAATTTGCTACCTGTACCACAGTTTGGATCCTATGAGTATTTTAGGTTACTGAACAGGCAGGCATTGTTTGTTTGGTCTCAGTAAGCTTTCTCGCTTTTTTAACATTGCTATATCATAATAAGTGCACCAGCAATAGTCATGTACGATTTACGTTTTTGCATATATAATGCAGTATTCATTTTCATGAAGTAAAAAAGATAACAGGTCATGAAATTTTATGTCAGTGATTTTATTTTCAGACAAACTAAACCAACGAAACCAACGAAACCATTTAGAGTTGGTGAAAAGGTAATGGCAACATGGAACGACAGCCGCAAGTACCCAGCAGAAATCAAAGCTATTGTATCAAAGGGTATTTTTGTATTTTATTTCTCTTCATTTATTTAGTAATGTACTAGTTTAGTTACAAAATTTGTAAGTATGGAATCTTTGTTGAGCACTAGCCTTGTAGTTGCGAAGACTAATTTACAATGGCTTCAATAATCCTGTACACCTATTTAGAATGAGCATAGGTCAGATCACAATCTTGGCATTTTGACATAGGTTTTCAAGGATTTCAGTAAATCTTTTCAGATGATATCAGAAATGTTGATATAATAGGTTGTGACGACTTCTTTCTCAGCCCCTCCCCCCTCACTCATACCCCTCCCCATTGATTCGACCACTCCCCCTCACTCCGACCCTTCCCCCTCACCCCTGCCCCTCACCCCTACCACTCCCCCTCCTTGACTCCCTCCCTCCCTCCCTCCCTCCCTCTCACCCTCTCCTCCCTCCCTCTCACCCTCCCCTCCCTCCCACCCTCCCCTCCCTCCTTGCCTCCCCCTCCCTCCTTGCCTCCCTCCCCTCCCTCCCTCCTTCCCTCCCTCCTCCTCTCTCTCCTCCTCCTCTCTCTCCTCCTCCTCTCTCTCCTCCTCCTCTCTCTCCTCCTCCTATCTCTCTCTCTCTCTCTCCCTCTCTCTCTCTCTCTCTCTCTCCCCCCCTCTCCCTCCCCCTCCCCCTCCCTGCTGCCTTCCTTGCCTCCCCCTCCCTCCTTCCATCCTTCCTTGCCTCCCCCTCCCTCCTTCCATCCTTTCTTGCCCCCCTCCCTCCTTCCTTCCATCCTTCCTTGCCCCCCTCCCTCCTTCCTTCCATCCTTCCTTGCCCCCCCTCCCTCCCTCCCTCCATCCTTCCTTGCCTCCTCCTCCCTCCCTCCATCCTTCCTTGCCTCCTCCTCCTCCCTCCCTCCCTCCATCCTTCCTTGCCTCCTCCTCCTCCCTCCCTCCCTCCCTCCCTCCATCCTTCCTTGCCTCCTCCTCCCTCCCTCCATCCCTCCATCCTTCCTTGCCTCCTCCTCCCTCCATCCTTGCCTCCTCCTCCCTCCCCCCATCCTTCCTTGCCTCCTCCTCCCTCCCCCCATCCTTCCTTGCCTCCTCCTCCCTCCCCCATCCTTCCTTGCCTCCTCCTCCCTCCCCCCACCCTTCCTTGCCTCCTCCTCCCTCCCTCCATCCTTCCTTGCCTCCTCCTTCTCCCTCCCTCCCTCCATCCTTCCTTGCCTCCTCCTCCTCCCTCCCTCCCTCCCTCCTTCCTTGCCTCCTCCTCCTCCCTCCCTCCCTCCATCCTTCCTTGCCTCCTCCTCCCTCCCTCCATCCTTCCTTGCCTCCTCCTCCCTCCATCCTTCCTTGCCTCCTCCTCCCTCCCCCCATCCTTCCTTGCCTCCTCCTCCCTCCCCCCATCCTTCCTTGCCTCCCCCTCCCTCCATCCTTCCTTGCCTCCCCCACCCCCTTCCCTCCTTCCTTGCCTCCCCCACCCCCCTCCCCTCCTTCTTTGCCTCCCCCACCCCCCTCCCCTCCTTCCTTGCCTCCCCCACCCCCCTCCCCTCCTTCCTTGCCTCCCCCTCCCTCCTTGCCTCCCCCTCCTTGCCTCCCCCTCCCTCCCTCCTTGCCTCCCCCTCCTTGCCTCCCCCTCCCTCCCTCCTTGCCTCCCCCTCCCTCCCTCCTTGCCTCCCCCTCCTTGCCTCCCCCTCCCTCCCTCCTTGCCTCCCCCTCCTTGCCTCCCCCTCCTTGCCTCCCCCTCCTTGCCTCCCCCTCCTTGCCTCCCCCTCCTTGCCTCCCCCTCCTTGCTTCCCCCTCCCTCCTTCTTTCCCTCTCTCTCTCTCTCTCTCTCTCTCTCTCTCTCTCTCTCTCTCTGCCTATCTCTCCCCCACCTTTCCCCCCCCATCAGCCTGGACCATCAAAAGTCCAAGGTTATTTTAATCACGCTGCTCTTGCTCACTCTCTTTCAATTTCTGCCTCTCCCCCTTTAGAATCTCTCTGCCCCTTTAGAATGTTTTTCCTGTCCATACTTTTCCCTTTCCTCTTTCTCCTCCCTCCTTATCAAGCATGCTCCTTCATGTTAGCTCATTTCAGAGTTTGATATAATTATGCACATGGGTAGTTACAAAACTTGTTTGCTCTTGTGTAGTACTGTTTTTAGAAATCCAGGGTGGTATTTGGCAGTATATAAAGCAATAGCAGGCTGAAATTGTAAGTTGAAAATGTTTCTTTTGAACATTATCACTTTTCTTGTCATCCCATTTAGCCTTTGCCTGTGCTTGATACTGCATTATTAGTTTGATGACACTTTTTTCATACAGTACATCATTAAATAAAGCAATGTTGAGTTTGTTTTGTGCTGTCTTGTTAGTAATATGAGAATTTGGTAAGTAGTACTGAAATATTGTGTGTGGCATTTAACCATTTGTAATATGAGTTATGCCAACTGTTTCATCACAGAAGTACTTGTTTAAACTTTCATGTTTACATATAATTTGTAAAATGTATGACTTAGTTTTGCTCTCTCATTGCATACTATGAAATTATTTGATGTTGGAAACAGTGTGAACTCCTTTAGTATAAGTTAGTAGTAGCATACTGATTAGTAAAAAGACATATACAAGCTTATTTTTCTTGTAATTGAAAGGAGTGAACTTACATCACCTTTTTGTTATTTACAGGTGTATATAAAGTGCTGTTTTATGACGGCTTTGTAAAAGATATAAAGGGACATCGAATAACTAAACTTGCGGAAACCAACTCTCAGGTAAAACTAAAAACATTTCAGAAACACAACTGTAACCTTAGTTTCCTGTACAAGAAATTTCAAATTACAATTTTTCCCCCTCTCTGTTTATAGCAGTTACGTGTTAGACGTCATGCACGTGCCAGTAATCCTAAAAGTAAGTCAGCACCACAGCGCTCAAATACTTCCCGGACAAATCTCGAACCAAAATACTCAAAAGAGGAGCGTCGGCTTCGGATGAGGAAGTTAAATATTGCCGAGCTTTTCCAAACAAATAGACGTCGAAGACGCAGAAAAGGAGGTAATTCTGACAACAGTGACAGTGATAGTGATGCCCAGATTCAATCTAGGCAGAAAAGCAGTAAGCTCACTGTGTCTGATTCTGAAAACAGTGGTTTAGAGTCACCATGGCAGTCAAGATTACTTGATAATGATAATGATTCAGATATGTGTGATCGTGTGGAAGCCGAACATAGAAGACAAAGGACATCCTCGAGCCCTTTTGGTGTCAGTGATATCGAAACAAGGTCTATGACGCGAAGGATGTCCTCTAGCTCCTTAGGGGAAAGTGACGTCGAAAACAGAGCCAGAACACGAAGAATGTCTTCGAGTCCCTTTCAAGGTGGTAACACCGAAACTAAAATTAGAAGACAGAGGATGTCCTCAAGCCCTCTCGGCGGAAGTGATATTGAAACGAGGTCTATGACTCGAAGGATGTCCTTAAGCTCCTTCGGGGGAAGTGACATTGAAAATAAAATTACGACACGGAGCCCATTTGTTAGCAGTGACGATACACGAACGACACAAAAGACATCCTCGTGCCACTTGGAGGGGAGTGATATTGAAGCTAGAACTGGAAGAGGAAAGACATCCACTAGCCAATTAGGTGGAAGTGACGACGAAACTAGAGTTAGGACGCGAAGGGCATCTTTGAGCCCTTGTGGGGGCAGTGACAGAGAAACTAGATCAATGACACGGAGGACATCATTGAGCCCCTATGGGGTCAGCGACAGGGAAACTCGGTCTACGACACGAAGAACCTCCTCGAGCCCCTGTGTGGGCAGTGATGTAGAGACTATAATTAATACACGAAGGAAATCCTCAAGCCCTACTAGGAGTAGGGGACAGGCACGGACACCCTTGGGTTACCGCGATGTGGAACCTAGAACTAGATCTAGGACACGAAGTCCCTTTGGTGATAGTGACATTGTACGTAGAGCCAGATCTGCAAGCCACATGGAATCTGAGACCTCAGAGTCTGATATTGATCTAACGAAGAACTACCGGAAGTGTGTGAGTGAAGGAGAGATTGACAGTATGCAAAGTCAACTAGTACCTAAGCGTAGGCGCAGACGAAGAAAGCCGTGGGGGAAAACTCTGAGAAGGAAGGAAAGAGCTGAATCCTCTACAGACCTGAGTAGCTGCTCGGACCATTCTGCTGCTGAGTCAGAAATAGGTAAGTTCTTTAATTTGTTCTGGAGAGTATAACTGAGATTATGAAAGTTAGGAAATAGAATGTAGGTATGGATGTAACAAGACTATATTGGAAAACTAATAAAATTATATTTGAATATTGATAAATATGTTTCTTAGTTATTCAGTTCAGTTACCCGAGTTGAAATGAATGCAAGTTAGTGGTAAGTCCTTAAATTTGTGTATTTTCTACAGGACCAACATTACGGGTGAAAGATTGGGCTGGCACTACACAGTCTGTGGCCGAAAAGAATGTATCAGGTATGAACAATATCATAATATAACATTTGTTTTAAATGTTGATCATTGTAGATATTTGGCCAAATTAATCTTTGGAGGTCTTGTGAGGGAATTCCATTTTAGTACTTTGAATTTTAATTTTGAATTTTATCAAAAGAATGAAAAATGATGTTTGCTAGATTCATTACCCTTTAGTGTACAATAATTATATTACTGCCAGTTTTAACATTAATTCTACCACCTGTGTGTGAATGATGGTGGGGCAGGACAGACTCTAAAACGAGCTCAGTTGTAAACACCACTGTAATTTTTAATGTTACATTCCACTCGGAGCACTCTGTAAGTTAACAAACATGTTGAATACTACAGAATTTATTAGGGATATGTAGGAAACAATGATAAAATTCTTTAAATAATCTGTAAACAATGGCATTTTGACATCGCCATTTATTTTTCTGCCTGTATCTTAAGTTATTCTTAAATGTGTTTAATTGGTCCATCATGTAGCTGTAATATAAAACTCAGTCTTTGATGGAATTATGCTCTGTTAGTATTGTGATACTGTGTGGTGTTGATGTTTTTGATGAACTTCCCTTGAAGGAACCATTGTGAGCCTTTGATTCTTCTTAAGCTTAAAGTTGAAAGTATGTGTCATTATTTCTGAATTGGCAGATTTTTAATATTGCTATTTCTAAACTGTGTGTACAGAACAGCAAAATATTTTTCATGTACCAAATAAGGTGATGGGATGCTTAAGATACTGGTGTTTCTTTCAGGAGGAGAGGGTTCAAATTCTCATGTAGTAATCCAGAGTAGTTTCCAAGCTCCCTTAGATAAGTAAGGGCAAATACTGGTATAATTCCCTTGAAGATAGTATGATGGGTTCTTGTCCCAGCCTTCTTGAATCCAAGATTGTGCTCCTCCACTGTATAGACATTATAGTCTGTGAAATGTGAACCTCTAGACTTCTTCCCCCCCCCCCCCCCTCCCGCTCCCCCCCCCCCCCATTTGGCAAACAAAATTGTAGTGATTTATTTCCAGCAAACACTTGATCATTAGGGCTACAGTGTGGGTAGTAATTTCATTATTCCTTTTACATTTGTACTGTGCAAGTGTGCGACATGTGTGGCACGCATATGGCACTAATTACTCTTTCATTTCTGACATGAAGTGCTCAGTTTGTGTCACATCGACACTTAATAGTTTGTGCAAAAAATCAGATGGGATTTAAAAAAATAGTCCTAACATTTTTGAGAAACCATTCAATGATGGCCAAAATTAAGGATGAAAAAATGTGGCACCCATGTTTCCCAATGATTTCCTGTACTTAAACAGTTCTGTAATATACACAAATTATTCTGATATATTTGTGTTATCAGCTACTTCATATATGTTTAAGTGCTGACCTTTCAGTACCATTTTGTGAACTTCATCAGTGTGTTCATCTGTGGTTGTAGTTTTGGGATAATCTGCATGAGAAGTACGGCATATTTGCTTTCAGGTACACGTTTCTTGCTAACTGTTAAAACTGAAGTCACAGATGACCACTTCATTGTATGATTTGGCTTTTATTTTTGTACCAACATAAACAAACAAAATTTCGTGGAGGTTAGCATCATCTCTGCATGAATAAAAGAATTCTTCCTCGTTCCAATAAAGCTGCGGCAACACACAATTATATTGTGCTTATTAAAAGTGCAGAACATAGGACTATGCAAATGAAGCACGAAACATAATTGATATGCAAACTGTGCATTAGAAGTGACGCACTGCATTATTTTCTTGTTTTTATTTATCTCCATCCCCCTCCAATAGGATAAAAGTGGGATGTATCTGACTATAGAGGCAAGGCTGTTGTATATCCCAAACTAATGTTGTATTTTCAGTGCCAGAAGCTTGGGCACACAGTGTGGGGTACAAATATGAAACTGCGTTCAGAAATGTGGTTTGACAGTGTACAAAGAGAGAGAGAGAGAGAGAGAGAGAGAGAGAGAGAGAGAGAGAGAGAGAGAGAGAGAGAGATGCATTTCCTCTACTGTCTATGTTAACTGCTTTGTAGTCACCCAATGTGGATTAGGGAATTTGTTCCTGTCTTACGCAAAAAACGTTGAACAACTAAAAGTGACAAAGAGCATGTGTTCTGGGTATAAGATGATGTTAAAAGACTCCAACCCTGTTAATTTATTAAAGTTTTGCTGTTCCAGTCAAGAGAAATATAGTAAAACAAAGAAAGGAAGTAAAGAAATATGCTCTTTCATGAAAGTGCAGCTGCATAAGTACGGTCATCAGATGGCGAGTTGATAACTTTATAATCAGTTCAAATAGATATATTTTAAGAAGCAGTAGTTTCAAAAAATTAGTTACACATTGTTGTAGAGTCCAAGCAACTTTTATTGAATGCTATAGTACACTTCAAAGTGACACAGATACATGATACCATTTTTCAGCATGTCACAAAGTCTCTGTATAAAATGGTGAGAATTTTCCACCAGTCATTCAGTTTTTCAGTGATAGAAATCTGCTCCTTGGTCATGGAGCCATTCAAGAACCTCTTTGCGGTAGCAAATGTGCAACTGGTGCGAAACAATTCCTCTATTTCCTGAACATTGTCATCTGTGGTTTATGTCATTGGCTTTCCTTCCCAATTAGCATTACCCATTTCTGTGCAACATTGGTCAAATAGTTGGCACCATTTCACTAAGGCTGTATGTGACATAGCATTTGGCCCATATACTGCCAGAATTTCACACAGTTTAGACATTTTGCCCACAATAATCTAACTGTCCTGTGTACTTAAACTTTGGAGTACATTTCAGGTTGGTAGGCCACTTCACTCCCACATTGTGATGCACCCATTATCCATTCTGCAGCAGAGCGTGTCTGCAGGAAACCCAGAACATGTACTCTCTTTGGACAATTTACCACTCTCTTGTTGTTCAGTGGTCTCAGCATGGGATGCCATGTGTAACTTCCTTTTTGAATTCTTGTAAAAGTGAATGAATGAAATACCACTGTGTCATAGCCTAAATGAAGAGTACCGGTAACATAAAACTGTGAAGAAATATTAAGAAAGCTGAGTCAAAACGAATAGACAGTTATGGCATTAGGTGATAATGACATTAAACACGATGAACTACACAGATATACATATATGCTCAGGGATAGAATTGTTGAGTGTGCTGTACTGTTACAGTAGCTCTGTCTTCTGACTGTTAGGGGTATTGTATCGTATTTTGTTGTATTTTTGTTGGTCCTCTACTCCACAAAAACGGCTCATGCAAAAGACTTTAGACAAGCTAATTTACGTGCATACAGGTGAAAGTGGTTTCTATGCATACGTATTTAAAATTACAAATAATACACTTTCTACATACAGCTTATGCATAAGACTTTGGACAAGCTAATTTACGTGCCTACAGGTGAAAGTAATTTCTATGAATACATATTTAAAATTACAAATAATACATTTTGAACATATAAATATTCCTCAGTGGAGTAAAAGCAGTGATACTGTAAATATGACATTACACAGATTTTCCAAAGATTTTGACCTCAGTATTTGCTTTGATGTTTTTAGGAACTTTGTTATAAAGTGGAAAGTACTGTTTTGGCATGGGAATGTGTTAAGTTGGGTCATATGTAACTTTTTGTTTTGTCTAGTAAAATGATCAAGAATATCACAATTTTTTGCAGTCTACTGTTTTACCTATTATCTTTACTTTTAGACTATAAGGGTTAAAGACTATAAGGGTTTCCATATTGTAGGTACATGACAAAGGAGAAGTACCAGAGCTTTATATGAGTCTCTAGCTTCTGCATCTAAACATGACTCTCAACAGCTCTTTTTTTGCAGTTTGAATGTGCTGTTAGCTGCTTTAGAGTTTCCCCAAAATGTGGCTCCAAGTTTAAGGTGTGAATGAAAATAGGCATTATATGCACTCTTTACTGTTTTCTTTCTAAAGTTTTTACTGATAACTGTAATTTGTCTGCAAATATGATCTTCTATGAGCATCCACGTTTGAGCTTAGATTGTTAATGTACAAAAGGATCAGAAGGGGTCCCAATATGGGTCTTTGGCATGCATCTTATTTAATTAGTGTTCAGAAACAGTTTTAAGGTTGACACTAGTTTGCGTGATGTTCATTGCTTGCTGACGATTACTCAGGCAGGATCTGATCCAACAGTTGGACAGACCTCAAATGCCATACGTTTCAAGCTTTGAAAGCATCATCTTATGATGCACAATGTGAAAAGCTGTTTTTAGGTCAATAAGTACTCCTGTTGAGTCCTGTCTCTGGTCTGTCGGGCTTAATATACAATTTATGCATTCATAAATGCAGTTATTGTTGACCTCTTGTTTCTTAGTCTGTTTTGTTCATTACATAGGATTTTGATTAAATTCTGTAAGTTCATCAGAAGTAACTTTTTCTAATATTTTTGGAATGCAGGAGAAAATTGTGATGGGCATGTATTATATACATTATTCTCTCTACCCTTTTCTATGTATTGGAATTACCTTACATGATTTCAGTACATACATGCTTAAAGTGAACAGTCTTGTAAGTGTGTAATTAGTTTGACTAGGTTCAGAGCACTCTTCTTTCTGATTGTTGCAGGGACACTAACAATACCTGCAAAGTTAGAGATTTTTAGTTCTTTTATTGCTTTTGCAGCATCATTGTGTATGACAGTGTTGATGTACATTGACCGATTGCATGCACTTATTTTATATTTGTTGTATTGCACTTATTTTATATTTGTTGCAATGGGTATTCTTATTTAGCTTTCATGTTGTCATATATGTAACACTCAAGAATAGCTTGTTAAATGTATTGGCTACTTCTAAACAGTTTTTTAGTTTTTATTTTCTTGTGATAGTGTTAAATTTTTACTTGATGTTGTGTTTGTATTAGTTTCATTTTTTATAACACTCCACACGGCCTTCACTTTATTTGTTGATTAATAAATGTATTTATGGCATTATTTTTACTAAACTTAGTACTATTCTTAGAGTTCTGGAATATTTTTTGTTATATATGTGTAATTCAGGTGAGCAATTACTCAGATTACACATTTTATGTAGTAATCCCTTTTCCTGGCATGAAATTCTTATCCCCCTTGTGATCCAATTGTTTGTTCTAGAATTTCCCTTGTGGTTACAGTTTTCTGTGGGAATGTAGTTTCAAAGTGATGGGTTAATGTATCAATGAAGGTGTTACATTTTTATTTTAGAGCATTAATTTTATAAACTGATGACAATTTTTCTTCATGTAGTAAGCTGTTAAAGTAGCATTTAAGTGTGGTTTCCAAAGACATGTTGTTCCCAATACTGCCTTTTACTTTGAAGTTTAATGTTTGAGCTAAATGGTCATTAAAGTCTGCATTGGAAATTTCTATTGAAGTGCTGTATAAACTGATCTTCACTAGATAACTATCTAAAGCTGTTTTCCAAGTGTGTGTTACGCAGGTAGCAGCATTTACTTCAGCATTTAAATTGTAGGATTTAGCAAGGTTCAAAAGGGCCTCCGTGTTTCTAATTTTGTAAGAAAATCAATGTTGAAGTCTCCACAAATTATTGAATCACATTCAATTTTATTTACTTTTTTTAATGATTCCATTTTATTTAAGAAAAGTTCAAAATTTCTTTATGGTGATCGGTAAACTGCCACAATAACCAAATTGAACTTATTAATTTTTATGGCAGCAATGTAAATCTCTACCCCACCATGCTTTGCTATTAATTCTGCAGTAGTAGGAAGATTTCATTCCCCCCCCCCCCTCCCCCCCTCCACTTAATTCAGTGCTTGGAAATGCATACTACTGAGATATCAATGATACTGTTGAGGTACATTGTGGTCATTCTCCAGTATTGACCTCCTGTTTTGCTGCTGTGCCGTTGCAGACTCTGCAGTGGCAGTTAGTGATCATCTTAAGCAATAAGTTTCCTATCTGCACTCACCTATTGGATAGGACAGTTGCTGAAAGGCAGCATCCATAAGGGTCACCCAGCTGATCAAACTGGATTCTGCACAACCAACTGATTGTAATTCAGTATTGAATGTTCTAGATCGAGTGGATAAGATTAGAAGTGTGATCCTCCAACCAACAGTTGATTTATTCCAAATTGGCTTAAGAATGCAGCAGTCTTGTGGTGGTACAATGGGTAATATTCCACACTTATGACCAGTATGTTGTTTTGCAACAGTGCAGACACTATCTTGCATTGAACCTCAAGGCCTTTTGTGGTTGTAAATTCAGAGGTTTTAATAACAATCAGGGAGAACAAGAAAAGGTCATGGCAAGTTGTTGCGGATTTGTTAAATGATTCCACTAGCTCTGCACAGAAATGTAAAGCTATTAGAAGTGTTATTGGGAATTATGGCAGCTTGCCAGTAAATGTTGTATTGAAACAGGAGTGTCTGCAAACAACACCCACTGAAATTACTGTGGTAAAACACTTCATTTTTATCACTCTCACCAGAAACCTACATCATGCTACCTGTTGTCATCAAACATTAACCATAGCAACAGCAATGGGATAGAGGTTGTACTTTATGCCCACTTTTTGCAATTATTGTAATCTAGTCATGTACTTTAAATTTTAAAATTTTGAATAAGTAATAGATTTTAATAAATTATTCTACTCGACTGTATAATTGTTTTCAGTTTTTTCAGTTAAACTTAATCAAAAAACTTAAGTCTAATTTAGGTGGTTATAAAGTCACACTCCTGCAGTATTAGATGCCACTTTTCACAGTGAATGTCATATTCAATATTTTCAGGTTCTTTCTGGACTCTGTGTAAACATCGGTAGCTCTTTAATAAGTGTTTTACTAACAACAGTCAACAACAATTAGCAAAATTTGTATTTTTTCTTTTTCTTTTTCGTGGTGGTAATAAAGTACCTGCCCACCCCACAACTGTTGGTAGTATACATTATTGAAATTTCGTAGGCATTATTAGGGTTAATGATGAGGCAAGTTGAGAACACAAGTTATAGCAATGGTGAGGAGTAGAGTTTCTCCTCAATGTGGAAGGTGGTGTTAGCATTGTCTGGTGCATGAGAGGCTGCACCATGAAATGACACCATCCATGTTATGGTAATTAATAAATTAGGCAAAAGAAATCCTTTTAGCTGTTTGTATCAAATCTGGCTGAAAGGGACTATCATGACTTGCAGGGATGGGGAATTAAAGTTATCACCTCTCCTTCTCATAAATATCCGATTACCG
Source organism: Schistocerca serialis cubense (assembly GCF_023864345.2). Classification (NCBI taxonomy): domain Eukaryota; kingdom Metazoa; phylum Arthropoda; class Insecta; order Orthoptera; family Acrididae; genus Schistocerca; species Schistocerca serialis. The sequence goes on along the minus strand of NC_064640.1, from coordinate 699,077,606 downwards.
TAGGAATCATCATCATTGTTTTCAGTGGCAGTGAAGAAAGTGAAAAACTCCATCATAGTCTACGTAATATACAGAGTGTCCCAAGAAGAATATTCAGTATTCATAGATATGACTGGAATGATCCCTCAAAGAAAAAAAGTCTAGTAAACGTGGGCTGTAAAACGCAAATGCATACCTTAAGAACTTTGATACTGTGGAATAGATCACTTATATTGCAAGCTCTTTGCTTTCCATATGGAACAAAACAAGAAAAAATTTTCCAGTTTGCTCATTGTGCGGTCATCTTCAGTATTATGACACATAAAGAACCAGGTACACTAAGGTAGCATGCATGCCTTATTAGACATTTAGTCATATAAGTTTTAAATCTGAGTCAGTGATAAAATACATATCAGTAAATGTAAGTTAAAACTAGTACACACACACACACACACACACACACACACACTGTCCCAACTTAACTATTCATGTCAAAGGTTGAGTTCACATAGAGACTTCTGTTTACTGTTACAACACAGCTGGCTCCAGTGTACGCCATACCAATCTGCGGTGCCCTCTGTACGTGTTTGATGTTTTGATAAAATGTATTAACTTGTTTACAGTTCATATGTTTTATAATTGTAAGTATCATTTCCTACTTTTAGGACTTATTCACATAAAATAGATAAGGTAGTTGTAGTTAAAAACAGTGACTGGTGTTTTTCAGTTATGCATATGTGGTGGTAGTTGTGGAAACTAACCAGTGACATTGGTTATTGCTGCACACTTTGCAATTGATTGTTTTATAGTTATACAAACATGATAGTAAGTAAGTTAACCAGTGGCATGGGTTATTGCTGCACACCTTATAACTGAACATAGGTTAAGTAATACAAAACATCTTATTCAAAAGACCTAAGTTGGTAAAATTTTATTAAAACAGTGTTACAATCTAAGCATGGTTAAAGCAACTGGAACAGGCAAGAATGGTGTTAAAAGTTATCATACCAGCACTGATATGTCACAAGGACCTGAAATCTTTCTGCTCTATAATATCCTCTGTCCTGGGTTTCACATAAAATACATTATAATTTACACATTTCAATGTTAAAACTAATAAACTTTCAACTACATAAGATAATAATGAGGGAAATACATTATATTTCTCCCCAGAAACATATGTACGCATATGTGACTCCAAACGATAGTAATCGTAAATAGGTTCTAATTGTCGGACCAGTGTGTGTGTGTGTGTGTGTGTGTGTGTGTGTGTGTGTGTTGGAATCAGTCCACGAAAAATTTTTTATTTACTTAGATCTCTTGAACAAGATGTTTTGTATTTTCCAAAATATGTTCAGTTGTAAAGTGTGCGGCAATAACCAGTGCCACTGGTTAGTTCACACTATCACCACCACGCATGTATAACAGTAAAACATTAATTTCTGTTTTTAATTATAACCACCTTATTTGTTTTATGTGCAAAAGTTTTAAAAGTAAAAATTAATAAATACAGTGATAAAAGATATGAATTGCAAAAAAAAAGGTAATAAATTTTGTCAACCCATCACACATGTAAAGAGGGCACTGTAGATTGGTATGAAGTACGCTAAAAGCCAGCTGTGTTGTATCTGTAAACACCGGCTTCAGTGAGAATTCAGTCTTCGAAATGAATTTTTCTCACTGACTCACATTTAAACTTATACAACTGTACATATAATAAATATTGTAGGAAAGTTCTTGTAGAATGTAAGTACTTCTGTATTAAAGGTGACCACTCGTTGAAAAGCAGAAGCATTGAGTTGTCAATAGGCACAGATAAATGAAAGCTTTCAGAGTTTTCCTTCGATGAGTTAAAAAAAAAAAAAAAAAAAAAAAAAAACCACACACACACACACACACACACACACACACACACACACACACACACACACACACACACTTGTGCCCCTGATGCTAGACCAACAGTGCCAATGCTGTTTTTCGGCAGGTGGGGCGATTGTGTCAGGTAGTGGGAGAGGGGGGGCAGGGAGAGGGACTGGGGGTGATTGGCTAGAAGCTTGGAGGGAAGCAGCCGGTTTGCTGACTAGGGATGTGGGAGAGGAGGAGTGGTAGGTATATAGGCTGACATGATTTTAAGGCTGGTGGGAAGCAGCACATACACAATTCAACATAGGTATGTGAACTGGGATGGAGTGACTGGCCAGAGGAAGGGAAAACTGTTGGGTGGAGGGTACGGGGACAGTGGGTTATCCGAGATTGATGCCAGGACGATTATGGGAGCAGAGGATGTATTGTAAGTTCAAAGAAGCTGGCGGCATAGGGAAGGGATCCAGGTGGTTCAGGTTTTGAAGCAGCCATTGAAATTGAGTGTTTTGTGCTCAGCTGCAAGTAATACATACAATAAGGCATGCATGTTACCTTATTATAACTGGTTCTCTACACATGTTTTAGTAGTGAAGATGGCCATAACGTCACTGAAATTTGGATTTGCAATAAACATTAATTGCAACCGATTGTTGTGTCCTTTGTACTTGATACTTCTTCTTCTTCTTCTTCTTCTTCTTCTTCTTCCTCTCCTTTTCTTTTACCTGTGTCTTTGTCTCATATTGACACAGGTTCGGCATTGTTAGAAACAGATTTGGCACAGCTTGTTTAAGGTGTGGCAGGATGCCCACTCTGTTTACACCACCTTCCTGCACACCCCTCCCCAGTGACAGAATGTGTGTACCCCAACTGTCTGCATTTAATAATGACGTGTAAAAGTGAACAAAAGCTTTTAAATGAGTGCAAATCGCATAACTGAGGCAGGACTTGGGTTCCAGCCCAATATTCACCTAGTGGAATGTGTGCAACTGCCTAGAAACAATATCAAGGCTGGCCGGCACATCGAATCTCGTTGTTAATATGCCAGGTGGGTTCAATCCAGGGCCAGCACACCTCCCCATCCCAGAAGCAGCACTGTAACATAATATACCTTAGCTACTCAAGTTGTGTATGTCTACCTGCTATCATATGGTTCTTCCTTTCACACAATTTTTCAGGTATGCAATAGGTGTTACTGTGTCATACAGATATGTACGAGAGAATAGTATTACTGTGGTAAGGGTACTTAAGTAAGGTGCAACAATTAATGTTATATTGTCCACTGTTCAGTCCCACATCAAATGCATATTATTTGTGTGTAACTTAACTATATTTTGCTCTCCTTCGAGCTATGCAAAGACTAAGCATCACTTACAGGTGATTATAAAGCAGCTGGAGTAATGGGTGGGTGCTGAAAGTTTTAAATTTTCATCAAAGAAATGTGTGAGAATTTTAATTATGCATATCACCTTTTTAACTCTCACAGGCTTCAAGTGAGGCTGAATGTTAGAGATTTAAAAGTTCAATGAGGTTCTTGGAATCTCAGCTTTTTTTGTGTGAGCCTGATTTGGCTATCAATGGGCAGTTCATGGCTCAACTAGTCCATTGTACCTTGAAACTAGTGACATTGTTCCCATTAGGGGATTGTGATGGCCACAGGCTGGCAAGACACTGCTCGTTGTCAGGTGACAAGCCCTCATGAAAGTTTATCGTTAACCACGCAGTCACCAATATTTAGAGCCATTCTTAACGATCCACTAGAGCAAAACTACAAAAATCAAGCATGAGCAATGTGTTCATATGGAATTCAGCTAAGTGAAAAGTAGTGACACTAAATGCAGACCATCTTCTTCACTGAAAGTTGTGTCCTTCCCCATCGTGGTTGATCAGAAAACCCAGAATTATTTGATATTAATGGGAGCTGAAATGACATTTATGCTAGACTGCATTTTGATGCCAAAATATTTGTAAAATTTTACTGGAGCTCAACAGTTACAGTGTCGATTACAATGAAGCATCTAAGCAGAGTGACTTAAGTAACTGTGTTGTATTTCCTGAATGTGTTCTCAAGTTAAGTTTACATCTGGAATTAAAAATGTTTTATGTAGCATTACCATATGTGTTACCTTTAAGGCACTGGAGTAGACAAGATGTAATCACTCTGTCAAAATCCTCATTTGTCCTGACTCACAGGGTGGTCTTAGAGATATTAAGCATATGTACCCAGCAGATGAAAAAGACCACACCATCTCTTCACTCAGAGGTAAGATAGTGGTATCCTGCTGGGTACTAGGACACTAAACCAATTAGAGATGCCTGCATTTGTGATATTGTGGCACAATGTGCTGTCATGTTGTTGAGTGTGACTACAATGCATCCCTGCAGGAAAGAATGGGTTTGGTTAAGGGTTAACAAACTACTGTTATTGTAACCTAGCTGTGGTGTTGGGAAGTGAATATGTCTACTGTGCAGCACCACATGGATTTCACAGTCCCGTCACACGACACAGGCTGAGAACTCACATAAATATGACATTTTAGTATCATATAATTAGTTATGTTAGACATTATGGCATTTTTGGGCTGAATGTAGATTGAAAACCTTTCTAAGAAGCATCATATTCAGCATATTGTGTTAAAGCTGAGTGCCACTGTCTCCACTAAAAGCAAAATCTCTGCAGTTGGTTGCTATGCCCACAGTGGTGGGCCATGAATGATGATACCGCATTCATTTTAATGATGAAATGAAAGGTTTGCTGCATATATTGGTGGTTTTGAATGTTCAGTATTTGTAGATAGCCTTTCATTTCCATTCTCAATATCAGCTATTGCAGTGTTTGTTGTCCTGACATCTAAACTTTTGGATCTCTCCCCATTATATTTTAGAAAGTAGTCTTTACCCTCATGGCCTCACCTCACCTCGTGGCATATGCCTAATAGTATCTTCACACCACACCCACTTGTATGCTGATGGTCATTGCTGCAGCTAAACTCAGCTCTGTTGGCAGTCTGCTAATATTTGGGGGGCTGTTTGCTTCATTTATTAACACTCTTTTATGTCTTACAATATCACATTTTTGGCAACCCTTTGCCTTCACAAAGGGTGTTCGTGATGATGCAGTTCTTTAATTGTATGGACTATTTGTAAAGTAACTACAGCATTCACTTAGGGAACACTAGAAAAAGGGAGTTTGCACTTAAATGACACTTTCATAACATCCATAGCTCGTGGTCTAGTGGCTAGGGTTCAATTCTTGGCTGGGTTGGGGATTTTCTCTGCTCTGGGACTAGATGTTTGTGTTGTCCTCATCATTTCACCACCACCACCACCACCACCACCACCACCATCATTCATGACAGTAGCTAGACTGGATTGTGTAAAAATTGAACTGTGTAAAAATTGGGAATTTGTTTGGGCGCTGATGACCGTGCAGTTGAGTGCCCCACAAACCAAACATCCTCATCAACACTTTCATAATAATTGCACAGAAAAGTTGCACTATTCTACAAGTTTTATCTTCCGTAAGCTTCCAAAAGAACTGAAAAATGTGAGTGAACTGCACCATAGTTTCGGAGCTATGCTGAAAGACTCTTTCGTGGCTCACTCTTTTTACTCTGTGTTGGAATGCCTCATAATATTTTCAAATCATTGGCTGTATTTTTGTTCCTTGCGTATATGTTCTATTGCAAATCGCTTGCTTTACTTTTTTATACATGTAGTCCACATTGTTTTGCGTGTGCTGATCGGTCCATGACAGAGTAACAAACCAATTGTCCCTCAGAATTCTAGTACATAAATAAATACTAGGCAATGTTCAGCTGGGCTGGCTCATCCAGTTATTTAGTAAGAGATCAGCATGTGCACTATTCTTCTAATTTCAGCAAATTTACCCTTATTATATATTGATAGGACGTTTTAAACATATTTATTTATTCATTCATTCACCCATCTAGTATCATCTTATGATGATATAGTATTTATCATCATAATGCAATGATAATAGGCTAAATAGCTCAAAAATTATACATACACACAGAATATGCAAGTATGCTCTAAAAGGGTTGGTTGGTTGAGTTGGGAAGGGGACCAAACAGCAAGGTCAACGATCCCATCAGATTAGGGAATGGTGTGGAAGGAAATCGGCAGTGCCCTTTTAAAGGAACCACCCCGGCATTTGCCTGAAGCAATTTAGGGATGGCCGGACATGGGTTTGAACCGCTGTCCTCCCAAATGTGAGTCCATTGTGCTAACCATTGCGCCACCCTGCTCAGTTGCAATAAAAGGTGGATGGGTGGTCAGCCATGGCCATTTTTTAAGGAACTATTCTGACATCTGCCTGAATTACTTACGGAAACCATGAAAAGCCTAAGTGAGGATGGCTGGACAGAGTAAGCTCCATCTCTAGATAATGAGGTCAGCTTCTTAACAACTGCACTGTCTCATGTGATTGGTCCCTATTGTACAATATTCTTTAAATATAAACACAGTTTTCTTCTTTATTGCTACACACACACACACACACACACACACACACACACACACACACACACCAAGGATCCCCACTGATGGCTTCGGGAGCACGAACTTGCTGCTATCCCCCTTATACTAACTCCAATCCACTGGACTGACTGACTCTCGATCTCCTCCCCTCAGGCCACTTGAAAAACTGAGTCAGCATCACCCACATGATGAGTGAAATGTTGAACTTAAGAGAATGTCAAGACATTACTATCATGTATTTGCTTTCCTTGAAAAAGCTTTATGATATTGTGAGGTGACAAGGTGATGTAGTTATCACCTTTCATTATTAACCACTACTCTGAATGCTCCAAGTAATCTTTGATTGTGTAGCTTGCATTACTTGTAAACAATGTTTTAGCTGCTTTTTTTTTAAAAAAAATGAATTTTAGTAATCTTTTACATTTCTTTGGGCAGTTTATTATACAATATGAAATACTAGTTTCAGTTTTTTGTTTGTTTTTCCTTGGTAAGTGTAAGCCCAAACTGGCTCTTGTTCCATGATTATGTATAAAACTATTAGTGGAATACTTAGTATTGTTTTCCCTGATATACACAACAGATTGGTAGATGCACCCACTTTCTGCAGTAAGACTACTGCTTCTGGCTATTATTCTTACAGCCCTTTTGTACGGTTTAAAAATTGTACACCTGTTTTGTTCCTTTGATCTCCAGAAAAGAATCCCATAGCCAAGAAATAAGTGTACATTAGAATAGTACACCACAAAACATTGGTTGTTACAAACAAGTTATAGAACATACACGTGACTTTTTTTTCGGCATCTTTGTGTGTTCAGTCCATGCTAATTGACAAACAGTATTCATTTGTAAAAGCCTCACACTTGTACGCCATCTATAAATTTATCACCTATGCTTAATATGCCAGCATTGTTTTCCCACTTTATTCTGAAGTGCATACTGTTTGTTTGCTTTATATTTAGTGTTTATTCATTACATACTGTCTAGTTGTAAATATTGAGGGCTTCATTTGCTTTCTCTAATAGGAATTTTGGTGTTATATCAGTTACTATGATGTTACAGTCATCAGCAAAGAGAACTTTCTCTCCATGTCCTATACTGTCTGGAAAGTCATTGATACATATTAAGAACAAAGTTGGATCTAATATATTACCCCGAGGAACACCTATATTTATGTGTGTGTCTTGTCTGACAGTTGTTTTACTAAAAATTTATCAGCAGCAGATGTTTGAGTTATCTGTTCCTTCTGGAGCCTGTAAGACTGAAATCACTTGTTTGCCATTCCTCTTACCTTGCGTTTCTGACCTTTTTAGTACTATTTTACTGTCAACAGTATCCTCAAAAGTCTTGGATAAATCCAAGAATATTCCTGTGACACAGTCATCCTTGTCAAGTGCTTCAAGTACAACTATTACGATCTCTGTAATGACCAATATTGTACTTCTCCCACTTCGGAAATGAAGCTGTACTTCGTTAAAAAAGTTTAATTTATTCCTGTAATTAATTAGTCTTTATTTCATGGTAATTTAACTATCTTTCAGAATGCAGACAGTAGTGAAACTGGCCTGTAGTTTTCAGTACTCCCCGCTGTACCTATTTTTAATACCGTATTTACTCGAATCTAAGCCGTACGTTTTTTCTGGTTTTTGTAATCAAAAAATCCGCCTGCGGCTTAGAATCGAGTGCAAAGTAAGCGGAAGTTCTGAAAAATGTTGGTAGGTGCCGTCACAACTAACTTCTGCTGTCTAATATATGTAACGCTACACAGGCATGCTTTGCAGGCACAAAGATAAATACTGGCCCCAAAACCTCTGCGTCAGTGAAAAAAAAAAAGAGGAGGTGGAAGACGAGCTTTTTTCTCCGCCCCGAGTTTTGACCACTGCATTTTCATACATTATCCAACGAAGTAAATACAAATTCCGTATTGTTCATCTTCGAATGTAGCAACATTTCAATGTACTATGAAAATCCGATTGGCAAGACTGGGATGTTTGTCAATACGGCCAACTCTTAGGTTCTGAATTTGTTCCTAGCTGTGAGAAGAGATGGTTGCTGACAGGAACTTTTATGAATTGTGAATCACATGCAGTATTCTCTTCACCATAAGAATAATACGAATATAAGCATTTTGCCATGTATTCTTTCATGTTTACTGCTGTCTCATTTAAATCCTGTCTGCCTAATAAACTACGAAACTAGAGTGAGACAACAGCAAACGCGGAAGAATATACATATCGTGTCTTATTTATATTCGTATTATTCTTATGCCTAATAGTGATACAGACAGAAATGAAGCACGGCAATTGACTAGATTTTTAAATCTAAGATGACTAATTTCTGTGCAGAATGTAATGTACTAAAAAGGCGTCTGCAAAGATTTTCAAACGGAGAAAAATTTTCGCTAAACTCTCGTTCACTACATCTTCTATCATACGCAGTCTATTATTTGGTTCTTGTTGATCATTATCAAAGAAAGCAGCAGTGTAAGTAACAACAAATAGCTATCAATAAAACGCTTTTAATTTAACAAATAGCAGTCTCTTGCCATTGTTTCGCTAATGAGATGATTCCTCTCTTTTTTTTTTTTAATTGTAAGTGGCGGTAGCGCGCACAAAAGCAAGCCATGCCGCGAGCGGCGACAGGCCGTAAACACTGATTATCAGAATGCGACAACATTGGATGACACAGTACAGTAATGCATTTTCAGCTTAGAGTGACATAAACACCTATAACAAAGAGAACGGCACTTATCAGACCAAAGGAAAATAAGCAATCAATTCAAACCAGATGAAGGACGTGAAAAAGGAAGGGTATCCGTATAAATACGGACAGAGTGCCTGACGCATAGCAATGGCTACCTGGTAAAGTTTAACTGCTAAGCCTATGACTCGAACCAAACTACTGTAGCTGTATCGTCATTCATTCAACCTAAATTGTGTCTCATGTTACAATGGACCAACATTGTTTCGATTTGCAGGTGCGGCCTAAAACTTTTCTGTCCCCCTGAAGTTCAAGTCCCAAATTTCAGGTGTGGCTTAGATTCGAGAAATTTTTTTTTCCTTGATTTAGAGTCTCATTTCTCAGGTGCAGCTTAGATTCGAGTGCGGCTTAGATTCGAGTAAATACGGCATGTCAACTAAAGGAGACATTTATTATTTTTGTTAATGGGGCTTGTATGGTACCTGTTCATGCCTTCAGAACAGGATCTTGAACCTCATCTATACCTACTGACTTTTTTTAAAAAATTATTTCTGTACTGTCTTTTTGACTGCAAGCTCTGTTGTTGAAGACCACCATGATTGTGCTTACTGTATAAATCATTGTTAGTACTACATTTGTTTCTGGAAGATTTTGTTGCAAGTTCTCAATTTCAGAAAAATAGTCATTCATAAAATGTGCCAATTCCTGAGGATTTTCTAGTGTTCTATGCCCATCTTTGATTTGTATGTTGTTATACTTCTCTGCCTTTTCCAACTTCTTTTTTATGATATCATACACTGCTTTACTTTTTTCTCTGTCATATTTAAATATTTTTTCAGCAAGCAGTATCCTCCTCTGTCTTTCTGTATCTGTGATAGTGATTTGCGAACTGTGGAATACTGTAGTGCAAACTTTTCCAAGGAACTGAAAAATTTTAAATGTCTGGGAGGACCTTCTAATACCTACAGCTATCCATCAATTTTTGTTAGCTGCTGCTGTTGGAGTGGCTACTTCTGGAAATACATCCTCAATAATAAATTTAAACAGTGTGTAGAATTGAGTGAAGTTAGCATCCACATTGTTTTCCATATACACTTCATCCCAGGTTTGATTTGTCAGTGCCCAAGAAAAAGAATATATTTTATATTCTGAGAAAATCCTTTTAGAGACCTGCAGTTTTGCAGGTTTTACAAAGCCTGTTACCCTCAACACATGTGGTTTATATTCATGTTCCACATAATATTACGCTCATTTTGAGGGCTGAGACTCTTTCCAGAACTTCACCTAATTTGTTGAGGAAAGTGTTCACATTACCATTAGGTTAGTGGTACACATGCAGAATGATTAACTTCTTACATATGTCTAGCTTTGTTAGTTTAGCAGCTGCCAATTCATATCTAATTGTGATCATCTCTAGCTTTAAAATGTGTTCCACCTTTTTATTTCATTATATCTACACCAGTGATCTGTATTGTTCAAAGACTATAATTCACCTTTGAGCTGGTGTGCTACAGATTTTTAATGGACTGCACAATTTGATGATGAATAAATAATTCTGAGCAAATTTCTGTGGGGTTTGTGCATTTTCATGTGGTCCATTCTGTCTTCTATGCATGCAATGAAGTAGTCTCTTAACTACTTGGGATACCTGTTAAGGAGAGGACCATGTTGTTGTGGTTTATCCTAAAAAGAAGAATAGTCCCCCTACCCATGACAACACATAATTTGAGTTTGTGTGTCCCCCAAGGAAGGAAGGAAGGAAGGAAGGTAGGATTGTCTCCACTGCCACCAGTGCAATGTGTCCCAGTCAACAGTCACCATTGTCCTTTCCAACATCACATTGACAAACCGTACAACACAGCCAAGACGAGGCTGCAGTCACACACACATTGGTACCACTGGTTAGGAATGCTGTCTCGTTCAGTTTGCCACCTATGTTGTATAGCTTGTCTGTATCCAAGCTGTTTCCTCCCCCATACACTATCACTAGCAGATCATCTTTAGTGAAAGCCTTTCACAAAGACGTTAGTCTCAGTCACAGTTCAGCCCACCAATCGGCTTGACAATACTGGTGTCTCGATACTCTTCCCTTAATTTCTCCTGTAATTGTGGTCGCTACACCTCTGGCATGACTGCTTTTTAGCAGCAGCACTCTCTTCTGCCTAACATTTGTGCTTCTGCTATCCTTCATACTCATTGGCAGAGTCTGCTGCATATTTCCTTTTCCTACCCCATCTTGAGGTTCCTCTCCCCTCAACTCTAGGAGCTGCAAACTGTTGCTGGAAGACACTACAAAACTGTCACTGTGTCCTCCTCCTCTACCTCCACCTCGCCTTCCTACCATCTGCCAGTTCCCACTCCCTGCCCCCCCCCCCCCTTCCCCTCCCACAATACTGCCTTCCTTCATCCTCACTACCTCTCTCCTAGCTTGATTCACTTATTCTTTGAAGAATGTTCGTATTTGGTAATGAATTAGTTTGTAAATGTGAGCATGAGAGAGAACAATTGAGATTCTATATAGGTCTCTGTGCTGTGGATGTTAAATTTTGGAACTTCCAATCACAGTTATCACGAACTGATATAGTAAGGGTTGTCATTGAGTTCCCAGTTGTATTGTGGTTGGTGGCGCTATATTCCATGAGGCAAAATCAAGGCCACTTCCTGCAGCATCATCCAGAGAGTGGGCTTTGTACTTGATTTGCGATATTGGTAATTTATATTATTCTTCTCAGTACTTACGCCTCCAAACTTTTCTGTGTACGAACTTGGCCTACAACAAATTTCTGATTTCTTCTGTCCACTGCATTTTCCACTTTTGCACTTCCCTCCCCCTCATTACTGCCATTGCCTTTGCTACTCCTACATTATTTTATATTCGCTGTGACAGATAACTTTGCAGTTTAGTCCCTTTAATCTCCAAACCTCCTTATACTAAGTGAGAAACCTGGTGTTGCCCGGATATTTATTTATTCGAAACTTCTGTTAGACCATCTCGTCCTGCCCTCCTCAGTTGATTTGTTCCTCCCCCTGTCCATCTCACCATCCCCCTCCTCCTGTCCATCTCTTCCTCCCCCCCCTCCTCCTCCTGTCCGTCTCTTCCTCCCCCCCTCCTCCTCCTGTCCGTCTCTTCCTCCCCCCCTCCTCCTCCTGTCCGTCTCTTCCTCCCCCCCTACTCCTCCTTCTGTCCGTCTCTTCCTCCCCCCTACTCCTCCTCCTGTCCGTCTCTTCCTCCCCCCCTACTCCTCCTCCTGTCCGTCTCTTCCTCCTCCTGTCCGTCTCTTCCTCCCCCCCTCCTACTCCTCCTCCTGTCCGTCTCTTCCTCCCCCCCTCCTACTCCTCCTCCTGTCCGTCTCTTCCTCCCCCCCCTCCTCCTCCTCCTCCTCCTCCTCCTCCTCCTCCTGTCCGTCTCTTCCTCCCCCCTCCTCTTGTCTGTCTCTTCCTGCCACCTCCTCTTGTCTGTCTCTTCCTGCCACCTCCTCTTGTCCGTCTCTTCCTACCACCTCCTCCTTTTAATCCACCTACTCCAGAACCTCTGCCTATCCGTCCTCCGTCTGTTCCTCTCCTACTCCCCCCCTCTCTGTTCACCTCCTCCTGCCCCTCTCTCTGTCCACCTCCTACTCCCATCTCTGTCCATCACCCCCATCTCGATGGGAGATTGTTTATTTTTACCCCACATTAATTCCTTCCAGAAAGTAAGTAACGTGTTTACCAAGTTTCTCAGAAATCGATCCTGGGGCTTAGGATGAGATTTTTAACATATGCTTATGTGACATACCGGATGATCAAAAAGTCAGTATAAATTTGAAAACTGAATGAATCACGGAATAATGTAGATAGAGAGGTACAAATTGACACACATGCTTGGAATGACGTGGGGTTTTATTAAAAAAAAAGTTCAAAAAATTTCTGACAGATGGCGCTTCATCTGATCAGAATAGCAATAATTAGCATAACAAAGTAAGACAAAGCAAAGATGATGTTCTTTACAGGAAATGCTCAATATGTCCACCATCATTCCTCAACAATAGCTGCAGTCGAGGAATAATGTGAACAGCAGTGTAAAGCATGTCGGAGCTATGGTGAGGCATTGGCGTCGGATGTTGTCTTTCAGCATCGCTAGAGATGTCGGTCGATCATGATACAATTGCGACTCCAGGTAACCCCAAAGCCAATAATTGCACGGACTGAGGTCTGGGGACCTGGGAGGCCAAGCCTGACGAAAGTGGCGACTGAGCACACAATCATCACCAAACGACGCGTGCAAGAGATCTTTCGCGCGTCTACCAATACTTTTTTTCTAATGAAACCCCATGTCATTCCAAGCATGTGTGTCAATTTTTACCTCTCTATCTACATTATTTCATGGTTTATTAAGTTTTCAAATTTATACTGACTTTTTGATCACCCGGTATTTCACACATGTAAGTCACCCATGTACAGGAAATAAATATCAACAGGTCGTTTTCGAACATTTTTATTTCACCTTTTCTCATATACACCCATACCCCAAGTGGTATTGGGGAATCTTACCCCCACATTATTTATATACAAATTTGGTTGAAACTGCTCCTGGTGTTCCTGAGTTATGCTTCAATGTCACCTCTTTTCACTCACACTCCTGTGGGATGTAGGTGGTTGTTAACCCTATAGACCTTCTTTCCAGATAATAAGTAACCAATAACACCTCGATTCTTTAATTCCTTGCTGTTCTTTGATAAGCCTAAATCATGATAACAATTTTGGACTGAACATGAATATCTCAAGTCAGACTCATAGAAACAAATGCGGGCCAAATGCAAAAAACGCAAGTCACATTCGTAGGAATGAAAGTTGGCCCAAATGTAAACATCATGAATCTTAACTCGTGGCACAAACATTATCAGTTAACAGTCATTGTTTAGTTCGTGCAATACCCCACGAGAATTAATGACAATCCATTAAATCTACATTACAAAGCGAGCGTGCTACTGGTTTTGTACATTCGGGAGGACGACGGTTCAATCCCGCGTCCGGCCATCCTGATTTAGGTTTTCCGTGATTTCCCTAAATCACTCCAGGCAAATGCCGGGATGGTTCCTCTGAAAGGGCATGGCCGACTTCCTTCCCACTCCTTCCCTAATCCGATGAGACCGATGACCACGCTGTCTGGTCTCCTTCCCCAAACCAACCAACCAACTGGTTTTGTACTTTGCTTTTTGAAGAAAAAAGAGAGGGATGTTTACATAGACTTTGTGATGAAGAATCAAGTGATAGCGACGTGACTGTACGAAGTAGAAAGTGTGCGAAATATTTAATTGTAGATGGTGATAGTTGAAATTAAAATTCAGTACTTAAATCATGTGTATTATAGATTTGGCAGGGAGCAAAAAAACATACAAATCATTGGAAATATTCCAAGACTCGTGGCATAAAAGCATCTGTTTCAAATCATTTAGGTGTACACCCATGGTTATTAGACCTGTTTTCTGTTATATTTGCTGACAAACTTTGCGAAATACTTGTTACAGAAACAAATCTCTCCAGACATCAGTTAAGAGATAATAAAAAAAACACACAAAAACAAAAAAGGGGAAGTGGGCTACACTTGATACCCTTTTATTTTTGACAAAAAGAAGGCCTATTATGCGTTGTGCATTTTGATAGTTAAAGTTGGAAAACCAAATATCCAAGTGTGTGTGTCTAAAAGACTAGTATTATAAATTTAAAATTAATGTCTTTTAAAAGATTTAAACAAATTTTGAGATTTCTACATTTTTTTAAATAATGAAACTGCTGACATTAACTGACCGTATTTGAAGGATACGACATATCAGCAACTTTTGAAATGAAAAATATTTTAAGAAATTTACACACCAGATGAAAATGTAAGTAGAGACAGATCTGTAATGAAATATAAAGGACATTTAGCTTATAAATAATTGAATCCATCGAAAATAGCAAAATTTGGATTAAAAAATTCCCTAACTATGAGACGCAAATACTGATTTTTTATATGGTTTCAAAATACATACTGACCAGTACAAAACTGATCAGAATAATAATGCCTCAGACAATGATGTCATGGACTTGTCAGAATCCATACTGAATAAGGGTTACACTTTGTTTGTTCATAACTAGAGCGAAAGGCTATTTACAATTTGTACAGAAACCAGATGGCAGTTATAAGAGTCGAGGGACATGAAAGGGAAGCAGTGGTTGGGAAGGGAGTAAGACAGGGTTGTAGCCTCTCCCCGATGTTGTTCAATCTGTATATTGAGCAAGCAGTAAAGGAAACAAAAGAAAAATTCGGAGTAGGTATTAAAATTCATGGAGAAGAAATAAAAAGTTTGAGGTTTGCCGATGACATTGTAATTCTGTCAGAGACAGCAAAGGACTTGGAAGAGCAGTTGAATGGAATGGACAGTGTCTTGAAAGGAGGATATAAGATGAACATCAACAAAAGCAAAACAAGGATAATGGAATGTAGTCTAATTAAATCGGGTGATGCTGAGGGAATTAGATTAGGAAATGAGGCACTTAAAGTAGTAAAGGAGTTTTGCTATTTGGGGAGCAAAATAACTGATGATGGTCAAAGTAGAGAGGATATAAAATGTAGGCTGGCAATGGCAAGGAAAGCGTTTCTGAAGAAGAGAAATTTGTTAACATCCAGTATTGATTTAAGTGTCAGGAAGTCATTTCTGAAAGTATTTGTGTGGAGTGTAGCCATGTATGGAAGTGAAACATGGACGATAAATAGTTTGGACAAGAAGAGAATAGAAGCTTTCGAAATGTGGTGCTACAGAAGAATGCTGAAGATTAGATGGGTAGATCACATAACTAATGAGGAAGTATTGAATAGGATTGGGGAGAAGAGAAGTTTGTGGCGCAACTTGACCAGAAGAAGGGATCGGTTGGTACGACATGTTCTGAGGCATCAAGGGATCACCAATTTAGTATTGGAGGGCAGCGTGGAGGGTAAAAATCGTAGAGGGAGACCAAGAGATGAATACACTAAGCAGATTCAGAAGGATGTAGGTTGCAGTAGGTACTGGGAGATGAAAAAGCTTGCACAGGATAGAGTAGCATGGAGAGCTGCATCAAACCAGTCTCAGGACTGAAGACCACAACAACAACAACAACTAGTCCCCCTCCCTCAGAATCTGTTTAAAGTTACATAAGGAAAATGCAAGTGTTATCAGGAGACTACGCAGCAATTAGCAAAATATGCCAAAAAATAGTCAGAAATAAATTTTAAAGTAAGGGAAGTGTGACATGTAAATGATATCAACAAAATTTGAAAGTGTAGTGATTGTTGAACACATATAAATACATAAGGCCATTGGTGGAATTGATCGTCAAGATCAGATGTTGTCCTGTTTCCTAGTCATGAGGAAAATCCTCAAAAGATATAAAAAACTTTGTTTATATGCCAGATAGGTCTCTGTTCAGTATGTACAGTACCTGTAAAATAATACACAGTCAAAGAAAGTAAACATATGTTGGTTACTGAATAAATATGGCAGAGGTAATTTTTAAAAACGACCTGTTACTGGTCTATGAGAAGTGTGGGATACCTTCACTACTCTTTCATTCCAAGTGAAATATTGCGCTCATTGCCCAAAGCATGACTATATGATGCCTCAAAATGAGGATGTGCAAAGGGTAAAACACAGTCTGAAGTGAAACAGTGTGGGAACATGCAGAGTGTAAAGTGGCTTTACATATACCACAATGCTTTTGAAAGTACCATACCGTTCAGGACTACTAATTTTTATAGTTGTAGGTATCTTCCTATTAGAAATTTGTTCAAGAGAAGCGTTTCTTCTTGTAATTAAATTATTTGTTGACAATATCTGCTTTTAGGTGTAGCATTATTACATTTCTTCTCAAAAAGTCACACCTGAAGACAATCTAGAAAATTACAATTTCTGTTCAAGTATTTTTTATGCATAAAAATGTATATTTATGTTTTGAAAAGTTGTTTGCACAAGAATTAAATTACTGTTGACATAAACAATAGCCGTAGCATGGGAAACAAATGAACATGTTGCTACATAAAAGATATTCTCATGATGGCGCATACTAAGATTGTCTTGTGCATCATGCTGGCCCATTTAGGACATGTCATCTCCAAATGCTTGGGCACAGATTTTGCTGAAGTAAGTGGTATGGCAAGGGGTTAATGAATGGAACTCCTCTGTATAAAACAGATTCAAACTTCTGGTAACTTTACAAATCAGTTAATGTGTTATAAGTAATTGTTATTTAGCATGTAAGTGGGACAAAGCTTAGAAAATGTTTGAACTTACATTTGAAGTTTGTTTAGAAGTTGTTAAGTGCTCTCATTATCAAACACTGGGATAGTATATTCTGGGTAATTTATGCTTTCTTTTAAACAAGAGCTAGTTTATCACACATCTCAATGTTTATGAAAGCATACTTACTGAACTGTGTGTCATACACTGATCTAATTATACAGCTACATTCAGTGGAGTATGTGTATACTGTCTGCAAAACATTGAGAATAGTATTAATAATGACATAATAAATTAAAATGTCATCCTCATGTGGCAGTTTTTCATGCATCTCAGTGTTTATGATGACAGAACTAAAGAAGCAATGTATTAAAATGTCAGGCCTGATATGGCCGTTTTACTTTATGAACAGTGAAATATAGTAAGTCAAAAAATTTTATTTGCATCATTTTGTAGGGAATGTCAATGAGAAAAGTTTCATAAAGGTTTGATATTATATATTAAGTTTGATGCAAATCGCGAAGTGTTCTCTTTCTCAAATACTCCCCCTCCTTGCCCGTCTCCCCCTCCCCCTCCTTGCCCGTCTCCCCTTCCCCCTCCCCCTCTCTGCCCGTTTCCCACCCCCTCTCTGCCCGTCTCCCATGCCCCCTCTCTGCACGTCTCCCCCCCTGACAGCAAAACTGAAAATAATGATTTGTCTTTCAGTATCAATTAAGTGGAACTTCTGTTGATGCTGTGTCATCATACTGCAGTGTGATGGAACTGTGAAGTCAAGTCAGTGCTACACAGCTGCCATACTAAATTACTATTGGCGGTCTTTGGTCTTCCATGTTTTACTTTCATGTTGAGTAATTATCTGCTCCTGGGAGACACCACATTATCATAGACACCTTTAGTGTCGTATGGGAGGATTTGTGAGTGTCAGTGACGCTGATGGCAATGCCAGCAGTAGTGTAGCTACTCGCAGGGTCACCCTAACCAGACAGGCATCAGCCAATGGGCATGATGAAGTGTGTCCCACAATTTAGGGGAGGGAGGGCTGGGTTTTTATCGGGGACTCCACCAGCAGTGGTTGGGTATAGGTATGACGAGCACAGGTTTCCCGAGCTGGGGCTGATGAACAGTGCCAGACCTCTTGTGCTGTAAACTCAGGGCATACTCCAGCTATCATTGTTAGGTGCAGCAGTAGAATGTTGGATGTTTCAGAGAACGGGGGCCCTGGCTGCACTGCTTGGACTGCAAGTAACGTAAATATCAATATATATCAAAAGAACTCACCATCAAGGTGTTCTGTGTGATGAGGTAGTTAATGGCTGTGGAACTAAAACAGTTTGTAGCAGGCACCTCTTCAGCACCTGTGCACCCCCACCCCCTCTCAAAGTTGTGTAAGACTTGCTCAACCACATGGGGATTTGTCTAACTTGATGCTTGTTTCCCTGGCAGCTCTTGGGATCCCTGTGGAGTGACCTAAATTCACATCTACTGCTGATAGGATCAGTGTACCATTAGGTAGTACCTACACCCACCCAACAAAGAGAACTTGTTTGGTCAGTTCGCCTGTTTAGTACTCTCAAAATTATAATAACAGGCCGTAGTCTTCCACGACACCTACATTGTAATCAAGGGAGCGGAGGGACCCTTCGGATGGTCTCCCCTTTCTATATTCACAAGAGATTGCAGGTTATTGCTGGGTTCTTAAAAATGTGTTGCGTAACTTGATAATGGAACACCTCTAATTGAAACTGCCACATCGCCGGCCGCGGTGGTCTAGTGGTTCTAGGCGCGCAGTCCGGAACTGCGGGACTGCTACGGTCGCAGGTTCGAATCCTGCCTCGGGCATGGATGTATGTGGTGTCCTTAGGTTAGTTAGGTTTAAGTAGTTCTAAGTTGTAGGGGACTGATGACCACAGAAGTTAAGTCCCATAGTGCTCAGAGCCATTTGAACCATTTAGCCAAACTGCCACATCAAACCATGTATATAAGCTCCTGGGATATGTGGCCTTAGGTGACTGCACTGTTGGGGTGAGTTGCATAACACCCTTCACTTCTGTAAAGGTATGGTTTCCTGCGCCAATATAAAGGAGATGGACCTCTGAGGAATTGTGTGAAGAATGGAAAAAAAAAATGGGTTTCATAAGTGCAGAACTATATGTGGATAGTCATTGGAACATTTGAAAAAACTGCAACATTTATTCTAATGTTCAACACTCTAGAATTACCTGAACATATTCTTGCATGTTATAGCCATCTTGAGGTTTGACCATTAGTTCTCAACCCAGCCCAGTGCTTCAAATGTCAATGATTTGGTCATACTGCTATGACATGTAACAGAAGGGCTGTGTGTGGAAGTTGTGGAGGCTCAGCTCACGGGTTTCCTTCAAAATGTATAAATTGCTCTGGGATCGCCCAGTATGGAGCAGAAAGTCTGGGTTTCATAACGAGAAAAGGAAATTCAGAAGTTCAAATTAACGCTACCCTGTCCTGAAGCTAAAAAAGCTTTAAGCTTTCAACCTGGTGTTTGCCACTTCTTAAGTATCCCGTCACCAAGTGTGAAGCATCCACATAAACTGATACTGCAGTAGCCAGCAGAAAGATCGTGGGAGGCGCACATTGATATGGCGCGTCACGGACAGTAGTTGCCGCAAGTGAAGTCCCTTCCACCAGAGGGCACACGAGAATTCAGCCGCGCCCTCTGCCGGCGGAACAACAACAACTCAGGCAGCACGGGCCGTTCCCAGTCAGTTGGACATCGGGCATGCCTAGCGGACCGTTCCCGGTCTACACTATGTGAAGTGCGACAGACATCGTGAATCGTGTTACTACACAATTGCCGATGAGTAGGGTCGTTCTTTCGCGTGTTGCGTCTTGCGTCATTGTTCCGGTTTTGCAGCTTATCTACGGCATGGAGGATTTAGTGCGGGTTTTGGTTGAGCAGCAGAAGGAACTCATGGCAACCATAACACAAGCGCTACCGGCGTTGCTCTCCACGTGGTCTGCTCCAGCGCCATTGCCTCCTCCCTTTCCCCTGTATGATGAGACGGCGGAGGATTGGGACGCTTATGAATATCGCCTTCGGCAGCATTTCCAGGCATTTCATGTTGCCGATGCGGAGGTACGTCGTGCTCTTTTCTTGTCTTGGATATCTCCCTCACTGTATCAAGTTTTGCGGCAGCTAGCGCTGTTGCAGGAACCCTCGTCCTTGTCTTTTGACGCATTGTGCTCCTTGCCATCTTCATATTATTGCCGCCACACGCATGTTGTGGCGGCTAGGGTCGAGTTCTATCAATGCAAGAAACAGCCCCATCAGTCTTACCGGGCGTGGGCCGCTACTCTGCACGGTCTTAGTCGCACGTGTCATTTTGTCACGGAGCAGTTGCGAGAGTCATATGCCCACGTTATGGTGCGCGACGTCATTGTTTGGTCAACCCCTATAGGGAGGTCCGGCAACGGGCCCTGCAGTTGGAAGACCCTTCCCTTGAGGAAGTCCTGTCCATTGCTCAATCGTATGAAGTTTCTCATGCCGCAGGTCAACAGTTGGAAGCACAGTGTGACGTCGCGGCGGTTCAGGGCGGCGCGGCCGCGTCCACCGCGTCCGGGGTGGACGACGTGCGAGCAGTACAATCCAGCCGTTACGGCCGCTCCCGCACGGCGGGTAAACAGAGTTCAGGCATCAGTCAGAGTGCCCCCAGCGTTGGGCCATTTGTCGCAAATGTAATAAAAAAGGACACATTGCTAAAGTTTGCCGCTCAGCCTCAAACGAATCGAAGGAAGCAGGTACAGAGGACATGGACGTTGACGTTCAGGAAGTTAATCGGGCAAGGCTCCCGACGCATCAGCACACAAACTCTTTATCGAGGTGTCGGTTCGGTCGCGCTGACTACAACTGCAAGTAGATGGGCGCGGCAGTTCCCTTGTTGAATGCACAAACTTACACTGACTTTGGGTCGCCCCCGTTGGCACCAGTTTACTGGCGTCTCCGCAGTTATGATAAACAGTTCATTCCCATCCTGGGTCAACTCACTACCGACGTTACTTACAAATCAATCACTCGGCCTCTTACTTTTATTGTTGTCAGTGATGCGAGCTCCGCTAACCATTTTGGATTGGATGCCTTTCAAGCTTTCGGTATTTCTATCGCAGACACCATACAGTTGGTCTCCGAAGACATTCCCTATCAATCATTGGAATCTTTGACCTCTGACTTTAAGGATATCTTTGAGGAGGGCCTGTGGCATGTTTCAGACTTTGCAGCTCACTTGACGTTGAAGGCGTCGGCTCGCCCGCGTTTTCTACGCTCGAGGCAGATCCCCTCGGCTCTCCGCCGTCAGGTAAAAGCAGAGCTAGACCGGCTGACAGCCCTTGGGGTTGTTCTTCCCATTTCTTCTAGTGAGTGGGCTTCGCCCCTCGTTATTGTCAGGAAACCCTTGGGAAAATTACGTCTTCGTGGCGATTTCAAGGCCACCATTAATTCCAAGTTGGTGGTGGACACCTATCCCTTGCCTCGTTATGATGAATTGTTCTCCGACGTGGCGGAAGGCCAATATTTTTCGAAAATCGATCTTTCGGAGGCTTGTCATCAGATACCACTTGATGAGGACTCCAAACGGCTGGCGTTCGCCAACACCCCGTTTGGCCTTTACCAATACCAGCGGTTGGACTTCAGAATATCCAGTGCCCCGGTGATATTTCAGCATTATCTTGAGCACGTCACGACGACAATCCCTCATTGTATTAATTACCTGGACGACATAATTGTCACAAGCCGCAGCACGAAGCGAGCAGGCATTCACCTCGTTGTTGGGCCTCCTCACATCAGCGCCTTGTTTGGCTACTTTTGACCCCAATAAGCCGTTGGTCCTGGCTACAGATGCTTCGCAGTATGGGGTGGGGGCGGTCCTGGCCCATCGCAATGCAAATGGCTCCGAGCAGCCATTGGCGTTTGCGTCTAAAACTCTTAGTCCCGCACAGGCCCATTACTCCCAGGTGGAAAAAGAGGCTTTGGTCATTGTCTACACTGTTACCAAGTTTCACCCTTTCTTGTATGGCACAAAGTTTCAGTTAATCACTGACCATAAGCCATTAATACCGTTATTTGGCTCCGCCTCTCAGATTCCGGATAGGGCGGCCCACAGACTGCAGCACTGGGCATTGTTCCTCTCTAAGTACCATTATGACATTCATTTTCGCCCTACCAGGCAGCATGCCAGATTCCAGGGTTGGAGGAATCTACATTTGAACCCAAAATCACAAAATCATTCTTAAGCCATTGACGATGGACTTGGATCCTCACCCACATACTGCTGCATATCATCAGATGCCCACTAAGCCATCCTCTCTCTCTACCCCTGCCCCTGCAAGCAACTCCTCCTATAAGTAAGGAAAAAAGTCGCTTGAAATTGAATAAAGTGACAGCTACACCTTTGAATCAGTGAGCAGTCTTCCTTTCTGATTGTGATTTTACTGTTGAGGATATTGATATCCATATGGAGGAACCGGTGAGCCAGGCACTGTCTAATGTCCCCTACATCTTCAGTAAATCACTGCCATCAACGGATAACGACAAGGACAACCGTCGCTAATCAGTGGCTCCCACTGGAACATCTTTGTTGTAGTGGAACTTAAAATGGATTCCAATCACATTTGGTATCATTATAGCTCCTGGCCAGGAGAGCATTCTGCATCTGCTTACAATAATCTCATTTGAAAGTCACTGACGTACCTGCATTAAGGGGTTACCACCCCTACAGGAAGCATGATGTTAATGGAGACAGGGCTAGGGATGGAGCAGTTGTTGTCATCAGTGACAGATGCACTTCTCTCCTGTCCTGTCCCACTTACCATGGCCGTACCAACAGTTGCAGTGGAAGTTGTCACACCACTTAAAATCAGGTTGTGTTCTTTATATCTTCCACCTGCTGATCTGTTGGAAGCAGATGCATTTACAGAACTCTTCCCAGCATTCCCCCGCCTTTTCCTCCTCATGTGGGACTTCAGTGTACATAATATTCTGTGGTGCTTGGCTACCACTTTCTCTGGTCAAATTTTCAAGTGCCTCACCCATTCAGATAATGTCTGCCTTTTGAACTGTGGTCAGATGACGCACTTTTCCACAGCTACATTGTCATTTTCAGCCACTGATGTTGTTTTTGCCCCTGAGTTATTGCAGACTTAGTTCAGTGGGAAGGGAGGACAGATTTGCATTCCATTAACTACTTTCTGGTGTGGATTCGTGTGCTCACTTGGACTGCAGTTGACAGGAGATCACAAAAATGGATGGTTCATAGGCCAAATTGATCATGATACAGTCTATGCAGGCCATGTTCAAACAACAGAATTGTGCCCAGGAGCTGGTGGACTAAATCACCTGTGAGATTCTAGGAGCTGCCACAGATTCCATTCCTGAGTCTAGCAAGAACCTCAGGCAACGACCTGTCCCATGGTGGAATGACAGATGTCTCTTGACAATCGGAGGCAAGTGTGCAGCTTTGCGGAAACTCAAGTATCATCCAACTATGGAAAATCTATGGGCCTTCAAATCTGTTATAGAACAAGTGAGGATAAAGGAACAGAGGAGGAACTCCAGGAAGGAATTCGTGACCTCATTAATTGGCAAGTTTGGGACTCAGAAAGGCAGATTTCAGGCAGGGCCACTACACCTCACCTTACGCCCTTGCTGAGAAGCGGGTTCTTGGTGGACACTACTAAAAACATGGCCCAGTTTGTAGCTGAACACAATTTTACTGTCACTGAGTTATTCAGACAGACTCCTGCATTCCTGGTGTTTCATAGGACTGTGGAAATAGGAGGCTCTGCTTCTTCTCGTAAAATGAGGTGATCTGCAATCTTCCATTCTCCATATGGAAATTGAAATCAGCTCTGTTCATGGCCAGGGACATCGCTCCAGGACTTGTTATGCCATCCTCTATCATCTATTCTTTGAAATCAAAAATCAAAGGGAAACTCCTGTCTTGTTTCAATCAGGTCTGGTTTCATGATCAGTACCCTACATCTTGGAAGGAGGAAACACTAATTGCAGTATGGAAATCAGACAAGGCTTGTACAGATCCTAACAGTTCTGCAGTGTAGCCCTTATCAGTTGTATGTGTAAGACTCTCGAGCATATAGTCAACCACGGCCTCATCTGGCTCAAATTCCGAGGTCACCTGTGGTGTTCGCAGTGCAGTTACAGGTGCTGTCATTCTGCCCATGACAGTTCTGCTGGAGATGGTGATACAGGATTCCTTTTCTGACACCAAAACCATGTGGTTGGTGATTTTTACTTCAAAGGAGCATACACAACCATTTGGAGATAAAACATCCTTCACCAACTACATGAATGGAGACTATGTGATCATCTGCCACTTCTTATCTAATCCTTCCTTAAGGATTGATGCTTACACTGTCGCATTGGTGCAGCTTTTTTGATTGGTGCATTCAGTACAGTGGGGTCCTCAAGGCAGTGTACTCAGTGTTACATTGTTTGCAATCGCTATCAGTGGCATCTCGTCCACAGTCAGGAGCCCAGTTAAGTGCGCTTTGTTGGTGAATGACTTCACAGTCTTCTGCTGATCCTCTGATCATATAACGACAATGAGGCAACTAGAGCTGACTGACCATGAGGGGGCTGGAAGCTTGCACTAATAAAACTGCTTTTAGGATTTCACCAGAGATGTGTCAATTTTAACCATGTTCTTTCAAGTTTTAATAAACCAGAGCTCATAGTGGGGGCAATATTTTTTTTTATACATTTTAAAGACACTGCACACTTTTTGGGCCTACTATTCAACTCGAAATTAACCTGGCTCCTGCACCTGAGAGACCAGTGAACAAAGGACTTCAAATCATTGACCATTTTGAAATGCCTCAGGGGCAAGGCAAGGGGATGTGATAGGTCCCACATTCTGCAGTTTTAGAGGCCATTTTTCAGATCATGGTTAGATTATGGATGTGCGGTTTATGGATCGGCCCATATTTCCTACCTGAAGATGCTAGACACTGTCCACCTGACAGCATTCTAATATAGATTTGATCCTTTTGGACCAGCCCAGTTCAGAGTCTGTGTGTGGAGGCTGGTGAACCACCACTCTGTATTCAGCTATGACTCCTTCTGGCTCAACAGGCACTGAAAATCTCTGACATTGGCATTTTAGTGTGGCAGTCAAACTCAACTTTGGGTAGCTCTTCAGGAATCGGCCCCATGTGACCAAGCCATTTGGTATACTTACTACTGACTGCCTCAGAGATCTGGGTATGTTAGACCTCCGAATACACAGTCAGGGATGGAACAGATTGCTACCTTGGTGTCCTCAGAGGCCCAGAGTGATTGTAAGCTTGACGCAGTACAAGAAAACTTGTACTCCAGATTACATTTTTACAACTCTGTTTTCTGCAGTTTAAAGTACCACAGTTTTATTTTGTTTGTATGGATGGATCCCAGAAAGAGAACACCCTTGGTTGTTCAGCTGTTTCCCCTAATAGGGTTTTCAAAGTGTGCCTTCTGGAACAATTTACAAATTAGGATGCAAAGTTATATGGAATTATCTTGGCACTGGATTAGATTCGCAAGCATCACAGTACGAGGTTTCTCATCCATTCTAACCCACTCAGTGCACTACAAATGATCCACCAAATTTATCCAGCATACTAGTTGATTCAGCTCATCTATGACTCCTTACAGTGGCTCCAATACTGTGGCAGGAGGTGATCTTTTTCTGGGTACCTGGACACGTCGGAATTTGGGAGAACAACATAGCTGACAAAGCAGCCTAAAAAGCATGTTGGGATGGTCTTGTATGTTGACATGCCCTTCCCTTGTACACTTTCATCTCACTATCTGAGAGATGAATCATGCATCAGTAGGAAACGGAATGATTGAAGGTGACAGAAGACAAACTGTGGTCACTCAAATCAACTACACAGGCATGGTAGACTTATGCCAACCTTACCGATAGCAGGAAGTGCTGCACACCAGACTGCACGTAGGAAATAGCCCTTTAACACACAGTTTCCTCCTACAGCAAGAGGATCCACCACTCTATGAAGTTTGTTATGTGTATTTAGGCTATGTGTGTCTTATGTACTGACATTAGGACAGCCCTCAATTTGGCTGAAGACCTGCTTACCATCCTTGCCAACACTGATACCAGTGTTACACAGATTCTGAAATTTTGTGAACTGTTGGGCCTCATCCATAAAGTGCTGGAGAGGTGAAGTGGACTTAAATGCATTATAAACTACTCCCCCCATGCAAATGACTTATTGACTTTTCCTCAAGGTGCTGATTAGCATGATTTTGGATGTGGGCCATTCAAAATGCACCGCATCCAAAATTATCATCCTCCTTGCACTGAATATCTCACTAATCTAATTTGAAATTTCTCTGCCAAATGGGCTAGTAAACTTACAATTTAGTTTACAATGCATTTATAAGATACACTTAAACTAATTTTTCTCTTTTTAGTGGAGTTTTTATGAAATTCCATATGAGCATTTGTTAACAAAATTGAAAATATTTCCGGACTCAATACAGAAACAGCCCTTGATTGCCACTTGGTATATGCCACATTTTATTATATATTGTGAAAACTGCTGTTTGCTATCACAATGACGGAGCTAATTATGTTTGTAGATGAAATAACCAATGACCTTGCAACGGTCTGTATCAGAAGTGAGAAACTGCCTCCAGGATGGTCAAAATATGCTGTGCAGAGGAAACCTGGCTATAATGACAAATGGAATGTATACTATGTAAGGTATGGATGTTCTCTTCACACGTATTTGATTGATGGTTTGTGTGTGTGTGTGTTTAATGTTGAATGAAATGATAATATGCCACTGTAGTATACTCGTCTGTTGAAATGCTCATTACCACTATTGAAGTAATTAGTATTTTAATCACTTTCACTTTTTCATTAGCTTTCATAGTGTCTTTTTGTTTGTTAGATATAATTGTCCTGCACTAGAGACAGATGTGTTCGTAAACATTTTTTTTACATTTCAGTGCACTTTGTAGTGATTAAATTTAAAGTTTAAACACTGCGCATACCTGAAAATTTATTATTATTTGCATTCATTAAAATAGTGTGTATAAGATTGTTTTTCCATTATTCTTCTGGACCTCACATTTTTGAAGCTTATTCAGCTATACCTGCTTGTTTGGTGATATTTTTTCTCACATCTTCACTACTCGGCCACCTTGTGGATGTTTCTGTGCCTAGCATGTAGAAAATAATGTAAAATTCAGATAAGGATACCTTTACACTGGAGATCAGTCTTGCTTATCACAAGTGTAGCTCTTATAATTGGAGTGTCTGTAGTGGAGGATGAAAGAGGAGGATAACGGATACATTTACGTTTAGCTGAAATGGCAGAACTATATAAAGGTTGATCTTTCTTTTATTGTGTATTTTGGCTTTATGTTTTTATTTTAATGAGGGGTTAGGTCTTAGACTCCATATTTTATACACATCTCTGTTTAACTAACAGTGATGTTCCATCCTAGATTTCAAAGCAAATATCACTGTCATAATAAAACCAGATGGAACTGATAGACGTCTTTTGAAGAGGAAATGGAAATTAATCTACGTTGTACTATGGGATCAAAAAAGCCACATGTTGGTGTTGCAAGTCACTCCACTCATTCCAAACTATGACCAAATGTAGAATTATTTGTATTTCATCAATGAAATTTGTGTTTAAAAAAATATTAACATTTGACATTTGATGAATGTGCTGGCTAACGGAATATGAGTTGTGAACCAACTTCACATCTCTAAAGGGAATAGGTTATAAAGAATGTCCATACACAGAGTCAGATGTTTGGGAACAAAGTGTTATACAAGTTCTGTGAAGCACATTAAGAAGGCTGTCTTTACTACTATATCCTCTGGTTATAACTTTAACATAAGTAACAATGATTACATCACTGTAATTGCATTGGGGAGGAATGTGGCTGAAAACCCTTGTCTTCAACATGAGGGTAGACTGCCAGTTAGTTGTCATGTGCACATAGATTATTGGATAATGGGGAGAAATGGCAGGGAAATCTATTTCTAGACTTGTGGGGCAAGACAATGACAGTATTAATGTTATGCGTGTGTGTTTGGGTTATTCCTCCTCTATATGTGCCAAATGTTATGCACACTGACATATAGGCTGTAGGAAAGGGATTTTCTGACTTGGGGTATGTAACAGCTATTAGCTAACTTAACTTACCGTGTGTCACAAATTTCAAACAGGAGTATTGAGTTCATTGTGGTAGTTGTGAGATAGTGGTTGTTTAATGAAGTGCGAACCTTGGAAGAAACTTTGAGAATATAACAGAATTTCTGCCTCATCCTGTTTGTGTAAGGTGCTATTGCATGTACTAAATTGTATATTGCAATAGCTCGAATAGTCCACGGGTGTACTGCTGGTCCATAGTGTCCAACGGGCACAATATTTTGGTGATCAGACATGTCACCATCGTCAGGTGCACTGATGAACTGAGCTCCTGAGGGCAGGCGGCTGTCCTAAATCCCCTTCCCCTG
Source organism: Schistocerca serialis cubense (assembly GCF_023864345.2). Taxonomy (NCBI): domain Eukaryota; kingdom Metazoa; phylum Arthropoda; class Insecta; order Orthoptera; family Acrididae; genus Schistocerca; species Schistocerca serialis. The sequence goes on along the minus strand of NC_064640.1, from coordinate 699,048,805 downwards.
CGAGGCGTGCTCTCCGCGGTCTGCGCCTGCGCATCGGTGGTCGCTGAGAGGCTGGCGTTGGCATCTGTGGAGGCGTCGGTGTAACTGCCTCGTCCGCCCTGGGTGCTCGTTCGTTTTCTATGGACCGGCAGTACACCCGTGGACTGTTCGAGCAAGAAATACGCCGGGAGAAGTTGAAGAATCACATGTATATTACAATAATTCAGTTACGCTGGTGAGTTTCCTCTTCATCAGAATTATTGAGAGTTCGTATACAGATCGATCAGAAGTAAATTTGATCTCGTGCTCCTCCAGGAATATAGTCATCTCATCAGTTGTGTTATAAACAACACCATTGCCAGGAAGTAATGACATGACTGAGAGAAGTATTTAAAAATTTACACTGAAGAAATCTTAACTATCAGATTTATTGCCCCTCAACAGGTTAATGGAGTTGTGTGCTGCATATTTTCTTTCAGAACAAGTAATTTCTGTAGGCAGGCGACATTCTATTACAACTCATTGTTTATGTTCTAGATGTACATGTAACTCCCTACACTAAGAACTGTATAAACATCTTCTGTTTAAATTCTGTTTCAGCCCTGATGGTCAGAAATTACTGAAAAAAATAGATTTAATCCACTACAAGTCTCATTTCCCTGTGCCTGAATATGAGTTTTCATTCAGACCAAAGGACCATAGTGAACTTATTGAGGATGTCCGGTTTCAAAGCATTAATGAACCGCAAGTCAGGTACGGTACTAATTGACATATTGGATTTTATAAGTGGTTGACTCAATGTTGGTATATGGAAAGTTGTCCACAAAAAGAGTGGTTGTAGCTTTTAAATCTGCTCTGCTCATGGCCTGTAAGAAGTAGTTCTGGAAATGTCTATTCTCCTCTGGCAAATATTTGCAGTTACTGCCTGCTGTTGCTTTAAGTTTGTATTCCTAATAATAATAAATAACTATTGTATATAAAGTGAAAAGACCTATCACAAATCCACATATACCCTGAAGGACACACCTGCTTTGTCAAGGGGGGGGGGGGGGGGGGGGGGGGGGAAATAGACCATGGTAGAAAATAAATTGTATTTTTGTGGAGGGGGATTGGGGTGGGGGGGTGGGGTTGCTGTCAAGGATTATGGTGACCATAAGAAATATGTATTTATATAATACTTGCAGTTGCAGACTGATCTGCTGTCGTGAAGTGTATGATAAAAGGGATTATCACGCTTCTTCAAAAAAGTCATAAGATGAGAATTCTAGAAGGGGGTGGGGGGGGGGGCGGGTAGGGAGGGAATCAGTGGCTGAGGTGTTCCCATACATAAGGAAATACAGTCATGGATGTATAGAAAATTATCGACTGTAAGTTAAACATTGTAAGCTTTGATGGGTAAATCCAGCAACCCAGGAAATGCTTACCTCCTTTATATTTTTTGGATGTGAAAGAGTTGTCCTTTTCCTTGTGGGACACACTCATTATTTGCAGACAGGGAGTAGTCTTCAGAGCCTTTAATTTTAAGTGTGTCACAAGTTACCAAAATTGTCTTTATTACAGTTTGAAGGGTATGAAATTTTTGTTTGTGTAAGGTGGTATCTCATCTATGTCCTGTAAATAAATCGGCAAGTCATTTACCTGATATATTGTCTTATGTATTTGTGTACTTAGCATGTGGTGTTTGAGAAAAATGCTTGAATGTGAAAGTAGATAAATGTGACTAGATAAGTCTTATCAACACCCTTGCTTTGCAGTATACTCGAAGAGGTACTAATAACTGTCCTGTTAAGCAATCAGACAACAAGCACCAAGTGAGTTGGTACTTCATTTGACACAATGCACTCTTATTCAGAAAGAAAGTAACTGAATTCGCCAAATATGTACTTCAGATTTTTTTTTCACTTTTCCCTAAACCATATCAGATGGGTTCCAGGATGGGTCTCTCAGAAAGGCCGAAGCCGATTCCTACTCCACCATTGTCCAATTGAACTATGGTTCCATCCATAATTCCAGTGCTATGCCACATGTTTTTTGTTTTTGTATTTTGTAAATGAGTTACTAAATTCATTGTTGAGGGTACAGTTTGAAGCCTAGAAGGTGAAGCCGTTGTTAAGTTAGGGAATGCACATCATCCAAGATATTTTTAACATCTGTCAACATTTAGACACTGATTTCTCACAGCTGTTAGTAGTAAAGTTTGAATGTGCAGTTGATGTAGTAATACATGCTAAGAATAGGGAACTGTTTCTTGAATTAAGAAATTACTTTATGCTGCACATCTAAGAGTGCAACAGCTTTATCATTTTAAATGATAAGATTGTGATACATTTGGTATCACCCTTTCTTTAGCCAGATGTTGCTGAAATTCAGAAATATGAAAATGTCTTCTCGGTGACTTCTAGATTTACATTGCTGGGACTTACACCAGTGACTTTGATACTGAACTCATCCAGTCATTGGCGATAGTGGGTGTGTGTTCTGTGTGAATGATATTTAGAAGTTGAACTTTTAAGCAGAATCACTTCACAAATTTGGTAAATAATCAAGTATAGCTTTTTTTGGGCTCCTCTTTTATTGATTCTTGACTAAGCAGTCTTACATCACATAAAATAACAATAATTGTCATCATTGTGTTCCTCTCTTCCTCCTCCTCCTCCTCCTCCTCATCATCATCATCGTTTGGGCTACTGCTTCTGTATGTTAATGTGGCACAAAAAACAGAACAGAAAGCTTTAAATATTATTGGGCCACCTTCTAAATGGATTAAAGATGCTTGAAGGAAAAACTAACATTGATTCCATGATGTATTTGTCATTGCCATCACAGTTTCTTAGAGCCTGAAGAAATGAGAAAAGGAATAGAGGTACTGTAAAAGCTGAACATAGAAAACAATATTGGTGGCAAATATTGTGCAACTTGTGATTGCTTTCTTTATAAGTATAAAACTGCATTTAAAAGTTACTGCGATGTACTTACTACATGTATCTTTCTTGTCATTCATTCCGCTATTTTTGTGGCAAAATTTCTGACTTTGTTTCACATCTGTTGTAGGAGCTATTCTACTAAAATACCTCATCATAAACAAACTAATAACAAATGAACAGGGGCTGTTTAACATTGATGTTTGTACACTGTGTCAGTCAATAAACAGTAATCCTCTTGCAGAGCTGAGTTGGTATCAGCGACTCAAGGAACTTCTTTAACTGAGAAGGTGCTGCCAAAGACACTTAAGACTCTTCTTCCAAAAAAACAGACAAATGAAGAATCAATGCCATCTCCAGCTGGTGCTGTTCTGAATGTCACACTGAAAAGTGTGAAAGGAGAGGAACCAGCAGGAAAAATTATTAATGGGACAAGTAAGTCAAAAAATAATTTAAATTATGATTAATAGTCCCCCCCCCCCCCCCCCCCCCGATTTTTTTTTCTTTTTTTTTTTTAACTTGGAAATATCGGAGATACGTGATTTGATGTTTTGAAAAATGACATAAAGTGATGATAATTGTATGCAAGTCATAAAAAGTTTGTCTGCTGCCAGTTATTATTTTTGTTTAATATATCTTATGCATGACTATTTTTGTGAAAATAATTCCTGTTTATGAAAGCATTTTTACTTATACTATGACTAATTTACTGTGTGAACTGCTTGCATAATTCTCAGGATTTTAGGAATGTGTAAAAAATGAGCTTAAATATGCAATTTGATTCATATTCATTCCCTAAGAACAAACTTTTCTGTGAAGCTGTCTCAAGAATATTGTTCTTAAGGGTACGTTTATGGTGCAGCCTCACTGCTGTCACCTTGCAGTTCGCTGCTGGCATACCACATCTCACTGCTCATAGCTCACTGCTTGCTGGGAGCCTTGTGCATTTACAATGCAGGCTTGCTACCGGCACATGTTCACTGGTCACGCAAGCATCTCGCTTCTCACCAGGAACCTTTATCCTGTTGCTGTTTCCACATCGCTAGTTCAGTGGATTACTTGCAGTGTGTGAAACAAAACTACGTTCTCTGCTGTATTGTCTGACAAGATGTCAAAAATGTGGTTATTGAAAATGAGAAAGAAGAGGAGGTATGGATGCCCTCTTCAAATGTAGACCATCCACACTGTAGATGCTTTCATCAGTTTTAACAGTGGTTCAAAAAATAATACAGAGAATGTTTTCAGACAGTTACGAATGTTATAAAGTATTTCCCTGTTTATTTTAAATATTATTGTACCAGAATAGCAGATATTTCTGTTGAATAGGAATTCGTAGGTCTACTCACTTCGCAGTAATATTTCATCAGTTTTTAATTCACATCTCCTGTATATATTACAGCTGCCACTTGTAGATTTATGTGCTGATATTCTAACAAAAGAGAAAAAAACATGATAAGTCAGGAGAAACAGAGCAATTAGATTAGGTAACAAAAGCCATGGGATAGCGATATGCACATACAGATGGTGATAGTATACAAGTATAAAAGGGCAGTGCATTGGTGGAACTGTCATTTGTAATCTGGTCGGTCATTTGAAAATATTTTGTGACGTGATTATGGCCCCATGATAGCAATTAACAGACTTTGAATGCTGAATGATAATTGTAGCTAGATGCATGGGACATTCCACATCAGAAATCATTATGGAATTCAATATTCTGAGATCCACAGTGTCAAGAGTTTTCTGAGAATACCAAATTTCAGGCATTACCTGTCATCGTGGACAGCACAGTGGCTGATGGCCTACACTTAACAGCCAAAATCAGCAGCATTTGCATAGAGTTATCACTTCTAACAGACAAGTAACACTGTGTGAAATAACCACAGAAATCAACATTGAACGTACAACGAACATATCTTTTAGGACAATGTGTCAAAATTTGGCGTAAATGGGCTATGGCAACAAACAACCGATGCAAGTGCCTTTGCTAACAGCATGTCATTGCATGCAGTGCCTCTCCTGGGCTCATGACGATATTGGTTGAACTCTAGATGGCTGGAAAACCACGGCGTAGTTGGTTGAGATCCGATTTCAGTTGGGAAGACCTGATGGTAGGGTTTGAATGTGGCACAGACCCCACGAAGCCGTGGACCCAAGTTGTTAACATGGCACTATGCAAGCTGGCGGTGGCATCATATGGGTGTAAGCTGCATTTATGTGGAATGGACAAGCTCCTCTGATCCAACTGAACAGATCATTGACTGGAAATGGTTATGTTCGGTTACTTGGGAACCATTTGCAGCCATTCATGGACTTCATGTTCCCAAACAATGATGGAACTTTTATGGATGACAATGTGCAATGTCACTGGGCCACACTTGTTCACAGTTGGTTTGAAGAACATTCTCGACACTTTGAGCAAATGATTTGGCCATCCAGACCACCCAACATGAATCCCATGGAACATAATATTAGCCATCGTACAGCAGTTGTGTTGTTCTGTATGCCTCCCCTGCCAGATAGCTTAGTGTCCAAAAAGGCTGAAATAAGTGCTTGTTCGAAATCGTCACTTCTAGCCCTCACAGCATTCCTGTATGTGTATGGTGGTTTCAGTGATAGGATACTAGGAAAATGTAGTCACTGTGTAAAGGGGATAACTTATAAAACATTCACGGAGCCCATCCTAGAATATTTCTCAAGTGTGTGTGACCTCCATACAGAATAAGACAGTCAGCAGATATTGAAAATACACAAAGAAGGGCAGCACTAATGGTCATGTGTTTGTTTGGTCATTGACAGAGTGTCACGAGAACCCAGAATAACCTGAGCTATGTCTTTCGTGATTTAAATCTATGTTTTGTGAATATCTGTGGTGTGTTTAAATTCTAGCATTAATGTCCACCTGCCATCTACTCGTTATGTGTTGTTTTATACATTACAATGCTAGTCATAATTTCCTGGTAGTCTCTGTTTAAGATTGTTGTTAAAAATATTGTGCATTTTAGTTTTCATTCATTTCATGATACCTAAAACTTACAAACATCAATGTGGTGATTACATTCTCGCGTTTTTAAGTGTGTTGACTGTTTAGTTTACTGTAAAAGTCTCATGTGACAAATGCTGATGTTGCAGTAGGTTGGTTAGTATGGAAGAAGCATGTCAGGACTGTTGGTTGATGTTTCCCTGGGTGATTGTAGTGCAGAAACCAGTAAAGTGTCAGATGAGGCTCTCCCATGGAGTTGTAGATTATGTAGTTGAAACAAGTGAATCATGAAACAGGGAAGGAAGAGTTGTGCCTTTCACACAGAATTAGCAATAGCATATTTTGCATTAGATATGTTGAAGAGGAAAGATAATGGGAGCTGGGAAAATGCACAAAGTAATAAGCAAACAGGAAATCCTCAGAAGTCACATTTCTGATTATGGTTAGCAATCAGTATGACTTATTACCTGAAATAGGAGAGGAGCCTCAACCAGTTTTTGAACAAAACAGAGGGCAGCTGATACATTGGTACAACTTAAAGGCTAGGTCAGTAGAAAAGTCAAGTACAAAGAAAAAAATTAACTCACAAATTGCGATTATAGTTCTGCATCAGCTGTAGAATATTTCAGAACAAATGAGAATTTGTGTTGGACCAGGACTCGAACTCAGATTTCCCGCTTATTGCGTGCGGCCGTCTTAACCGCTCTGGCTATCCGAGCATACTTCCAAATCTCCATTATTTCTGGTTTGTACTCTCCCATGTGTTCACACTATATACTACACTGCAGTATTTTGTGCCATAGAAAACAGTACCTTTCCCTATGTGGAAATCATGGTAATACAGTGCGAGCACATGTTATAATAGACACCAGGACAAATGGAAATTTGGGCTGCTCCTGGAAGCGGTCTTGGATAGTCGAAGTGGTTAAGGCAACTGCTCACAACAAATGGGAAATCTTGGTTAGAATCTTGGTCTGACATAAATCTTCATTTGTTCTGAAATATTTTACAACACATTTAGTCAGTTCTTTCTTAATTGAATGCAGCTGATGATTGTCAGTGCAGTGTCTCAGACACTACACTGCAGAAAGAAGAGAGTTCCACTGCTAGGTAGCAGTGTTGGAAGGGGTGTAGGCCAAATGCTCCAGGAAAATCTATGTGTAGAATACCAGGTCACAAGCATTGTAAAACCTATTGTCAGTGTTAGCCAGGTGATAGAATATAGGGGCCTTGTGCAGAGGTTTTGATGAAGAGCATCAGTTACATATAGTAGTAGGAGCAGTACGCAGCCATAGGAGGAGGAGGAGGAAACAGCTTGGCTAACAATTTAAGGGTATAGTAGTAAATGTGACTTAGAGGAAATAGGAGCAGCATGCACTTGTATGGTGCTTTTGGAGGTTTTACTGCACCATGACCAGCCTTGGGTTAATACAGCAGTTAGTCGTGTAAAGAAAGAGCTAACTTGGATTGCTTTTGACTGAAACAGTCTCACATCTGTGCTGTGCCTGTTGCTGCAGTTAGGAAATGAGGATACACAAATCATGGCCTGCATATCAGTAGGAAGGAGGAGGACGGATTAGCTGAGCATATTGCAGAAAGCGTAATGTAGGCCATAAGCACACAAGACAAAATCCGTTTGATTACTGGAATCAGAGGGGCACATTTTTTAGGTTAGAGTCAAGTTATACACAGACAGCCTTGAAAGAAATTAGAACAGAACAGACCCATAATACGAGGGCAGTTCAATAAGTAATGCAACACATTTTTTTTCTGAAACAGGGGTTGTTTTATTCAGCATTGGAATACACCAGGTTATTCCCCAATCTTTTAGCTACACAACACTATTTTTCAACGTAATCTCCATTCAATGCTACGGCCTTACGCCACCTTGAAATGAGGGCCTGTATGCCTGCACGGTACCATTCCACTGGTCGATGTTGGAGCCAACGTCGTACTGCATCAATAACTTCTTCATCATCCGCGTAGTGCCTCCCACGGATTGCGTCCTTCATTGGGCCAAACATATGGAAATCCGACGGTGCGAGATCGGGGCTGTAGGGTGCATGAGGAAGAACAGTCCACTGAAGTTTTGTGAGCTCCTCTCGGGTGCGAAGACTTGTGTGAGGTCTTGCGTTGTCATGAAGAAGGAGAAGTTCGTTCAGATTTTTGTGCCTACGAACACGCTGAAGTCGTTTCTTCAATTTCTGAAGAGTAGCACAATACACTTCAGAGTTGATCGTTTGACCATGGGGAAGGACATCGAACAGAATAACCCCTTCAGCGTCCCAGAAGACTGTAACCATGACGTTACCGGCTGAGGGTATGGCTTTAAACTTTTTCTTGGTAGGGGAGTGGGTGTGGCGCCACTCCATTGATTGCCGTTTTGTTTCAGGTTCGAAGTGATGAACCCATGTTTCATCGCCTGTAACAATCTTTGACAAGAAATTGTCACCCTCAGCCACATGACGAGCAAGCAATTCCGCACAGATGGTTCTCCTTTGCTCTTTATGGTGTTCGGTTAGACAACGAGGGACCCAGCGGGAACAAACCTTTGAATATCCCAACTGGTGAACAATTGTGACAGCACTACCAACAGAGATGTCAAGTTGAGCACAGAGTTGTTTGATGGTGATCCGTCGATCATCTCGAACGAGTGTGTTCGCACGCTCCGCCATTGCAGGAGTCACAGCTGTGCACGGCCGGCCCGCACGCGGGAGATCAGACAGTCTTGCTTGACCTTGCGGCGATGATGACACACGCTTTGCCCAACGACTCACCGTGCTTTTGTCCACTGTCAGATCACCGTAGACATTCTGCAAGCGCCTATGAATATCTGGTTTTCCGCCAAAAGAAACTCGATCACTGCCCGTTGTTTGCAACGGTAATCCGTTACAGACGCCATTTTAACAGCTCCGTACAGCGCTGCCACTTGTCGGAAGTCAATGAAACTATACGAGACGAAGCGGGAATGTTTGAAAATATTCCACAAGAAATTTCCGGTTTTTTCAACCAAAATTGGCCGAGAAAAAAAAATGTGTTGCATTACTTATTGAACTGCCCTCGTATATGTAACAGTTTCCAGAAAAATAAAATTAATTTGACTCATCAGAACATTTGGGGGTTGAAAACAACATAGATGAGCTTCTTGCATGCTTAGGAGATACGGAAATTTCTAAAGTGATAGATATTGTGTGCCTTTCTCTGCACCGTAAATGCACAGTGTGGAGAAGTTTAATATCAGCGATTATAGAGTAACATCTTTTTCGTCTAGAGCTAACTTTGAAAAAGGGGGAGTTGCAGCATATGGTTAAGTTGGGCACAAAGTGAACAATATTCAAACAAACAGTTAATGTGTATGTCAGAAGCATGTGCTTGTGAGTTGTTAATGCAGACTACTTATCTTCTGAATGTAAGAGTCTGCAGATTCCCTGTAGAAAACTTTCAACTTTTACGAGAAATGTAGATGCATTATTGAACTACCTGTCAGACAAGAAGTTAGTAGTTTGTGAAGATTTCAGTGTAAATTTCTAAAAATATATGAACAGAAATAATGAACTGGAGTCATTATTTAGTGTTTCAATCTAATTTTAATAGTTAATATTCCAACTTGTGTGCAGTAGGCTAGTAGGGCAATTGATAACATTTTTAATAGACATTGCTCAGACTGCAACAATTAGTATGTACCAAATTGTAGAGAGAGAGAGAGAGAGAGAGAGAGAGATGGTGATGTTCGATTCAGTTTATTCCATAGTAACATCAGTATTTGAAAGTTGCTTTCCTAAAAACTTATCTATCACAACAACCTTCACTGGAATTAATAAAATTATAAAAAAAATGAAGACTCATATGGTGTGGATGGAATTTCAAACAGACATCTGAAAAGTTGTTCTAACTTTACATGTAATGTCCGTAGTGATATAAGTCACTGGTACAGGGAACTTTCCCAGGCAGCTTAAAATATACCCTTGTTAAACCTTTTTATAAGAAATGTGACAAGAAAGACTTAAATAATACTTAGTTGAATTCACAGCCTATAGATTTGTGTGATTTATCATGGAACCAAAATTTACTTGATTCCCTTTAGTACTCACGTGGTTGACTTCACTCTTCTTATTATGTAGAGTCAGTTGCCACTTTTCACACCATACAAATACCTTGTCTAATTTATTTTAAAACTGGTTTTGATCATCTGATGGCTTTATGAGATGGTAAATGATACCATTATCTGAAAATGCTCAAAGATAGGTGCTCAGATTGTCTCCTAAATCCTTTATGTAGATGAGGAACAGCAAAGGACCTATAACTTCCTTGGGGAACACCAGATATCACTTCTATTTTACTCGATGACTTTCTGCCCATTACTTCGAACTGTGACCTTGCTGACAGGAAATCATGAATCCAGTCGCACAACTGAGACAATACTCTGTAGGGAAGCAATTTGATTAGAAGTTGCTTGTGAGGAATGGTATCGAAGGCCTTCTGGAAGTCTAGAAATATGCAAATAGTTTGAGATCCTCTGTCAGTAGCAATCATTACTGCGTGTGAATAAAGAGCTAGTTGTATTCCACAAGAACAAAATTTTCTGGATCTGTGCTGACTTATTTGACAGTGAATTGTTTTCTTCAAGGGATTTCATAGTGTTCAAGCATAGTATATGTTCCAAAAGCTTATCAAATTGATGTAAATGATACAGGTATGTAGTTCAGTGGATTGTTCCTATTTCCTTTTTTGAATATTGGTGTGATCTGTGCAACTTTCCAGTCTTGTGTACAGATCTCTCTCTGAGCGAGTGGTTATATATGATTGCTAAGTACAGGTGGGGCTATTGTATCGGTATATACTGAAAGAAACCTGATTTTTATACTATCTGGACCTGAAGGCTTGCCTTTATTAAGTGATTTAAGCTGATTCTGTGCACCATGTATGTCTGTTTCTAAGTTACTCATGTTGGCAGCTGTTCTTGATTTGAATTCTGTAACAGTTTCTTCATCCTGTTTGGTGAAGGAACTTCAGAAACCCATGTTTAGCAACTCTGCTTTTGTGGCACTGTCATCGATAACATTACCATTACTATCTTGTAGTGAAGGTATTAATTGTGTTTTGCCTCTTATTTGGTTGTCAAGGAAATAAAATTTCAATTTATTTTTGAAGCTATTACTGCTGTCTGTCAGACATTTTATTTCATCTTTATCGAAAAGTTTTACAGCAGCATATTTTACCCCTTTCTGCATCAAAGATAGGTTAAGTAGAGGATAATGTAAGTATTTCTTTCTTCTGGTATTAAAATCATGAATGTCACTGTTGTGTTTAAACTGGTCCATGTTGTTGAGAATAAATTTCATTACTGAGTAAATGTACTGTGAGGCTATTGTAAGAATTCTTAACCTTTTTAACAGATGTCTACAAGATGTACTACTATGAGCCCCACACGTTACTCTAACCACTTTCTTTTGAGCAGTGAATACTTTTTGCCTAAGCGGTGAGTTAAATTAGTAATTATACTGATTGCAAAAGTTGCTAAACCTAGTCACTTTAGGGATCCAAAATATGTATTTTCCAATTAAAACAGTGGAAAATCCAGGGTGGAATGCAACAATATTATGAGAAGAAAAGTTGCTACTCACCATGTAACAGAGATGCTGAGTCGCAGGTAGGCACAACAAAATAAACCTTCTGACCTCAACCTATGTTCGTCACTGTCCTCACCCATCCAGCCCCTTCCATGTTCCCATTCGAGCACTACGCAGCCATCATTCCACCACCACACTCAGTCTTTTTATTTCTCCCCTTTTCCGCTACTTCCCCCCTCCCCACCTGCCCCCTGCCCTCTGTGTAACCTGCAGCACCTCACTCTCCACCATCTCCAACATACTATCCCTCCCCCTCCCCATCCTAGCCGCCTCCTTACCCCCACCCAGTCACCACTCCCATCATGCACTGGTGCTGGTGCTCGCAGCTGAAAATTGAGAGAGTCTTTTGGTTGTGCCTATCTGTGACTCAGCATCTCTGCTATATGGTGAGTAGTAAATTCCCTTTTCATAATATTGTTAATTTTCCAATTAAGATTCTCATCTATATGTACACCCAAAAACTTAGTATGCTCTACCCTGGTTACTGACTTTTGTTGATGTGTTATATTTATTGTCGAAACTGTACTCCTTGCAGTAGAAATTTGGATGTACTGTGTTTTTTTGAAGTTCAGAGCAAGCCCATTTGCAGAAAATCAATCAATAATTTTTCCAAAGACATTATTTGTACCATTTTCTATTGGAGTTTCTTTTACTGGATTAATAATGAAGCTTGTATCATCAGCAAACTGTGTCAGTTTAGCTTCTTGTTGCAGATAAGGAGGAGACAATTCACATATGTCAAGAACAGAAGGGGACCCATGATCTAACCATGTAGGACACCTACTGTAATTTCACCCCAGTTAGATGAAGTGGGAAGCTTCCTTAAACCACTTAAAGCTTATAAAGAAACTTTTTGCTTCCTATTCTGTAGATATGACTTAAACCACTCTGTGCTGTTCTATTTATACTGCAGAATTGTAATTTCTGTAAAATCTGTCATGGTTCACACAGTCAAATGCTTTGCATAAGTCCCAGAAAATTCCTATTGGTGACATTTTACTATTTAAAGGCTCTATTATGTGGGCAGTGAAACTGTATATTGCTGATTCAGTAGAACAGCATTTTTGAAATCCAAACAGTGATTTACAAAGTATTCCATTACTGTTGAGATGGCTAACTACTCATGAGTACATCACTTTCTCAGCAATTTTTGAAAATGCTGTAAACAAGGACACTGGCTGGTAATTATTGACATCTGTGGTGTCCCCTTTTTTGTAGAGAGGCTTGACAATGGCATATTTTAACCTGTCTGGGAAAATACCTTGAGGTAGTGATGCATTACAGATGTGACTCATAAAACCAGCTGTAACTGCTCCACATTGTTTTAATATCTTGTTAGAGATGTCATCTACTCCAACAGAACATTTATTTTTCAAAGATTTAATGATTTTCCATATTTCAAAGGAGGTTGTTAGATGAAAATTAATCTGACAAGGATTTCTCAAAATGACTCTTCCATGTACTGCTTGGCATTTTCTTTTGAACTATTCTCACCAATTTTTTCACCTACACTTAAGAAATGGTTGTTAAATCCATTAGCTACTTGTGTACTGTTGGTTAAGGTGGTCTCATTCTCTTTAATAGTAATACTACCTACCCCAGTGGTTACTTTTCCTGTCTCTCTTCTAACAACACTCCATATTGATTTGATTTTATTGCTTGAGCTGTTAATTTCATCTCTAATATACATATTTTTTGATTTTCAGACAACTTTTCTCAGTATGTTACAATAATTTTTATTGTGTAAAGTTACTTCTGGGTCTTTACTAACTCTTGCTGTCTCATACAATTTTCTTTTTCTTTCTGAAGACACTTTAATACATGTAGGAATCTAAGGTTTCTTTGAAAACTGTTTGGTGTTACATGTAGTAATTTTTTGGGGCAGCAGTGTTCAAAAAAGGGATATAAATTTATCAAGAAATATTTTGCATTTATCATCAGCATTTGGCTCATTATATACATCTCCCCAATTAATATTTGTTAAACTTTCTTTGAAGTGCTCTATAGATACTGGATTGACCAGTCTTACACTTTTACTGAATGGTTTCTAAACTGTACACCCTGCTAGGTTTAGTAAGTTAGTCAGTTGTTCATCATGGTCTTATAATCCATTTACCATAGGGAAAGCATGTGTTAGTTTTACATCCGGTTGCTGCATAAATACATTATCTGAGTGCTACTGTCTTGATCTATACATGTAGGGAAGTTGATCATTGATTCTAAGTTATATGTCATTAATAACACTTCCAGTTCACTTTTCCTATCAGAATTTCTTAGAAAGTTTACATTGAAATCACCACAGATTAATAACTTATTCTTTTTGTCTGATGGCATAATAGGGAGTCAAACTTTTTTATGAATAGCTCCAAATCTCCTAATGGGGACCTGTACACTGTTGCTAATATCAACACTACATTATCTAGCTGTAGTTCATATTGTAGTGTTGACATCAGCAACAGTGTACGGGTCTCCATTAGGAGATTGGGATCTATTCATAAAAAAGTTTGACTTCCTGGGTGTGGTGGACCCTCTGAGGACAACCGCAGATTTTCCGGCAGATCTGCCCTCTATACTTTAAGTGACATTGAAATCAATGTCGTTAGAATTTTAAGGTTTTATGAGTATCCAACTTGTTTCCAAAAGTTTTAGGATGAACTTAAATGTGTTAACAGGGTGACTGGCTCACCCATGTTTTTTGTAAGTGGTCAGCCAATAACATTTCCCTGTGTCTTTCTTTTAGATCTTCTGTGATTTTACTTCTGTTTTAATACCAGGAATGGCACCTTTCACCCTTCTCTGTTTTATAAAGACCTGTGAGACAAGAGTGATTGTATTGGTCAGTGTGAGTGGGATGTGAATGAGTGTCATTTTATAGGTTTCCTGCTCACTGTGTGACACCAATTTGACGTTTTGTCCACATTCATTTCTTAGCCACCACCTGCAGTTGGCTCAGCCTGTGCTGTTCATGGCGTATGGAAGTACCTTTCCACATGTGGGATGACTTTCTTCCCTCCTAGGCAGCCATATCCCTAAGGGGCCCCATTATGCGTTTAATGTTGGAGCTTCCAATTATCAGCAATCTCACTCTCTGTGACTACTCAGATCCTGCAGGCCAAGGTGTTCCCTCTGAAACAAGGCAGGTGATTGTGTTTGGATCAGGGTCTTTATCAGACACAGATAGCTCCTGAAACCTGTTCAACTCATGAACTGGGGAGCTATTTGATTGGTGCCCAGAGAAGCCTTTTTGCTGCTTGCCACACCTTGGAACGACCCCCCCACTCGACTACAGTGAGACATTAGTCTCAGCATGGACTGCCTGGTAGACACATGGGATGTGCTGGACATCCCTTGGATTCCCACATCTGGTCCCGACAGTGATGTCATTTGGAAACAGCCTCAAACTGCATGACGGAAGCCGGCACTACCTGGAACTGTGAGAGAAAGGTCGCCAATGCAGCTTGCATTTGAACACAACGATAAAGTCACTATCCATACTAAAGACAGTGCAAATATACACTAGAGGGAAACATTCCACGCGGGAAAAATATATTTAAAAACAAAGATTATGTGACTTACCATACGAAAGCACTGGCAGGTCAATAGAAACACAAACAAACACATACATACACACAAAATTCTAGCTTTCACAACCAATGGTTGCTTCGTCAGGAAAGAGGGAAGGAGAGGGAAAGACGAAAGGATGTGGGTTTTAAGGGAGAGGGTAAGGAGTCATTCCAGTCCCGGGAGCGGAAAGACTTACCTTAGGGGGGAAAAAAGAACAGGTATACACTCGCGCACACACACACACACATATCCATCCGCACATACACAGACACAAGCAGACATTTGTAAAGGCAAAGTGTTTGGGCAGAGATGTCAGTCGAGGCGGAAGTACAGAGGCAAAGATGTTGTTGAAAGACAGGTGAGGTATGAGCAGCGGAGGTTGAGGCCTGGCGGATAACGAGAAGAGAGGATATACTGAAGGGCAAGTTCTCATCTCCGGAGTTCTGACAGGTTGGTGTTAGTGGGAAGTATCCAGATAACCCGGACGGTGTAACACTGTGCCAAGATGTGCTGGCCGTGCACCAAGGCATGTTTAGCCACAGGGTGATCCTCATTACCAACAAACACTGTCTGCCTGTGTCCATTCATGCGAATGGACAGTTTGTTGCTGGTCATTCCCACATAGAAAGCTTCACAGTGTACGCAGGTCAGTTGGTAAATAACGTGGGTGCTTGCACACGTGGCTCTGCCTTTGATCGTGTACACCTTCTGGGTTACAGGACTGGAGTAGGTGGTGGTGGGAGGGTGCATTGGACAGGTTTTACACCAGGGGCGGTTACAAGGGTAGGAGCCAGAGGGTAAGGAAGGTGGTTTGGGGATTTCATAGGGATGAACTAAGAGGTTACGAAGGTTAGGTGGACAGCGGAAAGACACTCTTGGTGGAGTGGGGAGGATTTCATGAAGGATGGATCTCATTTCAGGGCAGGATTTGAGGAAGTCGTATCCCTGCTGGAGAGCCACATTCAGAGTCTGATCCAGTCCCGGAAAGTATCCTGTCACAAGTGGGGCACTTTTGTGGTTCTTCTCAGGCTGAGAAAGTGGCTTGTCTGACATTTGGCATTACCCCCAAAAGGCCTCACACTTAAGGTTCCCATCTCTGGCTGCAACCCTTCTTTCCACCAGTCCCTATACCAGTTCCAAACTGAACAATCCATTGCCCTCACCCATCTAATCCTTCACCTACACATCAACTCAGCCAATGAACACACCCTTCAACTCCTATTCTTATTAAAAGTCCTCAATCTTTCCTCTCCCGCATCCACACCGTCTGTTCAAAGCATCCTCCTACAGGCCAACCGCAAGTTAGAACAGCATGCCACCCTCCACCACAAAAAATTATCCAATCTCCTGGTTTCCCACCTCCGGAAAGGCAACTCACTCACCCTTCACAACCTTTCCAGCAAACCTCAACCTCCTCTCATTGCACACAAACCCAGTCTCTCTCATCTACTCAATCTCCCACTTCCAGCTCCACTCCCTCCAAAACCTCAAAATTCCAATCAACGCAATCTGGAACCACAACACCCCAATTCAGTAGTTAACCTTTCCTCCAAACCTCTCTCCCAATCCGAAACCTCTGTCTTATCCAAAGGCCTCACCTTCAGCCCCACTCCCAGTTTCAACCAAATAGCCCTCGTCAAAGATTTACTGTCCTACACTCGTACTCTCTGCTGGAAATATCACTTTGCCACAAAGAAAAATGATCCTAATCCTACTCCTAATGATCCAACTCCCCAAGACACTATCCAAATTGAACCCTGCCTGGAACAGTTACGTTCTCCGTCACAGCGGGACCCACCTCCTCTTCCTCAAAATCACCCTCTCCAAATCTTCCAGGAATTTCTGACTTCCAGCCTTGCTTCTCAATCCTTCTTAAAAAACCTTAATCCTACTCCCAACATCACCACTGCTGAAGCCCAAGCTATCCGTGATCTGAAGGCTGACCGATCCATCGTCATTCTTCCGGGGACAAGGGTTCCACGACCGTGGTACTTGATCGTCGGGAGTATGTGGCTGAGGGACTGTGTCAGCTTTCAGACAACACCACATACAAAGTTTGCCAAGGTAATCCCATTCCTGAGGTCCAGGCGGAGCTTCAAGGAATCTTCAGAACCTTAGGCCCCCTACAAAACCTTTCACCTGACTCCATCAACCTCCTGACCCCACCGACACCCCGCACCCCTACCTTCTACATTCTTTGTAAAATTCACAAACCCAATCATCCCGGCCGCCCCATTGTAGCTGGTTACCAAGCCCCCACAGAACATATCTCTGCCTACGTAGATCAACACCTTCAACCCATTACATGCAGTCTCCCATCCTTCATCAAAGACACCAACCACTTTCTTGAATGCCTGGAATCCTTACCCAATCTATTATCCCCGGAAACCATCCTTGTAACCATTGATGCCACTTCCTTATACACAAATATTCCACGCGTCCAGGGCCTCGCTGCGATGGAGCACTTCCTTTCACGCCGATCACCTGCCACCCTACCTAAAACCTCTTTCCTCATTACCTTAGCCAGCTTCATCCTGACCCACAACTTCTTCACTTTTGAAGGCCAGACATACCAACAATTAAAGGGAACAGCCATGGGTACCAGGATGGCCCCCTCGTACGCCAACCTATTCATGGGTCGCTTAGAGGAAGCCTTCTTGGTTACCCAGGCCTGCCAACCCAAAGTTTGGTACAGATTTATTGATGACATCTTCATGATCTGGACTCACAGTGAAGAAGAACTCCAGAATTTCCTCTCCAACCTCAACTCCTTTGGTTCCATCAGATTCACCTGGTCCTACTCCAAATCCCATGCCACTTTCCTTGACGTTGACCTCCATCTGTCCAATGGCCAGCTTCACACGTCCGTCCACATCAAACCCACCAACAAGCAACAGTACCTCCATTATGACAGCTGCCACCCATTCCACATCAAACGGTCCCTTCCCTACAGCCTAGGTCTTCGTGGCAAACGAATCTGCTCCAGTCCGGAATCCCTAAACCATTACACCAACAACCTGAAAACAGCTTTCACATCCCGCTACTACCCTCCTGACCTGGTACAGAAGCAAATAACCAGAGCCACTTCCTCGTCCCCTCAAACCCAGAACCTCCCACAGAAGAACCACAAAAGTGCCCCACTTGTGACAGGATACTTTCCGGGACTGGATCAGACTCTGAATGTGGCTCTCCAGCAGGGATACGACTTCCTCAAATCCTGCCCTGAAATGAGATCCATCCTTCATGAAATCCTCCCCACTCCACCAAGAGTGTCTTTCCGCTGTCCACCTAACCTTCGTAACCTCTTAGTTCATCCCTATGAAATCCCCAAACCACCTTCCTTACCCTCTGGCCCCTACCCTTGTAACCGCCCCCGGTGTAAAACCTGTCCAATGCACCCTCCCACCACCACCTACTCCAGTCCTGTAACCCGGAAGGTGTACACGATCAAAGGCAGAGCCACGTGTGCAAGCACCCACATGATTTACCAACTGACCTGCGTACACTGTGAAGCTTTCTATGTGGGAATGACCAGCAACAAACTGTCCATTCGCATGAATGGACACAGGCAGACAGTGTTTGTTGGTAATGAGGATCACCCTGTGGCTAAACATGCCTTGGTGCACGGCCAGCACATCTTGGCACAGTGTTACACCGTCCGGGTTATCTGGATACTTCCCACTAACACCAACCTGTCAGAACTCCGGAGATGGGAACTTGCCCCTCAGTATATCCTCTCTTCTCGTTATCCGCCAGGCCTCAACCTCCGCCGCTCATACCTCACCTGTCTTTCAACAACATCTTTGCCTCTGTACTTCTGCCTCAACTGACATCTCTGCCCAAACTCTTTGCCTTTACAAATGTCTGCTTGTGTCTGTGTATGTGCGGATGGATATGTGTGTGTGTGCGAGTGTATACCTGTCCTTTTTTCCCCCTAAGGTAAGTCTTTCCGCTCCTGGGATTGGAATGACTCCTTACCCTCTCCCTTAAAACCCACATCCTTTCGTCTTTCCCTCTCCTTCCCTGCAAAGCTAGAATTTTGTGTGTATGTATGTGTTTGTTTGTGTTTCTATCGACCTGCCAGCGCTTTCGTATGGTAAGTCACATCATCTTTGTTTTTAAATAAACCAGAGCAAGCTTTCGTTGATTGTGTGTGTAGATGCCTTTACAAAAATAGCGATCCTTTCCACTCCCATTGAAGATAACTGGAAGGTACATAACTCAGATGTAAGTACAGAAAGTTAAGTATACATCGCTGTATGTTTGACATTTCATTGATTGAGGAACTGGAACAACTTCCCTGCATGGTGTTTCATAAAAATTGTTGATACATAGAACTTAAATCAACTATCCGTCAGTGTTCGTTATAACAATACTCACAGTTAATTATGAGAGTTAGTTGAGCATTGAGTGAAAAAATACGAATTTGTGGGTATAGATCCCTATCGAGTCAGTGCACATTGTCCAGCACTTTTCAGATTAGTAAATTTCCATTCCCTAGGTTTAATTCTGGAAGTTACCAAATACCAGTATGTATTTGGCATAACATCATGATTTTACTAAAAAAGTTGTGCAGGCACAAAATTCTATTGATATTGTCAAATACATAAAAGTTGGAAACTGTCAAATTTTTCAGATTTTCCAACTGTCAAAAATTGTGGTAACCAACAAGAAGAATAGAATGCCTTTTGGCTACCAGAACAAACTGGCTGTAATGTCTCTGGCATGTAAAATAGACTTTGGCTGGTTTTGTTTTACACTTCTTTGATCAGTGTTTCATTTCTGACATGATGATGTGTAACCATTTGTCACCAAAAATGACCAGTTGTCTCACAAAATGTGTTCAATTCTTTTTAAAAATATGCAGAAAATGCTGAGATTGATTTTTGCATTTAATTTGGACAACATTTAATAAATTTACTATCGATCATGCACAAAACTGTCCCGTAGTAAATTCGTCATCGAAAATGTACCACACTCGTCATTCTGATATATCCTAGAGCGTCAGTTATTTCCTACACATATTTTTTGTTGTCAAAAAAAAATTGAGGTAACTGTAGTAAAGAATTACTCCTCATCTTGATATTGCCAGCATTTTAGTGTTTTTCAGGAAATCATACACTGTAAACTTTATAAACTCATTACACAGAAAAAAAACTCTGAGTAACAAACAGTTCAGATTTCAAAAAGATGCTATACTTTCCTTGGCAGAGGGGTACTGGAATCAGTGTATTATGATTGTGTGAAACATGATATCCACTTGCAAGAGTTAAACATTATTTAAAATAACAACCATTACAACAAATGATGATATCCACCTGTAAAAGGACCTTCAGGGTTTGAAATGTTTCACGCTTTTTAACAAAAAGCTTTTGGTAATACGTATAACTCAGATGTGTTTCAACATAAACCCCACTGGATAAAATGAGTAAAATATTGTGGAGTGGTAGACATAGCAGCTTTGTGGGTTTTCTTTTATCTGCCTGTTATAAAGCAATGTTTGTTACCTCAAAGTCGATCATATAGCTCTCAGACATTGTATACCATTGGGTTCCATTTCGGTCCTATGTTATTTGTTACATCATAAATGATGTTACACTTGCAATTTCACTTGAAAATTTGGTCGAGTAATACATCCATAGGAACAGAAAATATTACCAGTTCTACTGAAATGGCTACCAATGAAATACTTGACATCAGCAACATATGGTTCAAACAATTTGGATTATCTTTATATGTTGACGGGACTCCTTAATTTGGTCCCACCTAGATCTAAAGGTGAAAAATTTAAAGAATTGTGACACTGCACCCCTGCTAAGACTTTTTCTGCTTGTACTGATGTAATTTTCAATTTTTTGTGACTGCACAGTTTGATTGATTTTGTGTGTGGAATTGAATTTTTTAATTTTTAATTTGGTTTCTTTTTGCATCTGCTCTCACTGCCAGATTTACATATTTTTATTGTAGTCCCAAAATGCTTCTTGAGTATAACACAGGACTTCACGTAGCTACAGACCATATGAAAGTTAAAAGTGTGTAATTGCACATATCAGTAAAATATGAGAGAGAAATTAATGATCAACAATATAGTCTCATACTTTATACAACAGTCCAAAAACAATCAGAAATTTTTTTTGATTCCATGCCTGTATAAACATCCACTGGTTTGGATATAAATTTGTCAACAACCCAAGCTGAAATGCATTTTTGTCCAGAAAGAAAGTTTCTTGATGGTCATTTGAGAAACAGTGAAGAAGGTAAAGTCCCCTGTGGGTTTGTGGGTTAGAATACTCATGGGGTACTCCTACCTATCATAAGAGGTGACTAAAGAGAGTCTTCAACTTTTCGGCCGAATCAGTTGTAGTCCCCCTTTTAGAGTTTGACCTACATATCTTTCAAAATTATCCAAAGTGTGGGCGATTCTGGAAGGACGCCTTACGTGGTGCACCACGTATCCAGTCTGTGATTTGACTGTACCCCATATTATCCTGGGTCTGCAATTCCACCTGCACTCCAGTTATCTGGACGAGGACACCTAACAGAGTAAATCATCTACTATCATAGTCTGCTGTCGTCTTTTGCCCCCATGACAGTATCGAATTTATTGGCACCCAATATCCACCACGGTAGCGAGTCCATCATGGTGGGGCCACCATGTACCCATTTGGTGGTAGCCCCCTGATTACACAGGGACTGCCTGCTGATGCCTGAGCTGCAAATGCCCCACCATACACCAAGGAGTAGATGCTCTCCTCTTGCAGCACCAAGGCTCCGGGCAACAGCCATTGTGCCAGGTGGCCTTTGCTGTGGCTGGGAGGCACCTGTGAGAAGAACCTCTGATCAGGGTGAGTGGCATCAAGCAGATGACCCACAATGAAATGGTCTCAGCAGTCGCTGAAAAAGGAAAAGTCGAATTTAATGGTGAGAAATATGACTCTAAATCATTCCCCTCCCTAGCCACACCATGGGAACATAGAACTATGGAAAACAGGACATTTTTCGCCAAGATATTTATTCTGCAGTAGAATGGATGGGGACTCCCATCTGACTACAAAGCCTCTATTTTTTGTCATTTAGACAGCATCCCCAGCTCAGACTTGCTTGTTGCTCATCTCTGACCAGCTGGGTGATATTGTCGTTCCTGTCACGTCACCCCCCCCCCCCCCCCCCCCCCCCCAATAAAAGTCTTAACATGGTCCAGGGGATTAATTTCCATCACAACTTTCTCTTCCAGTCTGATGAAGAGCTCCCTGCCAATTTAGAATGGTGGGATGTTCATTTCAACCAGCACATCTATAGGGGACCCAAAGACAATAGGGTTGGTACCGGTGCCTGCATCTTGGCCTGAAAAGGTCAAGGTGACGGTATACCAATGTGACGTAAAACAATACGTCTGTCCACCTATGTGGTGCTTTAAGTGCTATCTTCCCACTGCAATTCCAGTGTCGCATGCCAAGGCTGTGGATGTCCACTGCATCCAAATACTCCATGTGTGCCTCCTCCCACTTGTGTCAACTGTAGAGAGCACCACTTCCCTGCTTGCCAGACTGCAAAGTACTCCAAAAGGAGTGGGAAATTATTGAGTTCAAGACCATGGACTAGCTGACTTACCAAGAACCCCAGTCACTTGACATCTACATATGCTGCAGCTATGTTGACATCACTCTCACTTGCGACAGTAGTTCTGATATCTCTGTCTCGTACAGTGGGCCACCCCAAAGCACCTACTTTGTGAGCAACACTCCCCCCCCGCCCTCCCCAAATGCCAAGGACATCGGTCCCTCCTCACAGCCGGAGAGGCCACAGCCTCCTCCACTTTCTCTTGCACGGAAGGGATCCCTTGGGACTCTCCAAGGTCTCCACTAATGCCAAAGGGGACACCCGCCAGTGGCTGAAGAAGCCACAAGCTGCTGGACGAAGGGCTTCTTGGTCTTCCTTCGTGCCTGAAGCTACTTTGGAGAAGGCCTCCCAGTAAGCCCTAAAGAGAAGCGAGAGAGGAAGCAGACAAAGAAGTAGTCTGCTAAGAAACAGAACCCTCCTGTGGCCCTAACATCACCAGCCCCTGCCAGTTCTGCATCTGAGGATTAGGTGAAGATTTTAGTGTCCCCCGAAGACCTGGATCTTGCCATTGCCTCGCTCACAATGGAAATGGATACAAATACTCAACCGTTGGCAGCAGATGATGCTGAGGTGTAAACTGCCTTGGACACTTCATGCCTTCCTCAACTACAGGAAGCGTGATCCTCCAGTGGAACAGCGGTGTTTTTTTCCCCACGTGGCTGAGTTATGACAACTCATTAAGCTTTACACCTGCTTTTTGCACTGCTCTGCAGGAAACCTGGTTTCCTATAATGCGGATTCTCGCCCTTCTTGGCTATCAAGGGTTCTACAAAAACTGTTCTGCCTGTGACAGACATCAGGTGGAGTTTGTATCAATGTCCTTACCTCTGTCTGTAGCAAACACCTTTAAAAGCTGTGGCTGTCAGGCTGAGGACAACGCAGGAAATTACCATCTGTAATATCTGCTTCCTTTCGGATGGTGAAGCACCACTCCATGTATTGGCTGCACTAATTTCCAACTCCTCCCACATTTTCTATTTCTATGAGGAACGGTTGAAAAGTTTCTAGCGTGAGATAGCTACCCTAATGTCATGCACAAACACCACCACCACCACCACCACCACCACCACCACCAACACCTGCTTTTATGGCAACACTTTGTGTGTATGCAAGTCAAATTTCACGGCTCTAGCTTCGCTAGTTTTGGCCGTGAGGATTCTTTGTATACGTAGTGTAAGCAAAATGGCGAAATCAAGAACCGTGCTGTGATTGCATATCATCATTTGAA
The DNA here is from genome assembly GCF_023864345.2 of Schistocerca serialis cubense. Classification (NCBI taxonomy): domain Eukaryota; kingdom Metazoa; phylum Arthropoda; class Insecta; order Orthoptera; family Acrididae; genus Schistocerca; species Schistocerca serialis. The sequence continues at coordinate 699,024,880 of NC_064640.1, read as the reverse complement.
CGGAATGGTGCCCAAGGAAATCGCGGAGGACATGTGGAATACACTTAAGGACAGTGCTCCGTTTCATGCAACAGTGAAAAACTGGGTGTCCGACTTCAAATGTGGAAGGACGAGTGTGGAGGATGCGCCAAAGGGCAGGTCTGTCACAATTGCCACTTATGAAGCAGTGGCTGTAATTCACGATACGATTTTTTAGGATCATTGAACAATGTTGCAGCACATTAAACCACATTTGGAAACTCCCATGGGCGTGCTCATGACATTGTTGTGGATATTTTGGGAATGCAGAAACTTTCATCTTGGTGGGTCCTGAAAGACTTGAATGCAGATTAGAGACAGGAACGGGCCCAGTGTTGTGAAAAAATTGTCTACCAATTTGAAGCGGATGAAGACAACTTTCTTGCAAGGTATGTGACAATAAACGAAACTCAGGCTCACCACTTTGATCCTGAGACAAAACAACACAATTCGAAACATTTTTCATCCCCTACCTGAAGAAAATTCTGGACAAAAATCAGCTGTTAAGGCGATGATATCAGTTTTCTGGGATGCAGAAGAGACAATTATGGTGGATTGCTTGCAAAAGGGCATAACTATCTATGCATCATACTATTGTACCCCCCTGCATCGTTTGAGAGAAGAGATAAAGAAAAAAAGGCTCGGAAAATTGGCGCCTGGAGTTCTTTTGCATCAGGACAATGCACCAGCACACAAAGTCCTCGCAACACTGGAAACTCTGCAAGACTGCGGCTTTGAATTGTTACTGCATCTGCTGTATTCTCCAGATTTGGCTCCATCAGACTTTTATCTTTTCCCAAACCGAAAAAGGACCTCAAAGGACGATGATTTGACAATGATGATGGAGTGATTGATGCTGTGAATGCTTAGTTGGACTTGAAATCGAAGACGTTTTATTTGAATGGTTTGCAGAAGTTATCTGAGCATGACCGCAAGTGTGTTAGTGTACACAGGTATTATATTGAAAAATAAATTGATATTATGAAATTTCTGTCATTCTTTATTTGTTAGGCTAGAAACTTTTTGACCCCCTGCTAGGTGATTTTAATGCCCATATTCCTTTGTGGTATAGAACCAGGGTTACTGGCCATGGTAACTTAACTTGACCTTAGCCTCCTAAATACAGGTGCCCCCACACATTTCATTGTGGCACATGGCAAATACTCGGCCATTAATCTCTCGGTTTGAAGTCCAGTCTATCCACTGGAGAGCTCTATGACGACTTGTGTTGTAGTGGCCAGTTTCCACTCTTCCTGTCCCTACCCTACCATCACTCAACTGGACACTTGCCAAGATGGGCTTTTGCCAAGGCTAACTGGGACACTTTCACCTCCGCTACCATTGTTGAATCTCCATTGAATGGTAACATCGATGAGATGATTGTCACCATCACCACAACAATTGTTGCCACAGCTGAATCGGCAATACTTTGTTCCTCAGGTTGCCCTTGGCGGAAGTCAGTGCCTTGGTGGTCGCCGGAAATTGCTGCAGCCATTAGAGACCATAGGCGGGTCCTTCAACATCATAAGCACCACCCATCCGTGAAGAATCTCATTGCCTTCAAACGGCTCCGTGCCCAGGACCACCTGCTCATCAAACAATGGAAGTAGGAGTGTTGGGAATGATACATCTCCACGATTGAAACATGAACCTCTCCTTCCCGGGTTTGGAGCAAGCTCCGATGCCACCATGGCCATCAGACCCCTACGGTGTACGTGGAATTTCCACATATGGAGCTGTATCTGCCGTTCCAGACATAATCGCAGAGAATTGTGCTCGCACCTCTGCATCTGAGAATTACAGCCCCGCTTTTTCTCTCCTCACAGTGTGTGGAACGACAACACCTATTTTTTTGCTCCATGCCACCCTGAGCCATATAATGCTCTTTTCAGTGAGTGGGAATTTCTCAGTGCCCTTGCCGACTATCCCGACACATCTGATCGATGAGATTTTGGGATTGCAGCCGGATCATGTAGACTTCTTGGCACGATATTTCGGCTGTCAATCGTCCAGCCATCTTCAGGTGAGTGTCCATCACTGGAGACTGCAAGTTCCCGGAGTCAGCTTTATAGCAAAAAATTGGCGAGAAAACGCATACGCATTGGCCTCCGTCACAGGAGTGTCCTCTATCGAAATCCGCGCCCTCTGGAGCTACTGTTCTATCTGTGGCGCTCAGGCGCATACGTAAAGGTGAAAACTACATGTCCGTCCTCTGTCGGAATGCGCACCTGTGTCGATAAAAACAGATGTCAGATGTCGCCAGACGTGTCATTATGAATAAAATGTCTTCTCTCAGAGAAAATTAGAGAGCCTTGTCCAGTTGAAAACCTACATCAAGATTTATAAGATTTTGCACTAGGCATATCTCCACAGATTCTTTAATTACTGAATCCCAGAAAGTTTTCACTGGGGCCAAGATTTTCGTGGCAGAAAAATCCATAGCGTGTCCTGTGGTAATACAGTGCTCAGCTACGGCTGGCTTACTGGGCTGTGAAAGGAGAGTGTGGCGTTTGTGTTCAACGCACCTTTCATGTACTGTGCGTGTCGTCTGACCGATGTAAGCTTTGCCACACTGGCAAGGAATTTTATAGATCCCGGCCTTCCGCAGACCCAGATCGTCCTTTACTGAACCGAGAAGGGCACTAATCTTCGCCGGTGGCCGGAAGATCACTTTAACTTGATGTTTCCTTAGGATCCTGCCTGTTTTAGATGAAAGGTTGCTGACATATGGAAGGAACACCCTGGACTTGAATAGCTCCTTATCTTCTTGATTTTGTAGGTGGTCACATTTCTTTCTTCTTAGCGCTGTTCTAATCTGATGTGGAGAGTAACCATTACCTCTGAACACCGACTCTAAATGTTCCAGCTCCTTTTGTAAGGCTGTCTCCATCAGAAACAACATGAACCCGGTTTACCAACGTTCTAAGGACGCCGGTAGTTTGTGTAGGATGATGACAACTCAACACTTGCAGGTAAAGGTCCGTATGTGTTGGCTTACGGTAGACAGAATGCCCTAATGACCCATCCACTCTCTTAGTAACCAAGACGTCCAAGAATGGCAAGCAACCATCCTTCTCTACTTCCATTATAAACTGGATGTTCTTGTGGATTGCATTCAGATGTTGCAAGAACCGTGACAGTTTTTCTTCACCATGGGGCCACACTACAAAGGTGTCATCTACATATCACCAGAAAACTTTCGGTTTAAGCTCTGCCGAGTCTAGTGCCCTTTCCTCAAAGTCTTCCAGAAACAAGTTTGCTACCAAAGGTGAGAGAGGACTGCCCATAGCAACACCGTCAGTCTGCTCAAAATATTCTGGAAAAGCGCTGTTATGTCGGCAGTGAACTTATTGCTGATGAGTGACAAAGAATCCATAAGAGCAACCTTAGTGAAAAGTGATATGACATCAAAGCTGACTAGTAAGTCAGTTTCACTGACAAGGGGAGGCCGCCAATTGTGAAATTCAGATTCGATTCATACTGCGCATAATAAAAGCTCATGGCCAGAGGTGTAATGTGGCAAAGCACCAAGATGCACTTCTCAGCCGTTGTCGAGAAAATCGACAGTTAAAAGAAACTGTTGCGGTGAAATACTCTCTACAATTAATAATTTTCTACAGCATCGTGGCGCAGCGGTAAGCGCTCGGGTTCGTAATCCGAAGGTCGCCGGATCGAATCTCGCCAAGCAACTCCTTGGCTGCGGCATGTATGAAATATAAACTCCGTTACTCGCTCGTTACACTTGAAGGACAGATGTTGAATGGGCCGAAACGAGCCGCCGCATAACAGCGTAATTACCTGCTAACTTCGAAAGAAGGTAGATGCGGTCACTAGCGCAACTTATAACATTGTCGAAAATCAGTGCGAACGGGAGAGCTTTGGTACACCCTGTTAAAAAAACGGAAAAATGGAGGCGGTACAATTGGAGAGCGATCCGCTTTCACCAACATGCATAAGCAATTCATTAATAGTTTATAAAAAAAATTGCATGGTGCGAGATTCGATCCGGCGATCTTCGGATTACGAACCCGAGCGCTTACCGCTGCGCCACGATGCTGTAGAAAATCATTAATCGTAGAGAGTATTTCACCGCAACGGTTTCTTTTAACTGTCGATTTTCTCGACAGCGGCTGAGAAGTGCATCTTGGCGCTTTGCCACGTTACACCTCTGGCCATGAACTTTTCTTATGCGCAGTATGAATCGAATCTGAATTTCACAATTGGCGGCCTTCCCTTGTGAGTTGAAGTGACTTCAGTCTGTTGATAAAGTCAGCCGAGTTGCGAACATGATGCACGCACTTCCCCACAAAAGGTCTCATTAGAGAGGCAAGATGTACTGCCAAATCATACGTGAGGGCGTCAATATTACTGGCAACGGCCCTAACGGAAACTTTTTTTATGGATCTTCGGAAGACCGTATAACCTGGGTGGCACAGAACTGTGAGGTCTTAGTCTTTTGGTCACTTCTTGCGGAATAGAAGAAGAATTCAGCAGGGCTGATGTTTTCCTCTCCAGTTTCGCTGTGGGGTCTTTGTCAATGTTCCGATACATCGGTTCACTCAGCAAGTTGTAGATCTTCTGATTATAAACCTAACACAGCAATAGCACTGTAGCATTTCCCTTATCCGCTGGTAAGACCACTGTGTGAGGATCTTCTCGTAGTTTTCGTAATGCGGCCCTTTCCATTGCAGAAATGTTGCTCTTCTGACGTGGAGCTTTCGTGAGCCACCGGCGAAGATTAGTGCCCTTCTCAGTTCAGTGAAGGACGATCTGGGTCTGCGGAAGGCCGAGATCTATAAAATTCCTTGCCAGTGTGGCAAAGCTTACATCGGTCAGACAACACGCACAGTACATGAAAGGTGCGTTGAACACGAATGCCACACTCGCCTTTCGCAGCCCAGTAAGTCAGCCGTAGCTGAGCACTGTATTACCACAGGACACGCTATAGATTTTTCTGCCACTAAAATCTTGGCCCCAGTGAAAACTTTCTGGGATTCAGTAATTAAAGAATCTGTGGAGATACGCCTAGCGCGAAATCTTGTAAATCATGATGGCGGTTTTCAACTGGACAAGGCTTGGGACCCAGTGATCTCTCTAATTTCCTCTGAGAGAAGACATTTTATTCATAATGATACGTTTGGCGACATCTGACGTCTGTTTTTAGCAACGCAGGTGCGCATTCCGACAGAGGGCGGACATGTAGTTTTCACCTTTACGAATGCGCCTGCGTGCTACAGATAGAACAGTAGCTCCAGAGGGCGCGGATTTCGATAGAGGACACTCCTGTGACGGAGGCCAATGCGCATGCGTTTTCGTGCCAATTTTTTGCTATAAAGCTGACTCCGGGAACTTGCAGTCTCCAGTGACGGACACTCACCTGAAGATGGCTGGACGATTGCCAACCGAAATATCGTAGCAAGAAGTCTACATGATCCAGCTGCAATCCCAAAATCTCATCGATCATTCAATACGCCGGGAAAACTTCAAGAATCACAATTAAACATCTGTCAGTGGATTACCAGCGCATCTGGAACGATGGCAAATTGCCGTCGAAATGGCGTGAAAGTATCATCGTTCCAGTGCTAAAGCCTTGTAAGAACCCACTATATGTGGATAACTATCGCCCTATGAGCCTCACCAACATTCTGTCCAAGCTGCTTGAACATATGGTGAGCCGGCAGTTGTGTTGGGTCCTTGAGTCTCGTGGACAACTTGTTCACCTGGGGTCTGCCGTTCGATTGGCCGTTTCCCAGCAACAACACCTTATTGCCATCTTTTTTGACCTGATAAAGGCCTACGATACCACTTGGTGACATATCTTCGCTACTCTGCATGAGTGTGGTCTCAAGAACCTGCTCTCGATTGTTATACAGAATTTCTTGTCGCTCCACACTTTCAGAGTTCGCGTTGGTGCTTCTCACAGTGCACTCCATATACAAGAGAATTGGGTCCCGCAGGGCTCTGTCATGTGTCCCACTCATTTTAATTGCTGCTAATGGTCTTGTACTAGCAGTTGGATCCTCAATACCTCCCCTCAAATAGGCTGATGTTTTTCTATTTCCTTCTGCTCCCCTTCTATTGGTGTGGCTGAACGTCGGCCTGAGGGAGCCATACAAAAGGCGCAGTCATGGGCTCTCACTCATGGCTTTCAATATTTGGTCACCAAGACTTGTCATGCACTTCTGTCGTCGTCATATGTCCACCCCCATCCAGAACTTTACCTCAGTGACCAACTACTTTATGTAGTGGAGACTTACCGCTTTTTGGGACTTGTCGTCGATGCTCACGTAACTTGGTTTCACTATCTCCATCAGTTTAAGGAAAAGTTCTGGCGGCATTTTAATATTATTCGATGCCTGAGCCACACCGACTGGGGTTCTGATTGCTCTACACTGCTGCAGGTGTACAAAACCCTCCAGCAGTCCAGTCTGGACTATTCCAAATTACCGTCTTCTTTTCCCTAACACAATGATCCATCTCCCGCAATGGCGGACCAGAACAGGGAATTTCCTTGCAGTTTGTGTCCGGTTGCTTCTTACTGAACTTGACACTTTCCCTCTACCACCTTTCTTGCATGTCCACTTATGTATACCTCCATTGTCCATGTCTGGACCTATCGCAAGGCCCAAAAGGTTCAGTTCCACCTGAGGCCCTCTGCCGGCAATTTTTCTCTATTCTTTGTGAGTTCCAGGGCTCAGAAATCGTCTACACCAACCAATCAATGGTCGACAGTCTTGTTGCCTTCACTTATGCTCATGTTGGACATATTGAACAGTGCTCCTTGCCATATGGCTGCAATGTTTTCACTGCAGAATTGGTAGCCATCTGTCGCACTCTTGAGAATATCTGCTCCTTTCCTGGTGAGTCCTTCGTCATCTTAAGTGTCTCCTTAAGCAGCCTACATCTACATCTACATCTACATTGATACTCCGCAAGCCACCCAACGGTGTGTGGCGGAGGGCACTTTACGTGCCACTGTCATTACCTCCCTTTCCTGTTCCAGTCGCGTATGGTTCGCGGGAAGAACGACTGTCTGAAAGCCTCCGTGCGCACTCTAATCTCTCTAATTTTACATTCGTGATCTCCTCGGGAGGTATAAGTAGGGGGAAGCAATATATTCGATACCTCATCCAGAAACGCACCCTCTCGAAACCTGGCGAGCAAGCTACACCGCGATGCAGAGCGCCTCTCTTGCAGAGTCTGCCACTTGAGTTTATTAAACATCTCCGTAACGCTATCACGGTTACCAAATAACCCGGTGACGAAACGCGCCGCTCTTCTTTGGATCTTCTCTATCTCCTCCGTCAACCCGACCTGGTACGGATCCCACACTGATGAGCAATACTCAAGTATAGGTCGAACGAGTGTTTTGTAAGCCACCTCCTTTGTTGATGGACTACATTTTCTAAGGACTCTCCCAATGAATCTCAACCTGGTACCCGCCTTACCAACAATTAATTTTATATGATCATTCCACTTCAAATTGTTCCGCACGCATACTCCCAGATATTTTACAGACGTAACTGCTACCAGTGTTTGTTCCGCTATCATATAATCATACAATAAAGGATCCTTCTTTCTATGTATTCGCAATACATTACATGTGTCTATGTTAAGGGTCAGTTGCCACTCCCTGCACCAAGTGCCTATCCGCTGCAGATCTTCCTGCATTTCGCTACAATTTTCTAATGCTGCAACTTCTCTGTATACTACAGCATCATCCGCGAAAAGCTGCATGGAACTTCCGACACTATCTACTAAGTCATTTATATATATTGTGAAAAGCAGTGGTCCCATAACACTCCCCTGTGGCACGCCAGAGGTTACTTTAACGTCTGTAGACGTCTCTCCATTGATAACAACATGCTTTGTTCTGTTTGCTAAAAACTCTTCAATCCAGCCACACAGCTGGTCTGATATTCCGTAGGCTCTTACTTTGTTTATCAGGCGACAGTGCGGAACTGTATCGAACGCCTTCCGGAAGTCAAGAAAAATAGCATCTACCTGGGAGCCTGTATCTAATATTTTCTGGGTCTCATGAACAAATAAGGCGAGTTGGGTCTCACACGATCGCTGTTTCCGGAATCCATGTTGATTCCTACATAGTAGATTGTGGGTTTCCAGAAATGACATGATACGCGAGCAAAAAACATGTTCTAAAATCCTACAAGCTCTCAACCCGTGCTTTCCTTGCCATCAATTGGTAGTGACTATCCAGGAGTCTCTTTATGTCCTTGGCAACAGTGGACGTTCATTAACCTTCATTTATACCCCAGGACATGTCGAGATCCTGTCCAATGAACTTTCTGACTGGCTGGCCAAACAAGCTACTGGTAAACCAACTCTGGAGATCGGCTTGCCGGAGACTGATCTTTGATTGGTCTTCTGCTGTGAAGTTTTTGAGATCTGGGATACTAAATGCTGCACCTTCAGTACACCAAATAAACTACGTGTTATCAAGGAGACAACAAATTTGTGGTGGTCATCCATGTGAGCCGCTCGCAGGGACTATGTGGTCCTTTGCCAGCTCCACATGGGCCATACTTGGCCTACACATGGTCACCTCCGTTGCGAGGACCCACATAGGTGTTGCTGTGGCTCCCACATGACTGTCATCCACATCTTGTAGGACTGCCCAATTTTAGCTGCTCTACAGCAGACTTTTAACCTTTCTGCCACACTGCCAGTGGTGGTGGGAGACAGTGCCTCAATGGCTGAAGTTGTTTTAAGTTTTATTTGTGGGGGGTATCACACAATCTCTCCCGGGCCTGCACCCTACATCCATCTTAACTCTTCCTCGCTGTTTCTTTGCTGTTTGTTCACCTTGGTGTTCACCTTTTCCCTGTCTGTGTTCCTCTAGCCTTGTCTTTCAAGCTTGAGATTTTAGTGTGTTGCATGATGGCTGCTTGTCCTTTTTTTACTGCTGCGATCAGCCAGCCCAGGTCATCAGCTGTATTCTTTTAATACCTTCCATTACTTTCTCCTTTTAGTGTACATTCTCCCCTTTCTGTTAGCTTCCGTCGTTTTGTCTTTCAGTGTCATTCGAAGTTCGTTTTACGCCTTTTACTTTCCCCAACTCCTTTTGGGACTGTTTTTAAGTTGAGACGTATTTTTTGTAGTTAACATTAAGGCATTTTATCTGGTCAGCTGTAACGATATTGGATAGGAATACTCGGTGAGCAGCAGGTAATGACCCTGCAGTTTGGCCCCTTTACTCCCAAGACCAACCAACCAAGAAGGTAGATTTTTTAGAATGCGTGATTGGAAGAAGTGTGACAGAGGAAGCCCTAAACACAAAGCTGGATAGCTGGTTTTGTCAAATCAGCAGACTGTAGCACTTGATGCTTGGTTATTGGTTGTTCCTTTTAGCAAAAGGCATCTCAGGTGCTGGCAGCAAATTAACCCTTTGGAATGACAAGCTCCCAACTAAGACATTTCATGTAAATTGATGTCGAAGTTTTGTTAACTCATTATTCAGTCATCACTCTACCTGCAATAGTGTTTTCTTGATATAGTACAAGGTAGTGCATGTCAGAATGGGCTGTAAAGAACCTTTACAAAAACAGTAACAAAAGTGCAACATAACTGTGTTAACTTTCCCCCTACCTCATTCTTTGTAAAACTGCTACTGAAAAGTACGAGAAATGAGTATGTGTTTGTGCTATTAAGCATATCGTGCATTTTCATTGGTTGTCTGCCTCTACAGTTGTTTCTTCAGTCACTTAAACCCTAATGTTTGTGTCGGGATGATAAGGTTTGGTTAGTGAAAGGTAATAATGATATAAATATTCAACTTTATCATTACTTACAAGAAAAATAATTGAATACTAAAAAGAAAAAAGTGTCTGTTTAAATTTCAATACAATGAAGTTAGCCCATGTATCATTTTTTCATAAAGAAATGTAATCCCATGAAAGCTTAGTAATGATCTTGATCCATAGGAGGCAAGTAGTTCAGCATGTCGCTGATATTTTTCTTCTTTTCTTCTGATAGTAACGATTTAGGGTTGTTCAATTCTTTGGCTTAATTGACTGTACATTCAATTCTGTACATTAATTATCCTCAGAAATTAAAGTTGTGCTCTTTGATTGTGCCCCTCCTTGGCAAAATTTAAAGTTGACAGTTTCCACAATCTTTTGAATGAATCATATTTTGTATGAAATATGTGCTGGGCCTTGTGTAAATTCCAATGATGTTCTTGTGCAAATATGAGAACTTGAAAATTAAATTTCTTCAACATTGATCCAAAGTCATAAAAATTTGCATTTCAGAGCTGTAGTGGTTAAAGAGGAATTTTGCGAGTGATACTTTTCAATAATCGTTGGAATCCAACGGGGGAAAACTCATTTTTTCCAGTGGACTGTGTGCACTTTGTCTTCTGAATGTATGAATGTCCAGGCACCAACTACAACATTATAATTTTATTCACATGAGGATTTTGGGGAAATTCAAAACAGCATAGGGAATAAAAGAATTTTGTTTCTGGGGAATGTAGGAATTGCTCCATGTGATCAGCTCGATAATATTGTGTTCGTAATTTACCTTGTCTGGAATGGATTTAAAGGTGCCTGCAAGGTTATTTCAAAATCTGCCAGACAATTCTTCTGTCTGCAGGGCTTAAGATACAGTTTTACTGCATGAATTATGAGTTGTTAAATCATATAAATTTAATTTTCTTTTGTAAAATATATACTGACTTCTCCTCTTGGGCACGAGATTACATACTGCAGGTGAAAGCAAAGCAATGGGGCAGACTTCTGTTTCCTGTGCTCATCTCTGAGTGTTCCCAATTCTTCTTTTTCTTTAATATGTTTCAAAGTAATTTTCTTTTAAACATTCAGTGAATGTGTTGTATGTTTTTGACACTTTGCATTCTTCACATAGGTAGCAACGATTAGATTTTCTCTCATTGATTCCTAAACTGAATTTCATGACAAAAATATGCCTATACATACTGTACTTGACTGGTGTTTTAACTTCTTAACATTTATCTTTATAAAGGCAGTACATTTTAAAAAGAGATAAACTTGAATCAAAGTATTTTTTTGCTTTTTGAACTCTGCAGTAGTGACTTCAACTGGAAAAAATTTATATGCTGCTTTAACTATTGTTTTTCAGCCTCACCAAGCTTCCTGGAACTGTTCTGATTGATACCTGTGTTGTCACATGGTGGTGTGTTACTAGCAGGAGCTATATTTTTATGAACATGGTATACAACCCCCCCCCCCCCCCCTTTTTGTTACCTGGATTTTTTTCTCATTGAAGATTAAAAAATTATTTGAAACTAAATGTTTTATAAGTCATTCTAGTATTCTTCATTTTTGGATGCACAGTTATACTTCACTCAGTATAATTGCGTAAAAAGTGGTATTTCTTGTTGTGACTTAACTAATAATAACTACAAAATAATGTTTTCATATCAATTTATTCAGTTCTTGCTCTGCACTTGAATTTGCACATGTTTATGCAACCATTCAGTGTTGGTGCTTTTTGCTGGAACACTTTGACATCTCCAACTTGGTTATGTTTTCTTTTTACCAATGATTTCCATGACTGCATGTCAGTAAATGCTTTCTTCTCTTTGTGTTTGTGTTTTTGTCTCCTTGAGTTTGTCCCATAACAAAACAAATTAATTTCATTGCATGTATTTACATTTGGAACTTACCTGGAAGCACATGCATATAGTTGGTGTAGGTGGAGCAATCAAGACTGCTTTCAACATCTGAATTTTCTGGATTGGGTGGTGAGCTGGAACCTTCTATTTATTCAGCTATCCAGTCATTAATTGCATCCATGATTATTTAATATGAACACCACACAAACAATAAACCAGAGCAGCAATGCCCTAACAATTCATGAACAATAGAAACAATGTCGGATTTATAAAATGATGGTCCTAAAATCACTCACTAGAGCACATTCATATGACAAGGTTCCAAATGAGCTCTAGGAACTGTCATTCTTAACTAAAATTTATCTGTAGAAACACTCTGTTCTATCTGTTAAATAGAACCTTGACATCTAAACGAATCAAACAAAGTGATATCAGTTGGAATTTCAGCATTATTGCAACTCGGCTACTTCACCACAGATTGCCGCATGCACACAGTCTGTGTAGCAGAAGTCGGATAGAACCTTATCACACTAACAACTCATTTTCTTTGAATTTGTCAGTATAAACTTTATCATTCCAAAGGGTCGAAATGTCAGTGGGGGTGTGTGGAGGCACTTCAGAGAATTTGTTTGAAGTACACACCAATCTTTTTGCACAACAGATGCTAAAGGTTATCTCTGGTGACCGTGCACTACCATTTGCTATAACAGGTGTTTTATGTTAGGGCTCACCTATTAATAACTATTTATGTAGTTAACATTAAGGCATTTTATCTGGTCAGCTGTAACGATATTGGATAGGAATACTCGGTGAGCAGCAGGTAATGATCAAGTGAAAATGCAGGTCTGGGCACCCCCATCATTGTTGTTGTACTGAATTAGAGCATTTAGTACCCCCACACCTGACTTACGGATCTTGCCCATTGAATGGAAAATTTTCATGAAAGTTAAATGACCAAAGATCAGATATGCTGACATGGACTATAGTGGTAACCATAAAAAACATTCTGCGTCAAAGCTCGTTATCTCCCTGAATGTAGTGAACAATTCATGCTCAAATGATCCTACTTTAAGTGAGATTTCTGTGGTTATTTCTTCAGTGGTATTCACCTCATACATGTCACAAGTGTTTCGAGCTGCCTCCATGGTTGTCACCCTTTTATTGAATAGAAAGTGAATCAAATGTTGCAAACGTTAGACTATTTACTTTTGATGTTCTGTTTTGTAACACTTATGTAATACTCCTTGTAACCTTCAAATGTGTGACTTTCATTGTATCTCTGCAAGAATAATACTAGAATCACAAATAAAAATAACTACTGATAAATATAATTATTAATAACAAAACAAGAACATCAAGAATCTATGCAGTAACCTATTTCTTCAGGTAAATTTTGCCCACAGTTGTAGATTACATACTTCAATATTCAGGTCACAGCACTGTTGTTACTGCATGGTATTCAGGTAATTTAGCATGTATATTTATCACTCAAAATCAAATAAATATTGAATATCTATACATTTGCCAATGCGAATGTGGAAATACACTGTGGATCGTTGGTGCAAGACACAAAATTTCGCGACACCCTGTGTGGGCACTAGCTGGTGTCAGGCGGTCAGTGGCCACTGGCAGACATCAACTACATCGAGAGGGATATGTACAGTCAGTTGTAGGCACTTTCGTGGAAATCATTTGTAATAGTAACAATGTAGTACAGGTACCATTTGTAACTGTAATTGTGATCTTCAACATTTTATTGTTCTGAATAGTTAAGATCTCATTCTCTGTTCTTTACAGTGGTTATTGGCAATCTCAAAATCTTCATAAAAGATTCACAGTATTGTTGTCCAGAAACTAAATGTCAGAAGCGATATCAGAAACGGAAATCTTTTATGGTAAGTCATATTTAATCTTATAATAAGGTAAATCTGTTATACTGTTTTCTGTGACATTTGTATAATGTTTTATTCAAATCAATTTCTGAGATGTAGTTAAAAAAAAACCTCAAGTTTTTTTAATAGCTGTAATGAAAAATTGCGAGAGATGACAGGAAATTGTGTCGATTGACATATTGTTTGTCCTGTCTGATGTAAACTATAAATGTATTTTCTTTTAGTCATCTACTGATGCCTTTTTTCTGTGATCTACATGGCTATAATGACTCATTTAATAACTATGTATTTTTCACACACATTGATCTACAGGGCATACAGAGGTAAAGTGCTGAACTACCAATCACAAAATTTACTGCACATGGGAAAACATGAACTACCAAGTGAAAATCATCTACAGTGGTTTGATCTATTGCACATTTCAGGAGGTTTCCAATATAGTAAGATCATTTTTATTTCGAAGCCAGGCTGTTCCTTTTGTGGTACCAAAAGAGCCATTGGAGAAAGGAATAGTTTTTTTAAGAATAATTATTACATGTGGTGGAATGAAGGAGAGACATTCCAGAAACTCATATTACGATGATTAAATGGCACATGACTCCACAGTTGTTAAAATCTCACACTAGAAATGGAGGCAGAAACAAAATGAACAGAGTTTGTTAGTTGAGTAGAATGTTATTTTCTCACACATAACATGATATTTAAAGATAGTGCTTCTGGTGTTTTTTTTTTTTTTTTTTTTTTTTTGAAGAAAAGGACGAACATTACACTGGAGAAAGATCAAATTTGCAAATAACATGAAAGTCTTAATATGTAAATAGAACTAAGAAAAGGAAGGAGACATGGAAAGTGTTGCTCAAATTGTTGCATGGGAAGGTGATTGGGTCCAATTGAGAAAGAAAATTGTGCAAAAGGGCCATAGTATAATCTAGTTGATGATAATCATCTCTCTCTCTGTGTGTGTGTTTTTTTTTAGTGGCTCCCTGTGAAATGGATGAAGCAATGGAGATCAAAAACATATAGCTTCAAGCAAATTGTTAAAGAGTAATGCAGAAAGAAAGTGAGGTAAAGGAGAAAAACGATTACCATTTAATAATGTGTCATTGACTTTGTGGTCATAAAAGAGACTGGAGTGCAGCAGTGAACAATCTTTTGTAGTACTCATTTTTCATTATATTGGATAATTTTCTAATTTGTCAACATTTGAATGGCGTGAATGCCTTTTTTCTCGTAGTTTCAGTTTCTGCCACAATAGTTGATTGAAGTTGGCACATTAACAGCTTAGGTCCTAAGCTGTAAACTGTGAATCTAGACTGGAAACCATAATTGTTTTTACATATAGTAAGGAAAGTTCTGGCAGAAGTGTAAATAGTTTGGAGTAAAGGAGAAAACACACACACACACACACACACACACACACACACACACACACGTGCACCTACGCACCTACATTGTGCTGGCTGGACACACAGTGTCAGAAAAGCAGTTTGGCAGATGGATGAGGATGGGGATTTTGGTGGGTAGGGTGGGTGGAGGGAGAAAGAGGTGGGAAGGTGGCAGAGAGGGCATGTGATAATATGGCACAGGAAATCTGTCTGCTGATTAGGTTTGGAGAGTAGAGCCTGTCTGTGAAGGCATATATGAGACCTTCAGCACACAGCACAAGGGAATTCTCAACACTGCAGATATGTATTCCACAGGTGGTGCAGCTGTATGAGGGTGATTTTTTGGTGCGGAAGGGGAGACACCAGTCCAAATGCAGGTGGTTAATGGGTTTAACATACGCAGAGATATAAATGAAGCCATCGAGAGAGGGAGATCAACGTCCAGAAAAGTGGAACAGTTGTTTCAGGAGGACCAAGTGAAGCATATGGAAGAGAAAGTGTTCAGGTTGTGGGGGAATGATTATTTGATATCTTTGCCCTGCGACCAGATCATGAGCAAAACAAAACCTTTGAGAGGCTAGGAAGGTTTCCTCTAGATGCTTTATAAACAGTTTGGCATAAGAGGGTGCTACACTGGTGCCCATGACTGTGCTGCTGATTTTTTAATATACCTTCCCATCACCAAAGAAATAGTTGTGCGCGATTATATGATTGGTATGGTGTTTGAGTAGTGTTTGATAGTGGGAAGGCCTTGGGGAGGAGGGATATTGGTGTACAGGGATTTAACATGAACAATGATAAGTATGTATCCAGGTGCTAATGGAGTTTCAATGATAGAGAGTTAGAGAAGAAAGTAGTTGGTATCTTTGATATGGCAGGCTGGGCTTTGGGCAATCGGTAGGAAGTGTTGGTCAAAAAGAGCGGAGATTCTTTCAGTGAAAGCACAATAACTAGCCACCATGAGGTGTCCAATGTTGGGTTTGTGGATTTTGAGAATAATGTAGAAGGTGGCTGTACAGGGGAACATTGGGATTAGGAGAGAGAGAGAGAGAGAGAGAGAGAGAGAGAGAGAGAGAGAGACCTTCTCCAATAGGGTCACAGGCTTATTCAATCATATCAGAAGCAGGGCCATCTGTGAAGGAAGTTATGTTATATACCAGCTCTGATGTAATTACTGCTCAGCATTTTATGTGGGCATGGTCGCCAACCAGCTGTCCACCAGAATGAAGTGACACTGAATGATATTTGTACTGATATAAAACAAAGTATTTTACTGAAGAATATTTTAATTGCAGTGATGAAGTAGCATTGATTAATGAAATAAATATATATAAACACAAAATGCTGTTGAAGTAAATAATTGTTAAGGTATCACAGAAAATGTCGAAGTGTGTGCATATTCCCCTGTTTGTGTGACTGAATGAATTTTTTCCCATATCTATTGTTTATGTCAACTTTATTGTCAGAGTGTTAAATGTAGTTAAGTTATAACATTACATACCTGTCATGTATCCTACAATTTCTTTGAACTCCAACTTATGTACACTAATGCCTTTTCAATATGACCATTACACATTTACCTTACTAGATAATAAAAAGAATCTGTGGTACATAAGGACAAATGGAAAATTAATGTTCTATTGTGTTTTGAGATGTAGTTTGGCTTTTGCTATTTGTATTGGCAGATATTCTACTTTGACACCAAAGTATTTCTTTTCTCAAAAAGAAACTTGATAAATAATTAGAAATTTACTATGCATGTTGGAAATAATGTCATGAAATTACTACATTCTGTGTCCAGGAGTACATCAATAGTTTGACTACAACAGTTTGAGGGAATGGAGAATCTCTCTGAATAACAGACCGAAGACTGGGATCAGTCAGAATTGTCATTTACTATCAACCTCTCTCTCTCTCTCTCTCTCTCTCTCTCTCTCTCTCTCTCTGAACTGTACTAATGTATGATTTCTACATGAAAAACATTTTGAATAGTTTAAAACATACAACTTTCTTATTGATTGAACATCTGTTTCACAATTTTTTTTTAAAAAAAAGGGGGGTACAATCCTGATTGTCTATGGATGGATAAATAAATAAATAAATAAACAAACAAACTGCCAAATTGTGCCCAGGAACAAAAGTTGACCACCCAGTGGCACAACACGCTGCCAAGCACAACATGCACTAGTTTAATGACTGCTTCGCAGCCCGTGCCATCTGAATCCTTTCCTACAGCTCCAGATTTTCTGAGCTGCTTAGATTGGAGTTTTCCTTGCAACATGTCCTTCGTATCCAACAGTTTCCCCTGCTCTCTCCTCCCCTCACAATCATGCCTCCACGTTGCCATCATTGTGTGCTGCACCTTCCTGTCTTTGGTACACTTGGGTCACATGACAGCCCATGCACCTACCACGCCTTCCTACCACATTTTTAAACTGTGCACCTGCTGCCTGCCTCCAAGCTGCTATCTATCTGCCCCCCCCCCACCCCCTGCCCCACACACACACACACACACACACACACACACACACACTTCTTCTGTCTCTATCTCCTTCTACCCACCCGACCCAACATAACCTTCACCCCAGTCTACCTGCTGAACTCAGGGTGTATACGACCCGGGACAACCGGGAAATCCCGGAAAAACCCGGGATTTTTTTCATCCGGGAGAAAACCGGGAAAAACCTGGGAATTTTTCGGAATTCCGGGAATTTTTCATTGTTTTAGCTTTCAATTGAATTTTTTGTAATTTTGACTGCAGAATTGATTCTCTAGTAAAGAATGTTATTGTATCCTGCTACTGGAGAATGATACTGCAGCAATAAAATACAAACGAGGGGGGCCAGCCAGAATGGCCGAGCGGTTCTAGGCGCTTCAGTCTGGAACCGCGCAACCGCTACGGTCGCTGGTTCGAATCCTGCCTCGGGCATGGCTGTGTGTGATGTCCTTAGTTTGGTTAGGTTTAAGTAGTTCTAAGTTCTAGGGGACTGATGACCACAGCACTTAAGTCCCATAGTGCTCAGAGCCATTTGAACCATTTTATAAATGGTTTAGTGGCAAAGGAAATGTGCAATTTACAACAACAAAACACTGTGCATGCACAAGCGTCTGCAAATAGCAAAAATATGTCAAAGGCCGTAGGGTGCAGACTGTAATTCTTTGTAACAATAAACTGCTTGCTATGAGCATGACGTCACAACTGTTCACATTAGATTTGTTTGACCAATTGCTTGCGGTCTGTTGCGCATGTGCATTTGACTCGCGTATAAGCAGTACCTTCTCCCACTACTTGAAGTTCGGCTGTTAGCTGTATCGGTAGTAGCAGCCAGAAGCAAACGAGAAAAATTTTTCTCGCACGCCTTAGCTACCAGATTCACGCTTGCACAGAGTTGTCTGAGTTGTAGTAGGGAGGGGTTTAACCTCCACGTGACCCGTTTACGTTAAGTGAGTTCGCTGCTTCTCTTTGTGTACAGGTCCCACGTCAAATGAAAACACAACAGATTTCTGTGGCCGGGAGCTATCAAGTGAATTAAAATACATTCACATAATTACGGAGGGCAGAAATATATTATTAATTTCAGTTTTCTGATTTTATTTTATTTCCAAGTTAGTAGCAGTCAAGCATTAATCACCTTGCAGAACAGTGAAGTTATTTTTGCAAGTTTGCTAAAGAAATTTGGCTTTATTAATCTTTTTGCTGAGGCAATCATTTTATTTGAAACGAAATGTTTCATACTACAGTATTGGCTAGTTCCAACTGTTCGCTGAATTTCAAGTGCACGTTATCATCTTCTGCCATATATGGCATTATGCCATAATAAAGAACCAAACATGAGATCGTAGAGTACTGGTACTCCAAGAAAAATTACATCCTAAAAACCACACTGCAAAGCTTAATATCAGATGGGACCTACTTCATTGTCAATCTGGAAAAAGCCAATTTGCACTTCAAGCCGAATTATGCATTTTAGTATGGTTTACAAAATTCCGATGCTCTTTGGAGTATGCTCTGATGCCATTTCTTTTATGGTGTAATGTAAGCTCTCTTAGTACTTTATACACACGAACATGCGGGCTTCCTACACCACTGCAGTTGCACACGCACAATAATGCCTGTTTTCTGGCACTCTCTGGCAACTGGTAAATCGAACCTATTTCTAACAGTCTCCGGATAGTATTGCGAACGGTGGTTATAAAAGCATTACTTTCAAAGTAAATTTCTTTTCACGCAAGATGAATTATGTTACGTGTGAGAAAGTGGGATGGATATCTAAATCACAGAGCGTTCAAAACTGAACAGTTTGAGGACCAGCCAAGAATTTCGAGCCGAGACATTTATGTCAGAATTTTAAATTTACTGGCACATTTGTGTGATGTATCTTAAAGTATAACACACGCAAAAAAAAAAAAAATCAATATTACATGTGAAAGCGTAGCTTCTGTTGTTGCCTGTTAATCATAGAGACCAATATTACATGTGAAAGCTTAGCTTTTCTTGTAGATATACGGTACTGTGTACATTAATGTAAACCGTTAACTTTTCCTCTTGCATGTTCGCACTATGCAACCAGTGATCTTGCTATTGGCTGACAGTAACCCATGTCCATGCTCTGAATAGCCGCTGTCATCGGCTGGCGAAATCTCGTGGCTTAAGATATGACTCGCTTACAAAAGGACATCGCAACCTCGGTTTCAACGCTCCGGAAACCAACGCGCTGTGTTTGGTGCAATTCGAATTTATACTTTCGTTACACGAAAATATAACTCTTGGTGGAGTGGGGAGGATTTCATGAAGGATGGATCTCATTTCAGGGCAGGATTTGAGGAAGTTGTATCCCTGCTGGAGAGCCACATTCAGAGTCTGCTCCTTCCCTCTTTCCTGATGAGGCAACAGTTTGTTGCGAAAGCTTGAATTTTGAGTGTATGTTTGTGTTTGTTTCTATGTCTATCGACGTGCCAGCGCTTTCGTTTGGTAAGTCACATCATCTTTGTTTTTACACACTCTCTCCAAAACTTCTCTGCCCCGTCTTTTTTTTCCGTGAAGTTCTACGCGATTGTATAAAACGATAACCATTCAAAGGATTGATAAGTTTTACAGTTCCGAGGGAAAATCTATGGAAAACTTACTGTCACTTAGCACAGAAAAAGTGTATTTTCGCATGGGAAAAAGCATATTTTTTAAACGGGATATCCGGGAGAAATCCAGGTATAATCCGGGAATTTTTTTTCCTTGTCCCCGTATACACCCTGTGAACTGCAATTCCAGTACTGTATGTCCAGCTGGTTCAACAATTCCAGTACTGTATGTCCATCCAGCACAATGCAGGTGTGTGTGTGTGTGTGTGTGTGTGTGTGTGTGTGTGTGTGTGTGTGTGTGTGTGTGTGTGTGTGTTTAAGATTTGTTGTAATACTTTGTTATTAATATACTCTCTGTTCAGAAAAAACAGAACACCTTGAACAACTGGAGATAAGACGTTCATATTCACAGGACTTGTACATTAGTATGTTCTGTAGAAATAATTAGCATTTCAGTCACCTTGGTTTAGTGTGTACAAGACACAAATGACATCCTGTGCTATAGCCATCCGTGCTGTATTCACCTCGCTCCAAAGCCCATCTGTGGTGGTTGGCAATGGGTCACAACACTGCACCTGGTGATTCACCATATCCCACAGATTTTCAATTGGTGACAAGTCTTGTGATCCAGTGGGACAGGGCACGTATTTCTGCAGCAATGTGTGGACATGCATTGCCTTGCTGAAGAATGGTGTCTGGAGTGTTGTGCAGAAATGGAATGGCTATGGGTCGCAGGATTTTATTTATATAGGTCACACTGGTCACAGTGCCGTGGACATGCACCAGCTGTGATTTGTGGTTGTATCCAAAAGCACTACACACTATAAGACCTAGAGTTAGCACTGTATGTCTTGTGTGAATGCAGTCACTTTGATGCTGCTCCCTCATCTGTAGCAAACCAAAATGCAGCTGTCATTTTCAACCAAACAGAACCTTGATTCATCCGAAAACACTATCCGATGCGATTCCCGTTTCTAGTGACATCGTTTCATATACCATTGCAGTTTCTGCACATTCGTCAAAGGTAGACAGAGAAGTGGATAATATGCGCGTAACCTATGCCGTAATAAACGGCAATGGACTGTCACCCCTGATAGTGTAAGATGTGTTACACTGTTCCACAGTTGCACCAGAACAGAGGAGGACACAGATCTGTCCTGCAATGCCATTCATATGAGTTGTCGATCTTCAAGGGGGTGGTCTTGGCGGTGCAACCTAACTATCTCGTCATGTTCTACTGCCTTCTGTGAACAATTCAGCACACACCCATTGCACTGCTAAAACACTTCGTCCCACATGAACGGGATTTTCCCAGATGGATGCATCACTTTCCCACATGCCAATAATACGCCCTCTTTCGAACTTACAGATTTGACAGTACAGTTCGTGCATACATCTGCAAGTCATCCAACGCGTCTGCTCAAATCACACTAATCGATTACCTTCAGTTTATAGCGACAACAAGAGCCACAGGCACATTTTACCAGTAGGTGGTGTTCGCCACGATATTGATGTTGACCTTAAACCCACGGGTCGACATGGTTCAGATGCTAATCATTTCTTCAGAACATACTAATCTACATGTCCTGTGAATATGAACATAATATCTCTAGTTGTGCAAGGTGTTCTGTTTTTTTTCTGAACATAAGTGTAGTGTGTACTTTTATAAAGTTACTTATATGGGACAAACAGATGAAAATGTGACAGATGGAAAAAAGTATTATTATTTCAAAAGTAATCTCTGCATAACTGATTATAAATTCACCACACTGTGAGATAAGATGGTCAGTGCCTTCATGGAAGAATGTTTGCAGTTGGCTATAGAGCCATGATTGTACCTCTTCGTCTGAACCAAATCGACAGCCACTAATGTTTTCCTCCAGGACTGCAAAAATATGGAAATTGCATTGGGAGAGATGGGGACTATATGGAGGGTGTGTAAGGGCTTCTCGGCAAAACTTCTGCAGTGTAGCTGAAACAAACTGTAGCAACATGTGGGCTGGTGTTAACCTGCAACAGGATGATGCTTGCGTCAACATTGTTAGCCATTTGGAATTGATGACATGCTTCAGTTTTTGCTAAGTGTTCATTGCTTGGGATTTTTTCAGTGGGGGTGAATCCATGTGTTTCCATTGCTGTCTCTAATTCTTGCTGTCTAGCTCAAAATGATGACTCCACACTTTTCCAATAAGGTTCTCACTACCCTGGGTGAATACAACACTTTGTTTTTGTTACTGTTGTCTCAAGTTTTTCTGTTGATAATGACAGCCACCATAAACTGAGAAGCAGGGATATATCTACCTGTTATCTTAATAAAGTATGCATGACTTTGTCAGCACAATTTGAATGACATGGAAAGCCAGTTTCCCCCACCATTTTATGGATCTGTGCTTAAATTCCACATACATCAGAGTATTGTCAGTCAATTTAACACCCATCTTGTTTTGTTCTTGTGCACATCACATACTGGCTTTGAGTTGGCCTTAAATCTCTTAGGTATAAAGATGACCATCTCGGAAGTGCCGTGGTAACCTTAGTCAAAATGTTCTTGCTGTTACTTCAGTTCACGAGTAATTGATGTGGTGTTGTAAAGGTTATCTGTAAAGAGAAAGTAATGTTTTCCACTGCAATATCCTTTGCAGAATCGCCGTCAGACCTTTCACATCTTGTAAACAGTGGGATTACAAACTAAAGGTATGTTTCAACCTGATAACACTTACCACTTTATACCATATATATTGGGTCTATATAGCGGATAACTTCTTAAATTCATGCGGTCACAAGATTAACATGTGCCTTCGTAACACTAATGTTACAAAATGGTTACTTGCGTGTTGTCTTATGGTGTCTTGTTCATGGCACTGACCAGCCACCGTGTCATCCTGAGCCGGTAGACGTCATGATCATAGGTATGGAGGGGCGTGTGGTCAGCAAACTGTTCTCCCAGCCGTTTTTAGTTTTTGTGCTTGGGTCCACCACTTCTCAGTCAAGTAGCTCCTCGATTGGTTTCACAAAGGCTGAGTGCAACCCACTTGCGAGCACTCGTCAGACCCAGACGGTGTGGAAAGAGAAATACTGCTCAGAGTGACACCAAATTAGAACAGTGTATTATTGATGCAGGGGGAAACGTTATGGAACAAACAGAAATTTAGTGAAAACTTTACCCGTAGATGGTGCTGTAAACATTGTAATGTAAATGAGGTTGGCTACAAATGAGAGATGAATCGCTATACAACATCTATGGTTTGAGTTTCACATTACACCATCCATACTTTTCAATGTGCATGGCTGCACAAGTTCAGCAGTCAACAGTTGTGGCACCGTAAGTTAGGTAAGCTCATCCACCACAGCAAAGTCTTACTACATCAAATGGGAACAATTGGTTTTTAACTGTCCTGAGGCCAAAAACTGCATAAAAAGCAATAGACATTGGTTTCTAATTGTTGAGGGGCAATGAAATGTGTAAAACACAAAATGACATTGGTTCCTAATTTTTGTGAGACTGGAGCAAGACATGTTGAATATGCTGCCTACTGGTCTATGCCACAAGTTGGCATCAAGAAACAGCATGTTCCACAACAGATCAGAATGTCTCAGGGGTCACATGTAGAATGTGTGCCTTCAATTCAGCTATGCTTGTAATTGGAACACTGAACCCTACAGCTTTCAGATAACCCCACTGCCAGAAGCCCCAGTGATCTGGATGTACATGCTGCAGGTAAACGACGGCTAATAATTATAGTATTTCTTAAATGCCTCTGCAGCAGCTGCTTCTCTGGCTGTGCAATGTGCAGAAGAGTGCCATCCTGCATAAAAATGATCCAACCCACACATTCTTGCTGTTGAAGTGTTGGAATGATGCTGGTGCACAAAAGACCTCAGAGTTTACCAGTGATGGTACAGCTAACAGGACCCAGAGGATTCATATAATTAAAAACACACAAACCTTTGATAAACGATGCCATTATCCTACACCGTACGGTATACAGTCACCTTTTCAGAATGAGGTGTATCAGTTGATGTGTGTGCAGTTTGTCTGTTGCCCATATTCTACAGTTCTGATTATTCACTTATTCTTGAGGACAGAAATGAGCTTTGTCTGTCCCCAAAATGTTCCATAGCCATTCATTGTCCACTTCCATGCAAGCAAGATATTCCAGGGCAAACATTTGTCCTGCTGGGATGTTAGCAGGAAGCAACTCCTGAACATGAATGGTTTTATATGGATAGCCTTGCAGTATGTTTTGTAGGATTTTATGCACCATGCTCACAGACATCCAACATGTGGGTAATTTGCCATGCTCTACATGATTTCACGTCATTGCTCTACCCCCTTGCAATGCTGTGGCCACATTTTCCACAGGCATCAGATCAACTACTTTCCTCCTCTGGCCACAGTGCACTTCAAAAGAACTGGTCTTTTAGTATTTTTTAATCATATTCGGCAGACCTTAGTAAACATCTGACCAACGCCCCCTCCCCCCCATACTCCTGAGTGTGTGGAACTTCTACAGGACTACTGGCACACAGTCAACATTCTTGTAAAAGAGCTCTACCAACAGTGAGTGGTCATTCTGACTCTTACTGCCATCAATTGATCAAATTCTTTTCCAAGACGTTACCACATGTTAATAATATGCTGTTCATATTTGACATCATTCCAAGCATTGCTTTTCTTCCTACAGCGTTTTGAAACTGGAACTTTAATTATGGACACCCTATTAACGCATGATATCTCTCAAATTCTATTGGTGAAAACTATTCAGGTTTTTTTTTTTTTTTTTTTTTTTTTTATACAGAGGGTAGGCACCCCTCTGACCAAACACGCTGAGCAGCCGCACTGACATGAATCCATCGCAGAATTTGTTAGTATGTAAAAACAAACATAGAGGCATATTTTTCTCATCTAAACTGATTTCATTGTGCTGTCCAGATTATGCTAAAGTCTTATTTGTACTAGAGTGAACGGAAGTGAACACAAGTAAACGAGCATTCACAGACAATTCACTATCATTCAGTACAATTCACTTATTCTGTGAACAAGTATTCAAATTGGAGGGAATGGAAAGAATGAGCATTGAGCATACCAGCTCTGTGAGTACTGTGTTGTTGTTTTTTGGTGGTCAAGTCATCAGCATACACACTTCGCTCAATACAATCTAGTTGTATCACAAGGCTAAACTACAATGTTCAGATAGGATTATGTTGTACGGTAAATGCACTGTTGGTGACAAAGAAAGCAAAATCACAGAAAGATGTAGATGTTCAAAGTGTGAAATGTGTGGCAGTAGTCCTCTTACCACATACTTGCAGCTCCAGCATCCTTTAGCCTTATTTCAACCTTTATCACTGGAAAGCAGTTTCACGTGAAGAAAGATTAAAATTTACAGTCAGGTTCTCAACAGCTGTAGATAGGTATGCTACAACTTGTTTCAAATTTTATTAGTTGCTGTATGTCGGATAGTTCCTGATGCTTGCAGTGCCGTATTTGAAGCAGTCACGGAGTTTGTTCATGTACCTATAGAAAAGATACTATCAATCAAGTATGGATAATGTAATGTAAAAATACATATTCAGTTATTATATTGAAAACTCCTAAAATAATAGAGCTGCATCTGTGCCGTAATTACATTACCTGGAAAGGAGGTCACCAGAATTATCAGTTCATTCATGTATTTTTAGTTTGAAAGTAATAAACATAATTCATACCTTTTCATGTATGTTTCCTTTCAAGGAAATGTATTCTGCTGCTCCTTTATAACAAAAAGAAATACAAAAACTTTTGTACTTTAAATAAGTTTCCACCAGGTGGAAGCGTGTAATGACTTTATCATCTTTCTCACATCTACCATTGGAAATTAGATTGCTTCAGAAATTTTCGACAAAACATATTTCTTATAACTGACATGAGTCATGATCGATAACAAAAGTCGTTGATGTGTGAAAAATAGCTGACTGCAGGACTAAATGCTCTTTGTGCTGTTACACTGAAGCGAGTGCCAAAACAGAAAGTGTGTGAATTTCCTTTGATGACATACTGAAAGGCCAACAATCGGCAGGGTACAAGAACAAATCTGTGAATGCTGTTCCTTCGTACTCACCAACTGTTTACACAAGATAAAATGCTTTTTCTCTTATGTTTGCTGTGGTGTAAACCAAGCTTAAGAGAACAGAGGTCACCAATATTTAGCACTGTTAAGCTCTGTTCAAATGTTCTTCAAAATATAATGGCACAGCCTTCTTGTAACCAATCTTCCTCATTCTTTAAACTTCATTTTGGTATTGCCACTGCTATCCTCTGAAGTATTTTAACATCCATTCTCCTCTCTTGTACCTACTGCAAAATTCATATTTGCAAGTAAAATAATTCCAGGTTTATGTATGCAAAACTCTTTTCGACATTTTTTACCTAAACTAGTTGAAATTTCTTCTAGAACATAGTTCATCTCATTCTCAGAAATTGTAGGATTATGGCAGAAATCTTTAATGGATAATACTGAAACAATTGAGCAAATATACTTGTACACTGCTTGAAATGCACAATTGTTGACATTGTGTCGCAGGGAAGTAGTTATTGTTGGAATAATGGTAGTAACAGTAACAACAACAAGAACAGTACACTTTTCAGCTTTAATACAAATTTGTTAATGTCCCACATGTTATTTAGTGCACTTTTGTGTTATTCTTTCATGGGACTATTTCATTTCCAGCTGCATGTCCAGCGCAATCATCCAGACTGCTACAGATTATCTGATACTCAAAATACTGATGGCCCAGCACAGGATGAAATTGGAGAAAGCATAAGTTCTCAGACTACAGCAAATTTTGAAGTAGCAGCAAATGATAAATTGAACTCTGAAGAGTTGTTAGAGAGAACCACACCCAAGAAAGAGACATTTGAAAAGAAGGCAACTGGGACAAGAAATTTTATGTTCACGATGTATGTACTCTTGATGTATGGACCTGTCTGAAGTAGTTTAAGTGCACATACACGTAATTTAACTCTGTAATTACTATCTGAAAACAAGTGAAATGAGTTTGTTTTTGGTTACTAATATTCTTTTAAGACGTTCAGAAGAATCTCAAAGCAGTTTTGATTTAATTTTTTAATATTATTTAAAAACAGTAACTAAATGTCAGTGTCAGAATCTGTTTGATAATCTGTTTCCATGTGTCTTGTAGGAACTTCACTCCCATTGTGGAAGAGGAGGAAGAACAGGAAGAGGTAGGGATAAAAGATAGTATTGAAAGAAATAGAAAAGTTCAAAAAGAGTATCAGAACAGAAAACGGGAGGCAGAGAAAGAGTTTGTAAAGCAAGGTCCATCACAGTTAAGTCTTGAAGAGCTGGCAGAGATACCTCTTCCAGAACCAACAGAGCTACCTGATAGAGATGCAAATGAGTTGCCTTGTCATCATCAGAAGCTCATTCAGCAGCCAGAACCTATTGAGGAACTGGTACAAAATGTTGAGTTTGAGGGTAACCAGAAAGCACACTTGGAAAAGGAATCTAGCCAGGACATTCAGATGGTGTCTGACCAAGAAATGGAACTCTCCCAGAACCGAGAGATAAAGTCTAGCCAGGCAGTGGAACTCTCCCAACAGGAGTCTGGCCAGGAGATAGAACTGTCCCGAGACATAGATATTAAGCCTGACCAGGAGATGGAACTGTGTCAAAACCGAGTTGTGGAATATGATCAGGAAATGGAACTCTGTCAACCCCAAGACCTAAATCCTGGCCAGGAGAGGGGTCTCCACCAAAGCCGAAATCTGGATTCCGATCAGGAAATGGAGCTGGGCTCAGAACATGAATCAGAGTCAGGGCCAGAATCTGAGCACAACACACTGCAGTTGTGTGAGCTGGAAACTGGCAGAAAGCATGGCCATCAGCAGGAGTGTGAAACTGAAGCGAGCTGGGAGCCAGAGCTTGAAGATGCAGAAGAGACTGAACCTGAATCCACATCTGAGCTGGAGCCAGAGCTAGATCCAAATCATTGTACTGATTCATGTACTACTGTGAATGATGAGTTTAGTGAAAGCGCTCAAGGGGATAGTTCACAGGATGGAGCAAACAGTTCCAGTCCAACAGTGAAAACCCTCCTCCCTATAATAAGATTACAGAAGTTGGAAGAGGACAAGCAGTTGGGGAGTCTGTAAGTATGGCAACAAATTCAAATTCTTTTACTATGAGAAATTAGTACTGTAGTCATTGTTGCCTTCTATAGATACAGCTGTGTCATTTTCTGTGAAGCTAAAGTAAGCGATTTGTATTCAAGCTTTTTAAAGTAGTAGACACAGTTCACTCATATTTCTGCTTTTTAAAGTAGTAGACACATTTCACTCATATTTATGATTCTTCTTCATTCTTATTATTGCAATATTTGAAATCATTATACTATTCCTAATGGCAATGGAGAGAGGTTTTCACATGATGGATTAAATAGGGAAGATGAAATGCTGAAATAAAACTAGCTGTAACAGTAAGATTAGATCCACAGAAAAGCAAATTTTCCTATCAGCAATACTAATTAACTAAAGTGAAGTGGAGACCCATTTTTTCCAATATCTTTTGCAAATTTGATGCAGGTGCAATAGTGATCCCTATCACTTTTGATTACCTTAGATCACATGTTTGTTCTTGATTCTTCTCACTTACGTTCATCTGTTTGGAGTTGTACTGTACTGGAATGATTGTATTTTGATTCCAGAGACTTAGTTTACTTTTTTGTGTATAAATATTTCCAATACTTCCTTGCTTCCCTGCCAGAAATCATTGAGGGTGCATTTACTGGGACAGCTAGGACAAGTCAAGAAATTTTTCATATTCTCAGATCGTCCACAAACATATCTTTCATCATGTTCATCTGTAAGGCCCCCCTTGACCAAGTTTGCCTTCACTGCTGGTACACCTGTTCTAATGCAATTCGGGCACCTCCAGATCTCCCATCTCAAGTTCTCTCCACTGGGTATCTTCTGTAGTGGAGCGTAGTCATTTGGAGGCTCGGTGAGTACCGTGATCAGAAATCTCTTATGGAATGTAAATCTTGCATCTTTGCAGGAATCTCCAAATAAAGTGTGGCATTCCTTGAAGATATGCTTAAGCTTCTCGTTGTGCTTGTGATGGACTGTTTGAGAGTTTCAGCCCGCAAGTCCACCAGCTTCGTATAGTTTATCAAGTGGTGTGGTTCTTGTGCAACCAGTTATTGGTTGACGTGTTTAATTTAAGTTTATGTTGACCTTTTTGGTGTATACAGACCTGGACCACACTGGCAAACATATTGTGCTGTGGAGAAGCGCAGTGGCCCAGGCTGTGGTTCTCAGCACCTTTGGTGTACCTTCCCATTTGCTTTTAGTCCATTTTCTCAGCAAGTTATTTTGTGCTGCAACTTTCTGATGGGTCTTCTCACAGTGATGTTTGTACATCAATGATTGGCTCAGTATGACATCCAGGTATGCCAGTTTATCTAGGTATTCCAGAATGATGCCATTCCAGCTTAAAATTCTGCTTTAGATTTGCTTGGTTTTGAGTGAAAGTGGAAGTCGTGGACTTGTGTCTTTGAGGGATTTGATTTAAGGGAGTTTTCCTGGTAGTATATTGGAATGGTGCTTAGAGCATGTACTAGATTTTGTTCTACTTCCTCAAAACTCTTTCCGTGAGATGTGACGGGCAGATCCTCTGCGTACAGGAAGTGGGTCATGTAACTTGGTTTTGGTCATTGGTGTACAGGTTGAATGTACAGGGACTGTGACACTACCCTGGGTGAACCCAGTTTTCCATCATCACCACTGGCTCTTTCTGCCCTCCTGCATGGTAGAGAAAATTCTGTTTTACTGTACTGACGTGATTTTTTTTTTTTTTACAAGCTGGTGATTGTTAAATGTGTCATACAGTTTTGTCATGAGTGACCTGTGGTTTACCGTGTTGTATGCAAAACTTAGATTAAGTGAGGCTAGTTCTGTTATTGTTGTTTATTTTTGTATGCTTCCTCAGTATGTTCAGTAAAGGACAAGGCTCGACTGATGCAAGATTTTCCTGACCTGAAACCAGCCCGTTGGTTGACAGTGAGCTTTGGGTGTATGATGCTTACTGTGTGGTTCAGTATCAGTCATTCACATTGTTTGTACAGGTGACCCAAGAGCAATATTGAGCTACAGTTCTTCAGGGATTCTGGATCCTTCCCCGACTTTAACAGTGCTGTTACCTTTGCTTTTCTCCAAATCTTTGGTGTCTTGCATGTTCTTGAGGCAGTGGTTGATAAGGTCCAGGATCCATTGTTTGGCT
Source organism: Schistocerca serialis cubense (assembly GCF_023864345.2). NCBI lineage: Eukaryota > Metazoa > Arthropoda > Insecta > Orthoptera > Acrididae > Schistocerca > Schistocerca serialis. The sequence goes on along the minus strand of NC_064640.1, from coordinate 698,994,615 downwards.
CCAGTGCCAAAACATTTTATCTGGTACATACAAATGACGTTGAACCTTGCTTGTTTTCCATTTACACTGAGTTTAGTCCTAGGTTAAGTTCTTTAAAGGCAAATGAAACAACAAAGTTATTTAATTTGTGCTGTGGGCTTCTATTGTTGTTGGCCTTTTGACGTCTCTTGTTGGGTTTTATGTTCAGGAGTTGATGGGCAACTTGGTTAGGTGTGATACTTTGGATGGTTGTTTTACTACCTTAGGATCACAGTTGAGTTTTTTGACTAAGTTCCAGGCCATTTTGCTACTTTTGGTCATGTCCATTCCTTCCAAGGTTTTTGTCCACTTCCTCTGTCATGTCTCAATCAACATTTTCATTGGCATACTTCTGCATGAGATAGTCTCTTCATCATGACAGTCCTACTTGTATAATTCTTCATATGTCCCTTGATTCCTGTGAGAACCAGTATAAAATATAGCCTGCTAGCTCATGGAATATGTCCCTTGGTTTGGAAAATGTCTATGAAACTTTCGTAATTTCCACTGTTGGCTCGAGTTTCTTTATTTCTGTATTGAAGTTTCCAGCACACACTTGACCTATGTTGCATGTCAAGTATGGCCTATGGTTTTCAGGCATTGGTCAAGCAAATTTACAGCGATGAAGCTGTTTTCAGGGTTGTAACCATGCTTCCATAGTTTTGCTATTAAAGGAGCAAGGTAATTTTGGGTTACGCAACAATCATGAGTTTAGTATCCCTCCAAGCGGACATCACGATGGAGACAGATGAGCTGCTGTGGGTAGTACAGCGGGATAGTGCGACAACCTGCCATGGAAGGTGCATTTAACACATAGTATGGACAGACCAACTTGTGGAGGTGTTTATCTTTGGGCAGCAGTAACCCTGGCGGACCAGTGCTTACCTGGAGTTCAGCCACTGCAGGCATCTCCTTGCCCTATGTGCCATGTGTTGTTCATGAGTGCTTAGTCATTAGTTATTCATGTCAGCCATGTGCTGAGTCATTCCTGTACCCGTCTCTCTGCTTCCCATGGATTGACCCACTCAGCGAATTCATTTTCTTTTCATGGGATTCTACCCCCTGGCTATTATCGAGCCGCCATTGAAATATCAATGCCTACCGTGTAGTGTAGTGGTGTTGTCATGTCTGTGCAGATACTAAAATAAGTTATACGTTTCAGCCCATTGTTTCAGTTTGCGCCCATTGTCATCCATTTCTTTGTAGCTCTTGATAGTGCTGTGTCAGTTTAAGTCTCCTATTATGAACTGTGTGTTTTCGTTATAAAGGTTTTGCAGTAGTGTCAGACTGAGCTTTGCCCCAGGGGGTTTGTATGTATACATAATGGTAAAGGTGCTACAGTTGATTGTTAGTAGCTTGATGTTGTTACATTTGGTCCTGTTTGGTGATGTTATGACTATGCAGGTTTTGTGAAGATTGTGCTGCCATATTTAGCTTGTGGAGTTTCCACAGCTAAGTGGTCCTATGTCTCCTTCACCTCTGTGCATTCTATGGATGCATGGTACAAGCCTTTTGTGTGTGCGACAAAGCTCTGACTGCATTTGTTGCTTATTTTTGCTCATCACATTGATATTTAGGCTTGCAATGGTCAAGGTTGGTTCTGGGGCATGACATTTCTCTTCCTCTTGTTGCTTGGATTTCCAGGATACACTGTTGCTTTTTATGACCATATTTACAGAGACCACTGTCCTTCTCTGTTTGGATTCTAAAGAAAGCAACCATATATTTTAACACACTGATAAGACCGTATTCTGAGACAGTGCCATATCACATATTGTCCGATCCGTGGAAGTTTTATTCATAGTCTGGTGTAGTGTTCGTTATGTAGACTGCCCATTTACCACTGTTATTGAAAAAGAAAAAACCATACAGTGAAGGTTATTTGGTAAAAGGTGGACCATCAGTACTTTCCAGAACTTACTGCCAAAGAATCAGAATAAATTAGAAACAGTCTGCAAAGTAATATTTCAAAGTAGATTAAATACATTGATGCAAAGAGGTCTTACTGTTGTTAAGTAGTTTTTGCTCCCTCCCTCTCTGTCCATCACCTCCCCCTGCCCCTCTTTCCATTTTCTTGTCCCCCTTCTCTATCCACCTCCTCCTGCCCCCCTCCCCCCTCTCTGTCCACCTCCTCTCTCCAACTCTGTAGGGCTGTTTTCTCACCGCCCACCCTGCACCCCCCTCCCCACCCAACCCCCCCTTAAATCCCTCTTCCTCCCTCTGTCTGATGTTAGGCCTTGTTTACTGTTATTGCAAATTTAAGATACTGTAGCAGTATTCTAATCATATGTCAATATGCTGTAAATAATGTTTTCCTGTTTTCTATGAAAACCGACTGCAAGAAAGAAAACAAAACTGCTCATTTTTCAATATATATTTTTTGTTTAAAAATGTGTGCAGTGAGAGAATGTGTGTGGAAGAAACAATTTGTCAAATGGTTTAAATGCCCTGCTATCATAGTTAAAACTGCCTGTGAGAATAAAAACAAAAGTGCAAATTTTCATGCCAAACTACAATACAGCATTTTGTTTCTCGCAGTTTGTAATAGAAAACCAGAACATTGCAGTTTAAAAATATTTATAGCCCATGTCCTTTTGAATGTTCATTAGAGTATCATGAAAAAAATTAAATTAAATTGGTAAAGAGCTTTCTGAGATTTTTGGTAACAGTGTTTGCCCCACTATACACACATCAAAAAAAGTTTTGCATCACCTCGGTTCCGAGAGTTCTCGAATCTGTACAGAAAATTGGAATAGAGATCAAGAGAAACATCATTTCTGCCCTTTTAATTGTTCATGAAAATGACACATTGCAGATTGTACCACCATACAGCAAGACCTTCAGAGGTGGTGGTACAGATACCTCTAATACCCAGTGGCATGTCATCTTGCATTGATGCATGCGTGTATTTGTCGTGGCATACTATCTACAAGTTTGCCAAGGCACTATTGGTCCATATTGTCCCACTCCTCAATGGCGATCGCAGATCCCTCAGAGTGGTTGGTGGGTCACGTTGTCCATAAACAGCTCTTTTCAGTCTATCCCAGGTGTGTTTGATAGAGTTCATGTCTGGAGAACAGGCTGGCCACTCTAGTCGAGCAATGTCATTATCCTGAAGGAAGTTATTCACAAGATGTGCATGATGGGACACGAATTTTCATCCATGATGCCGAATGCCTCGCCAATATGGTAGCACTATCGGTCGGAGGATGGCATTCACATATCGTACAGTTATTACGGTGCCTTCCATGACCACCAGCGGCGTACGTTGGCCCCACATTATGCCACCCGAAAACATCAGAGAACTTCCATGTTGCTGCACTCGCTGGACAGTGTGTCTGAGGCATTCAGCCTGACCAGGTTGCCTCCAAACATGTCTCCAACGATTGTCTGGTTGAAGGCATATGTGACACTGATCAGTGAAGAGAACATGATGCCAATCCTGAGTTGTCCATTCGGCATGTTGTTGGACCCATCTGTACTGCGCTGCATGGTGTCGTGATTGCAAAGATGGACCTCACCATGGATGTCAGGAGTGAAGTGGCACATCATGCAGCCTATTGCGCACAGTTTGAGTCATAACACCACCACCTGTGGCTGCACAAAAAGCATTATTTGACATGGTGGCGTTGCTGTAAGGGTTCCTCCGAGCCATAATACGTAGGTAGCAGTCATCCACTGCAGTAGTAGCTCTTGGGTTGCCTAGGTGAGGCATGTCATCGACAATTCTTGTCTCTCTGTATCTCTTCCATCTCCGAACAACGTCACTTTGGCTCTCTACGAGACGCCTGGAAACTTCCCTTGTTCAGAGTACTTCCTGGCACAAAGTAACAATGCGGACGTGATCGAACCACCGTATTGGCCGTCTAGGCATGGTTGAACTACAGACACCACGAGCTGTGTAACCCCTTCCTGGTGGAATGACTGGAACTGATTGGGTGTCGGACCCCCTCCGTCTAATAGGCGCTGCTCATGCATGGTTGTTTACATCTTTGGGCAGGTTTAGTGACATCTCTGAACAAAAGGGGTTGTGTCTGTGATACAATATCCACAGTCAACGTCTATCTTCAGGAGTTCTGGGAACCAGGGTGATGCAAAACTTTTTTTGATGTGTGTATTACATATGCAGTATATATTTATGTACTCCTTATATTAAAAGATATATAGTTTGTGTCCGTCTGAATCTTCACGATATTTGAGGTAAATGGGTCATGAATTTTTGTGATTTTTGATACCAATTTTTTCCCAATATGTGTATCTTATGTCCATCTCAATGTTCCTTAGAGTGTCAGCTAAAAATTTGAAGTGTCTTGGTAAAGAACTTTTCGAGATTTTTGGTAACAATGTTTCCCCTTCATACAGTACATAGATATTTATATACAATATGTATTTAAATAAAATATATAGCACATGTCCGTTGGAACATTTATTAGAGTACCATGTAGAAATTTGAAGAAAATTGGTCAAGAACTTTTTGAGATGCTTGGTAACAGCATTAACATTAAACAATGATTTTGCGTGTGTGTGTGTGGGGGGGTGGGGGGGGGGGGGGGGGGGGCGCGTGCATGCACGCGTGTGGTGTGCATGCGTGTGCAGATGCTAAAAAGAAAAATGTGTAGCCTAGGTCCGTCAAAGTTTTCGTTACAGTATTGTATAAAAATTTGAAGTACATTGGTTGAGAACTTTACGAGATTTTTGGAAATTATGGTGAAAAACAAGGCCACACCCACATGTACATACTTACGAATGTCTTCGTGCTGCAGCAATCCAGGTGGGCCCCAAAATTATCTTATCTGTGATTGACAGCAGTTATATTGAAGAGGATTGATTGGCGAGAGGAAGGAATGAGGTGGGACGTCAGTGTGCAACATGCAGATTTGTCGAAGAGATGTGGCTGCCACACATATACATATGGGGGCAGGGTGTAGGCTGTTAAGTGAAAAAACTATAATAAAGATTAGAAAGAAGTTGAGACACAACAAGAAAGAAAATGTCGATATGGCAGTGTGGAGCAGAAAAATTAAGAGTATTGCCAGGATGGTGTAGTGGCTGGAGGCTGAATTGGAGCAAGAGCGACAATAGAAGCTCCTGAACAGGAAATTATGGAGGGTATGGCTTTGTGGGGGGGGAGGGGGGGTTGCAACAACAAAGGAAATTTTGCAGGAATAGTGCAGTACAAAAAGTTAATTTTGAGTAAGATGACACAGTTGGCGTGGCTTCTACAGTAACCTTATAATCCACCCACATTATATTGTACAGTATGATCAACAACCGGGCCATGACGTTGGTGCTTAGCCAAAGTTTGGTACAGTAACCATTGATCTGAGTGTACTTACTGTGAGTGGATAGAATATTTGTGGTCATTACCATGTAGAATTCTTTGCAGTGGTTGACACACACACACACACACACACACACACACACACACACACACACACACCTAACAATCTTTCCAGTCATTCTTAACCTCCAAACTTATCACACCACCCTTCCCTAATTTCCCCCAAATAGCCTGTGACCTACACCACCTGAAATTTCTACACTCTTCCTGATACCTCTGTCCTGTCACCTTCCTGTCACCACTTCCCAGCTTTCCACTATTAATATGCATCTGTAGCTCCATAAGGACTACCCTTTTTGACATGGGGACAATCCATTGTGACTGGTAACAGTACCCTTACTAAAAGAATTTCCACCCTTGTGGACCAACTTCATTCTATTACCCTTAACCTACCCTCTTACACTAAAGAAATGATTGATTTCTTCTACTGGCTCTCCATAATTCTCATCCCATTACCACCTGGCACTCTGCTTGTCAACATTAAAGCTCACTCCCTCTACACCAACATCTCCATTACTCATGGTCCTGCTGTTGTTGGACATAAACACACATTCTGCGAACTCTTCTGTTACAGACTGTTGACTAACCACCTCTTTCCTGGCTAACTAATCCTCACCCTTAACTGATCCTCCTTTGAAGGTCTCACCTACAAAAACATCTGCAACTCTGTGTAAGCGTAGGCTTCCGCGGCCGTTGTCTTCTTCAATAAAATTCTTCAGGGTATCAGACCGCATCGTCATAATTTAAAATGCGCCAACGTTTCGGCCAGCATTGCAGCTAGCCTTCATCAGGGCCTTATGTTAACTGCTAAATGAACACACTTGGTTCCTTAAATAGCTGCATGAGAAAACCGTGTCGTTACTTGATTGGCTGTAAAAGGAGGAGGAGGAGGGGTGAAAGGTATGCTTTATTGGTGTTTCCTTTATTATCTGTCATTGGCTGAAATTGCTGTTTTCTATTGGTCTTTATATTAATCCACCCCATTGGAGGAGACGGACGAATAGCGAACAGGTGGTGGCTGTGATGTCACACTGTTTCCATGCTGTCCAGAAGCCGGCTGCGGCGTGCCATTGCTTTGTGTGCTCGCGACCACTACTGCGGCTCTCCGCGTGTCTGCATGGGCCGCCACGGCTCTGCCGCCACTCCGTAGCCCTGCTATTGCAGGCAGCCAAGACCTCGGAAGCTTGTACCCGTCCTCTCTATTCATGTTGGCGGGTCTTTTGGCTATTTCTATCGCCTCTCTAATCTTTCTTTTGAAAGTGAGAGGCTGTTTCGCCAGGACACGGGCTTCTTGAAAAAATATTGGTTTTCCGCACTCGTCTCGGTGTTCCGCCACTGCTGACTTAGTGTGTTGTTTCAGGCGGATATATCTTTCATGTTCCGAGAGCCTTGTGCTAATTGGACGTCCCGTCTCACCTATGTAGACTAATCCACACGCACAACCAATTTCATACACGCCAGCTGTGTGTAGTTTGTCAACTGCATCCTTGGTAGAACTGAGCATGTCTGATATTTTGTTTCTGCTTCGGAAAATTGGTTTGATGTCGGCTTTTCGTAGAATTTTGCCAATACGTTCGGTGACCCCTTGTACATATGGTAACACAGCAATGCTCTGTACCTCCTTCCCTCTTCCCTATTAGTCGTCTCCCTTGTCGACATGGTGCTGTCTATCATCTGCTTCACATAGCCATTAGTTCTGAAGATGGACCTGAGGCGTTCAAGTTCTGTCTTCAGATGTTCTTCGTCGCTTATCCTGTACGCTCTCTTCGTTAGCGTGTGCAGGGCGGACTTCTTCTGCGTGGGGTGATGGTGGGAGGAGGCGTGAAGGTACCTGTCCGTATTGGTTGGTTTCCTGTACACTTTGTGGCCAAGTTTACCATCAGGTTTTCGATAAACTTCCACGTCGAGAAAAGGCAGCACCCCATTCTTCTCTGTTTCCATTGTAAACTGAATTTTGCTATGCTGTTGGTTAAGGTGCTTGTGGAAGTTCTGTAACTCCTCTTCTCCGTGGGGCCAGATGACCACCTATTTCAAGTGGAGAGGTCAATTTTATGAACAAACTGACGGTGTAGCTATGGGCTCACCCCTATCGCCTATCGCAGCAGAAATTTTCATGGAGGCATTTGAGGAAACAGCCCTCCAGTCCGCACCATTACGTCCTAATTGTTGGCTTGGCTATGTCGACGGTACTTTCGTCATCTGGCCCCACGGAGAAGAGGAGTTAAAGAACTTCCACAAGCACCTTAACCAACAGCATAGGAAAATTCAGTTTACAATGGAAACAGAGAAGAATGGGGTGCTGCCTTTTCTCGACGTGGAAGTTTATCGAAAACCTGATGGTAAACTTGGCCACAAAGTGTACAGGAAACCAACCAATACGGACAGGTACCTTCACGCCTATATATGTGCTTCATCGATTTAGAAAAGGCATTTGACAATGTGGTTTGGGACAAGCTGGCGACTATTATGAGGGGAAAGAGAGTGGACTGGAAAACCAGAAGACTTATAAACTCATTGTACCTTAATCAAAAAGTTTCAGTTAAAGTGAGAGGAGAAAGTACAAACTGGATCAGACTAGGGAAAGGAGTAAGACAAGGATGCTGTTTATCACCTACTCTTTTCAACCTGTACTTGGAAAATATGATTGACCAATGCTCATTAGATGACAAAGGAGTAGAAATTGGAGGAAGAAGAGTAGGGTGCTTGAGATTTGCTGATGACATGGTCCTTCTAGCCACAGGGGAAAAAGAATTACAGGATTTGGTGGACACCATTGCAACTAACGGAAAAAAATATGGAATGAAAATTAACACAAATAAAACAAAAGTATTGGCAATAGGAGGAAATAAGGAACTAAAAATTGTGCTGAATGGAGAAAAACTAGAACAGGTGCAAAATTTTAAGTATCTTGGAAGCAGGATAGACACCGACTGGAAGTGCACCACAGAAATTAAAACAAGGATAGCAATGGCAAAAGAGGCGTTTTATAAGAAAAGGAGAATCTTCTGCAGTGGTATGGACAGAGAACTCAGAAAGAGACTCATAAAGTGTCTTGTATGGAGTGTTCTTCTATATGGCGCTGAAACATGGACTATGAGGAAAAAAGACAGAGAAAGGCTGGAGGCTTTTGAGATCTGGACATGGCGGAAGATGGAAGGAATAAGTTGGATGGACAGAGTAAAAAATGAAGAGGTACTGAGAAGAGTGGGAGAGAAAAGGCAGTTACTAGATGTAATAAAGAGAAGAAAAAGAAATTGGATTGGGCATATATTAAGAAAAAATGACGGACTGATAAAAACAGTTTTAGAAGGTTATGTAGAAGGGAAAAGGAAGCGAGGAAGGAAGAGATTCCAGATACTGGATGACATGATGGAAGGTACAACATACAGCAGCCTTAAGAAGGAAGCAATGGATCGCAGAAAATGGAGAGGCAAAGGACCTGCTAATATAGCAGATAACTGATGATGATGATGACCTTCACGCCTCCTCCCACCATCACCCCACGCAGAAGAAGTCCGCCCTGCACACGCTAACGAAGAGAGCGTACAGGATAAGCCACGAAGAACATCTGAAGACAGAACTTGAACGCCTCAGGTCCATCTTGGGAACTAATGGCTATGGGAAGCAGATGATAGACAGCACCATGTCGACAAGGGAGAAGACTAATAGGGAAGAGGAGAAGGAGGCACAGAGCATTGCTGTGTTACCATATGTACAAGGGGTCACCGAACGTATTGGCAAAATTCTACGAAAAGCCGACATCAAACCAATTTTCCGAAGCAGAAACAAAATATCAGACATGCTCGGTTCTACCAAGGATGCAGTTGACAAACTACACACAGCTGGCGTGTATGAAATTGGTTGTGCGTGTGGATTAGTCTACATAGGTGAGACGGGACATCCGATTAGCACAAGGCTCTCGGAACATGAAAGATATATCCGCCTGAAACAACACACTAAGTCAGCAGTGGCGGAACACCGAGACGAGTGCGGGAAACCAATATTTTTTCAAGAAGCCTGCGTCCTGGGGAAACAGCCTCTCACTTTTAAAAGAAAGATTAGAGAGGCGATAGAAATAGCCAAAAGACCCGCCAACATGAATAGAGAGGACGGGTACAAGCTTCTGAGGTCTTGGCTGCCTGCAATAGCAGGGCTACGGAGTGGCGGCAGAGCCGCGGCGGCCCATGCAGACACGCGGAGAGCCGCAGTAGTGGTCGCGAGCACACAAAGCAATGGCACGCCGCAGCCGGCTTCTGGACAGCATGGAAACAGTGTGATGTCACAGCCATCACCTTTTCACTATTCGTCCGTCTCCTCCAATGGGGTGGATTAATATAAAGACCAATAGAAAACAGCTATTTCAGCCAATGACAGATAATAAAGGAAACACCAATAAAGCATACCTTTCACCCCTCCTCCTCCTCCTTTTACAGCCAATCAAGTAACGACACGGTTTTCTCGTGCAGCTATTTAAGGAACCAAGTGTGTTCATTTAGCAGTTAACATAAGGCCCTGATGAAGGCTAGCTGCAACGCTGGCCGAAACGTTGGCGCATTTTAAATTGTGACGATGTGGTGTGATACCCTGAAGAATTTTATTGAAGATCTGCAACTCTGTTGTGTTCACTTCAATGATGATATCCCATGTGAAACTGTCCATTGTCCATTTAGAGGAATCTTTCATAGTTACGCAAAACTCCTCACATGATTCAAATTCATTGATGACATTCTTATGATCTGGATACAGGATGAGAACACTATGATTGTGTTCTTCCAAAATCTTGTTATATTCTTCTCTATTTGATTCACCTTGTCGACTTCAAAGCTTAAAACATAACACTTAACTGTGTCAATTGATTCAGTAGCAATGTTTAAAATACTGACTTCCATCTCATTTATGGCCCCATAAGAATCTCACCAGCAGTACTTTTAATTTGACTAATTCAGAATGAAAAATTCCTTTCGTAGAGCCTAGCACACTGCAGTTCCCCTTGTGGAACATTTAATTTTGTGTTGAGGCCTTCACAGACAGCAACTACTCTGTCCATCTTATCCAAGAACAGATTTTATCTCCAAATACACACAACACTCTTTACATGCTCCGTGATCAGCCAAAAAGCAGTGCACCCCTCCAGCACATTTGGTTATGTTTAGTGTTACCCGATAATGAGGACTATATTTTCCAACTCTCCCATTGTGGTATGCAACTGCCCATCCAGCTTACAAAATATTCATGCCCATCCTTATGCCACTTCTATTCTCCCCCTCCCCACCCCAACACCCCAAAAAAATCCTAATCCTATTGTTGTAGAAGACTCAGAATCATTGCCAAAAGTCTGCCTCCTCCTGCAACTTTGTCAGTGGGATTTCTTACCTCCATCAGAGGCTAGGAACCACATCGTTCTTCATTGCAACCACTGTCCAGTGTTCAGTGTGATCACAATTACAACAAACTACCCAATTATATGAATGGTCAGTGCTGCGTCCAAATGTTAACCGCCGGTCGGGGTGGCCGAGCAGTTCTAGGTGCTACAGTTTGGAACTGCGCGACCGCTACGGTCACAGGTTCGAATCCTGCCTCGGGCGTGGATGTGTGTGATGTCCTTATGTTAGTTAGGTTTAAGTAGTTCTAGGGGACTGATGACCTCAGAAGTTAAGTCCCATAGTGCTCAGAACCATTTGAACCAAATGTTAACCAGCCTCAAGTTTTCCATGTTACTGTTCTACCTGACCCTAGCTCGTTCATACCTTCGTTTCATTACCTCTACATCTTTTTCATATTCTGCTTCTCATATTTCGCCACTGTACTCACCCCCCTCTATGCTTTCCTGTGTAGGTGGCAGTCATTTCTCCAGCTCACCCCAACATTTTCCTCACTAAGATGTGCTTTGTTGCCCACTCCCTCCTACACATTTCCAGCATCAGCCTCCACCCCAATCAGTCTCATTACTTGCTGCCAGGTGGGCAGCAACCTGGCTTACAACTGTTAGCTGTGAAGGAGGACTTGCAAGATATTAGCAAGTTACTGTCCTTCTACATATGCCTGTCTGCTGTTTAGCATCTTTTCCATGTGGCGAGTAATGATCTACCCTCAAGTACATTATCACATTACTTTCTGGATTTTTCTGTCTATTTATTGTTAATTTATTATGTTTTCATTTCACTAAATCTGTGCTGTTGAGATTATTAGAAATTAATCATGAGCAGTAGATACTTACTCTGGGTATTCTTAGAGCCCAGTTTGAAGAAATATGTAAAGTTTTGTGTAACACAAACATTGAAGTTTTATTGTGGGCAGCTTAGATTTAAACACAGTTCAGACTTTCAGATCCACATTAAGAGTGGGTGAACTAATAAGTTAACCAGTTTATTAAAACTAAACTGTTACTTAAATTGTCTTCAAGCCACGTTTTTAAATTTTTACCGAAACTTTTCAACTATCCTTTGATAACTATAATCTAATGATCACAAAAACTTGTAAATATGTGCATTTCTTTCCCTTAACACTTGAATATTTGTAATACTGCTCTGACTGCCTTTTATTAATCAAAGTCAGACTCACACTACAAACTTCGTGTAATCCTTCAGTACAAATATGTTAACACATTGTGAAACAGTTACATGAATAAAGGTTTCTTGAAATTACTGCAACCAGTCACCTTTTGTAATTTACACCTTCTCTATGTATCCATTGTTACATCAATGTTTATTGTTGAACAGGAATCACAAACTTAACCTGACCCTTACTTGGATTTTTCTTTATTGCCTTCTTGCACTTCATTGCAGAAGAAATTTGAAAAGCCACCATAATGTTTACTTGTCACTCAAATTTATATTGACATGCAAAATTTAAAGAATATACATCTACATCGATACTCTGCAAATCACATTTAAGTGCCTGGCAGAGGGTTCATCGAACCACCTTCACAATTCTCTATTATTCATATAGCGCACAGAAAAAACGAACACCTATATCTTTCCATGCAAGCTCTGATTTTGCTTATTTTATTATGGTAATCATTCCTCCCCATGTAGGTCAGCACCAACAAAATATTTTCATATTCGGAGGAGAAAGTTGGTGATTGAAATTTTGTGAGATGATTTCACCACAACGAAAAACGCCTTTGTTTTAATGATGTCCACTCCAAATCGTGTTTCATTTCAGTGATACTCTCTCCCCTCTTTCGTGATAATACAAAACGTGCTGCCTTTCTTTGAACTATTTCGATGTACTCTGTTAGTCCTATCTGGTAAGGATCCCACACTGTGCAGCAGTATTCTAAAAGAGAACTGACAAGTGTAGTGTAAGCAGTCTCTTTAGTAGATCTGTTACATTTTCCAAGTGTCCTGCCAGTAAAATGTAGTCTTTGGTTAGCCTTCCCAATAACATTTTTTATGTGTTCCTTTCAATTTCAATTGTTCGTAGTTGTAATTCCTAGGTATTTAATTGAATTTATGGCATTTAGATATGACTGATTTATTGTGTAACCAAAGTTTAATTGATTTCCTTTTAGCACTCGTGTGGGTGATCTCAAACTTTTCGTTATTTAGGGTGAATTGCAAATTTTTGCTCCATACAGATATCTTTTCTAAAACATTTTGCAATTTGTTTTGATCTTCTGATGACTTAATTAGTCAATAAATGACAGCATTATCTGCAAACAACCTAAGACGGCTGTTCAGATTGTCTCCCAGTTCGTTTATATAGATAAGGAACAGCAATGGACCTGCAACACTACCTTGGGGAACGCCAGAAATCACTTCTGTTTTACTCTATGACTTTCTGTCAATTACTACGAACTGTGGCCCCTCTGACAGGAATTAACGAATCCAGTACATAACTGAGACGGTATTCCGCAAGCATGCAATTTCACTTCAAGACACTTGTGTGGTACAGTGTCAAAAGCCTTCCGGAAATCCAGTAATACAGAATCAATTTGTAATCTCTTGCCAATAGACTTGACACTTCGTGTGAGTAAAGAGCTAGTTGTGTTTCATAAGAACAATGTTTTCTAAATCTGTGTTATCTTTGTGTCAGTAGACCAGTTTCTTTGAGGTAATTGATAATGTTCGAAAAGATTAGTTCCAAAATCCTGCTGCATATCAGTGTTAATGATATGGGCCTGTAATTTAGTGGGTTATTCCTACTACCTTTCTTGTATATTGGTGTGATCTGTGCAGCTTTCCAGTCTTTGGGTACAGATCTTTTGTCAAGCGTATGGTTGTATATGACTGTTAAGTATGGAGCTATTGTATCAGCAGACTTTGCAAGGAACCTAACTGGTATACAACCTGGATCAGAAGACTTTTTGTTAAATGATATAAGTTGCTTCACTACTCCGAGGTTATCTACATTTACATTTCTCATGTTGGCTGCTGTTCTTGATTCAAATTTTGCAATATTTTCTTTGTCTTCTTCGATGAAGGAATTTCGGAAGGCAGTGTTTAGTAGCTCTGCTTTGGCAGCACTGTCTTTGATAGTATCTCCATTGCTATCACACAGAGAAGGCATTGATTGTTTCTCGCCACTAGCATATTTCTCATACGACCAGAATCTCTCTGGATTTTCTGCCAGGCTTCAACACAAAATTTCATTGTGGAAACTGCTATAAGCATCTCGCATTAATGTCTATACTAAATTTCGAGCTTCTGTAAAAGATTGTCAATCTTGGATATTTTGAGTCCATTTAAATTTGGCATTTTTTTCGTTGTTTCTGCAACAGTGTTTCGACTCAATTTGTGTACCAAGGAGGATAAACTCCGTTGTTTGTTAATTTATTTGGTATAAATCTCTCAGTTGCTACCGATACTATTTCTTTGAATTTAAGTCACTTCTGATGTACACTTACACTATGTGATCAAAAGTATCCGGACAGCCCCAAAAACATACGTTTTTCATATTAGGTGCGTTGTGCTACCTTCTACTGCCAGGTACTCCATATCAACGACCTCAGTAGTCATTAGACATCGTGAGACAGCAGAATGGGGTGCAGCGCGGAACTCACGGACTTCAAATGTTGTCAGGTGATTGGGTGTCACTTGTGTCATATGTCTGTACGCAAGATTTCCACACTCCTGACAGTGGAAGAGGGTCATAATATGTAATAGGCAGACATCTATCCAGACCATCACACAGGAATTCCAGACTGCTTCAGGATCCACTGCAAGTATTATGACAGTTAGGCGGGAGGTGATAAAACTTTTTCATGGTTGATCAGCTGCTCATAAGCCACACATCATGCCGGTAAATGCCAAACGACGCCTTGCTTGGTGTAAGGAGCATGAACATTGGATGATTGAACACTGGAAAAACGTTGTGTGGAGTGATGAATCATGGCACATAATGTGGTGAGCTGTGGGCAGGGTGTGGGTATGGCAAATGCCCAGTGAACATCATCTGCCAGCGTGTGTAGTGCCAACAGTAAAATTCGAAGGTGCTGATGTTATGGTATGGTCGTGTCTTTCATGGAGGGGGCTTGGACCCCTTGTTGTTCTGCGTGGCACTATCACAGCAAAGACCTACATTGATGTTTTAAGCACCTTCTTGCTTCCCACTGCTGAAGAGAAATTTGGGGATGGCAAACGCATCTTTCAACACGATCGAGCACCTGTTCATAATGCACAGTCTGTGGTGGAGTGGTTACACGACAATAATATCCCTGTAATGGATTGACCTGCACAGAGTCCTGACCTGAATCCTATAGAACACCAACTTCGTGCCAGGCCTCACCGACTGACATCGATACCTCCCCTAGCGCTCCGTGAAGAATGGGCTGCCATTCCCCAAGAAACCTTCCAGCACCTGACCGAATGTATGCCTGTGTGAGTGGAAGCTGTCATCAAGGTTTAGGGTGGGCCAACACCGTACTGAATTCCAGCATTACCATTGGAATGCGCCACGAACTTGTAAGTCATTTTCAGCCTGGTGTCTGGGTACTTTTGATCACATAGTGTACATTATTAATTTGGAAGGAGTGCAAATTGTCTCTCAGGAAAGCTATAGTGAATTATTATCTGATTTTTCGGATAGTTATATTTTTTAATTGTTTTTGGAGGATTTGGGGGTTACAATATTCACTCTCACTACGACAACCCTGTGTACATTTATCCCTGTATCCATTTTCATGCCCGTTATTAGCTCAGGATTATTTGTTGCTGAGAGGTCAAGGGTGTTTCTCAACTGTTTACTATTTGCATGGGCTAATGAACTAACTGCTCGAAATAATTTACAGAGAATGCATTTAACACACTTTCAGATGATGATTTATGCGTACCTCTGGAATTGAACATATGTTTTTGCCAACATATTGAGGGTAAATTAAAGTCACCACCAACTATAATTGTATGAGTTTGGTACGTGTTTGAAATTAAACTCAAGTTTTCTTTGAAACTTTCAGCAATTGTATCATCTGAATTGGGAGGTCGGTAAAAAGATCCAATTATTATTATTTTGTTTGCCAAGAATGACCTCTGCCCATACTAAATCACTGGAACTATCTACTTCAATTTCGCGATAAGGTAAACTACTACTAATAGCAATGAACACGCCACCGCCAACTGTGTGTGGCCTATCCGTTAGGTTCTTCGCAAAAATTTCAGCTGAAATTATTTATGGCTTAGCCAGCTTTCAGTGCCTATAACGATTTGAGTGTCATTGCTTTCTGTTAACACTTGGAGCTCTGGTACTTCCCCATCACAGCTACGACAATTTAGAACTGTTATACCAATGGTTCCTTTATCTGTGGGCTTCCTGTGTCCAGCTTGCACCCTTTGCAGAAGCAGAATTGTAGTTGTTATCAGTCCCCCCCCCCCCATGAACTATGAACCTGGCTGCTGGAGGGGAGACTTGCGTGCCTCAGGAATGCAGATAGCCATACCGTAGGTGCAACCGCAATGGAGGGGTATCTGTTGAGAGACCAGACAAACGTGTGGTTCCTGAAGAGAGGCAGCAGCCTTTTCAGTACTTGCAGGGGCAACAGTCTGGATAATTGACTGATCTGGCCTTGTAAAGTTAATCAAAATGGCCTTGCCGTGCTGGTACTGCGAATGGTTGAAAGCAAGGGGAAACTACAGCTGTAATTTTTCCTGAGGACATGCAGCTTAACTGTATGGTTAAATGATGATGGCATCCTCTTGGGTAAAATATTCCAGAGGTAAAATAGTCCCCCAATCAGATCTCCAGGCAGGGACTACTCAGGAGGACTTCGTTATCAGGAAAAAGAAAATGCGTTCTACATATCGGAGCATGGAATGTCAGATCTCTTAATCGGGCAGGTAGGATAGAAAGTTAAAAAGGTAAATAGATAGCTTAAAGGGAATTAGTGAAGTTCGGTGGCAAGAGGAACAAGACTTTTGGTCAGGTGAATACAGGATTATAAATACAAAATCAAATAGGGGTAATGTAGGAGTAAATCTAATAATGGAAAGGAAAAAAAAAAGAAAGAAAAGAAGTAATAGTGCAGGTAAGTTACTACAAATAGCATGGTCACCACGTTATTGTAGCCAAGATAGACACGAAGCCCACTACCACAGTAGTAAAAGTTTATATTCCAACTAGCTCTGCAGGTGGAGAAGAGATTGATGAAATGTGTGATGAGATTAAAGGAATTATTCAGATAGTGAAGGGAGACAAAAATTTAATAGTCATGGGGGATTCGAATTCGATAGTAGGAAAAAGGAGAGAAGGAAAAGTAGTAGGTGAAAATGGACTGGGGATAAGGACTGAAAGAGGAAGCCGCCGGGTAGAATTTTTCACAGAGCATGACTTAATCAAAGCTAACACTTGGTTCAAGAATCATGAAAGAAGGTTGTATACATGGAAGAGGTCTGGAGACACTGGAAGGTTTCAGATAGATTATATAATGTTAATACAGAGATTTAGGAATCAGGTTTTATATTTTAAGACATTTCTAGCGGCAGATGTGGACTCTGAACACAATCTATTGGTTATGAACTGTAGATGAAAGCTGAAGAAACTGCAAAAAGGAGGGAACTTAAGGAGATGGGACCCGACCCGGATAAACTGAAAGAACCAGAGGTTGTAGAGTGTTTCAGAGAGAGCATTAGGGAAGGATTGACAAGAACAGGGGAAAGAAATGCAGTAGAAGAAGAGTGGGTAGCTTTGAGAGATGAAATAGTGAAGGCAGCACAGGATCAAGTAGGTAAAAAGACGAGGGCTGGTAGAAATCCTTGGATAATGGAAGAGACATTGAATTTAATTGATGAAAGGAGAAAACATAAAAATGTAGTAAATGAGGCAGGATAATAGGAATACAAACGTCTCAAAAATGAGATCAACAGGAAGTGCAAAATGGCTAGACAGGGATGGCTAGAGGACAAACGCAAGGTGTAGAAGCATATAAATCACTGCGGGTAAGATAGAGGCCTTTGGAGAAAAGAGATCCACATGTATGAATATGAAGAGTTCAGATGGAAAACCAGTCGTAAGCAAAGAAGGAAAAGCAGAAAGGTGCAAGGAGTACATAGAGGGTCTACACAAGGGCAATGTACTTGAGGGCAATATTATGAAAATTGAAGAGGTGGTAGATGAAGATGAAATCGGAGATTTGATACTGTGTGAAGAGTTTGACAGAGCACTGAAACACCTAAGTCAAAAGGGTCCAGGGAGTAGACAACATTCCATTAGAACTACTGATAGCCTTGGGAGAGCCAGCACTGACAAAACTCTACCATATGGTGAGCAAAATGCATGAGACAGGCAAAATAACCTCATACTTCAA
The DNA here is from genome assembly GCF_023864345.2 of Schistocerca serialis cubense. Classification (NCBI taxonomy): domain Eukaryota; kingdom Metazoa; phylum Arthropoda; class Insecta; order Orthoptera; family Acrididae; genus Schistocerca; species Schistocerca serialis. Next base: position 698,976,517 of record NC_064640.1, on the reverse strand, counting down.
GAAGAATATAATAATTCCAGTCCCAAAAAAAAGCATCTGTTGACAGATGTGAAAATTACAGAACTATCAGTTTAATAAGTCATGGCTGCAAAATACTAACACAAATTCTTTGGATTCCATAGAAATGTTGGAACACGTGAGGCAATACTGACCCTATCACTTATCTTAGAAGATAGCTTAAGGAAAGGCAAACCTACGTTTCTAGCATTTGTAGACTTAGAGAAAGCTTTTGACAATTTTGACTGGAATACTCTCTTTCTATTCTGAAGGTGGCAGGGGTAAAATACAGGTAGCAAAACGCGATTTACAATTTGTACAGAAACCAAATGGCAGTTACAAGAGTCGAGGAGCATGAAAGGGAAGCAGTGGTTGGTGAGGGAGTGAGTCAGGGTTGTAGCCTATCCCCGATGTTATTCAATCTGTATATTGAGCAAGCAGTGAAGGAAACAAAAGAAAAATTTGGAGTAGGAATTAAAATCCATGGAGAAGAAATAAAAACTTTGAGGTTTGACGATGACATTGTAATTTTGTCAGAGACAGCAAAGGACCTGGAAGAGCAGTTGAACGGAATGGACAGTGTCTTGAAAGGAGGATGTAAGATGAACATCAACAAAAGCAAAATGAAGATAATGGAATGTAATCGAATTAAATCGGGTGATGCTGAGGGAATTAGATTAGAAAATGAGACACTTAAAGTAGTAAAGGAGTTTTGTTATTTGGGGAGCAAAATAACTGATGATGGTCGAAGTAGAGAGGATATAAAAAAAAGTAGACTGGCAATGGCAAAGAAAGTGTTTCTGAAGAAGACAATTTTGTTAACATCGAGTTTAGATTTAAGTGTCGAAGTCTTTTCTGAAAGTATTTTTGTAGAGTGTAGCCATGTATGGAAGTGAAACATGGATGATAAGTAGTTTTGACAAGAAGAGAATAGAAGGATTCGAAATATGGTGCTACAGAAGAATGCTGAAGACTAGATGGTTAGATTACATAACTAATGAGAAGGTGCTGAATAGATCTGGGGAGAAGAGAAATTTGTGGCACAACCTGATTAGAAGAAGGGATCGGTTGGTAGGACATGTTCTGAGACATCAAGGTATCACCAATTTAACATTGGAGGGCAGTGTGGAGGGTAAAAATTGTAGAGGAAGACCAAGAGATGAATACACTAAGCAGATTCAGAAGGATGTAGGTTGCAGTAGGTACTGGGAGATGAAGAAGCTTGCACAGAATAGAGTAGCATGCAGACTCTCTGGATAAAGACCACAACAACAACATCAGTCAACATACAGTGGAATGTCATTAGCATGTTTTTGGAAGGACTACAGATTTTGGACACTATAAGTGGGAAAATGTACAACCGAAAAAACCTAATTTCGGCAGCCAAAATGTGGAATTAATGGGACCATATTTGGAGTAATATGCAATCTCGTTATGCCACACTTACTGTCATGGCCATCTCAATAAATTATAATTCAAAATGCACCTTTCTATGAACTCGCTGGGAATATTATACCCAGAACTCTCAAAATTATGTGTTACAAGAAGCAGAAGTGTGTTGAATATGGCAACATTGGCTAAATTGAAGATACCAGATGTGTACACTTCTGCTATGAGCCACTTGGAATGGAGGAAAGTTATGAGACGCTAGAGTGTAACCTCAAGCAGCAAAAAAACTTACCTGACATATTGTGGGGCAGCAGGTTGATAAAAATGTAATGTAAGGTTGAATCTTCGCTGTCTTTTTACAAGAGCCTGTAAATTATTTTTGCGATCAACCAGAAAGCAATGGGGAAACTACTGACCATAATTCCCAGTCTGCAAGCCCACAGTCATGTTGTGCTCACTTAAAGAAATGTTTCTACTCTCTATTTACTCGGCAGGATCAGGAACTATGGTTATAAATAAAAATTATGAATTCTAACTGAACCATATATATTCAGTGAAATTTCACACATAGAACATAGTAATATTCCAGATGATGATGATGATGATGATGTCTCTTATCATAAACAGAACTATAAGCAGTTCAGAGGCAACATCTACGGTAAGTTCCCATTAAATGATCTTTTCCATGACTTCTTATAACCAAAGTTAATTGCTCACCACAAAAGTGGAAAATATCATCACCATCCTCCATGCAGTGTGGTTAACATTACGGGCAGCATACAAATAATTACTTCTGAGAAATCTAAGCGATCCTTTACGGTGTACAGTCCTTGCGAGCTCACTTCCTATTTGTAGCAACAACATGCATTTAGCAGCGGCCTGGCTGTGACGTCATCCGAGGCAGCACATAAGCCATACTGATCCTCCATGGTACACAAAACGTGTCAGATCACTGTTGCAGTAGCAACGAAAAAAGCATGCCAAATTTAAAACTATACAAATTCCCCAAGATTGGCAAAGTGTTGCAGAAGTTTCAAATATAACACGTGCTTCAATGTTAGACGCTTTTAATAATTTCCACGATGAAACACTGTTTTGGAATCTGCAGAAAACAGAGATTCAGGTCATACATAAAGCACACCAGTGGCAGGACACATCAATACCTTCACTACATGATAACACTGATGACAGTGCCACTAAAGCAGAGTTATTAAACACAGTTTTCCAAAACTCTTTCACCAAAGAAGACAAAGTAAATATTCCAGAATTCCAATCAAGAACAGCTGCCAAATAAGAAACAAATAAGTAGATATCCTCTGTGTAGCAAAGCAGCGTAGATCACTCGATAAAGGCAAGGCCTCCGGTCCAGATTGAATACCTGTGAGGTTCCTTTCGGAGTATGCTGATGCAGTAGATCTGTATTTAGCAGTTATATACAACTGCTCGCTCATAGAAAGATCTGTACTTACGGAGTGAAAAATTGCTCAAATCACACCAATACCCTAAAAGGGAAATTGGAGTAATCCACTGAATTACAGGCCCATATCACTAAAGTCGATTTGCTGTAGGGTTTAGGAACATGTACTGTGTTCAAACATTATGAATTACCTTGAAGAAAACCAGTTATTGACACACAGTCAGCACAGATTCAGAAAATATTGTTCTTGTGAAACACAACTATCTCATTATACTCATGAAGTAATGAGTGGTATTGACAGGGGTTATCAAATTTATACCATATTTTTAGATTTCCAGAAGGCTTTCAATACCATTCCTCAAAAGTGTTTTCTAACCATATCGCCTCAGTTGTGCGACTGGATTCATGATTTCCTGTCAGAAAGGTTACAGTTGATAGTAATAGACAGAAAGTCGTTACGTAAAATAAAAGTAATATCCATTGTTCTCCAAGGAAGTGTTATAGGTCCTCTGTTGTTCCTGATCTATGTTAACGACATAGGAGGCAATCTGAGTAGCCCTCTTAGATTGTCGGCAGATGATGCTGTCATTTACCATCAAAGTCATCAGATGACCAAAACGAATTGCAAAATGATTTAGATGAGATATCTGTATGGTGTGAAATGTAGCAATAAACTCTGAATAAAGAAAAGTGTAACGTTATTCACATGAGTGCTAAGAGAAGTATGCTAAATTTCAATTACACGATAAGTTACACAAATCTGAAGGCTGTAAATTCGACTAAATACTTAGGGATTACAATTACAAATAACCCAAATTGGAACAGTCACATAGATAATGTTGTGGGTGAAGCAAACTGAAGACTGCGATTCATTGGCAGAACAGTTAGAAGGTGCAACAGGTCTACTAAAGAGACTGCTTACACCACACTTGTCCTTCCTATCCTGAAGTATTGCTATGTGGTGTGGGATTTGCATCAGGTGGGACTGACGGATGTCATTGAAAAAGTTCAAAGAAGGGCAGCTCGTTTTGTATTATTGTGAAATTGATAGTGCCACAGACATGATACGTGAATTGGTGTGGCAATCATGAGAACAAAGACATTTTTCGTTGCGACGGGATCTTCTCATCACCAGTTTTCTCCTCCGATAGCGAAAACGTGCTGTTGGCACCCCCCTACATAGGGAGAAATGATCATCACGATAAAATAAGAGAAATCAGGGCTCACACAGAAAAATTTAAGTGCTCGTTTTTTCAGCGTGCTGTTCGAGAATGGAACGGCAGAGAGACTGCTTGAAGGTGGTTCAGTGAATCCTCTGCCAGGTGCCTTATTGTGGATAGCAGAGTAATCACGTAGATGTAGATGTTGACTGACACGGACAGAGTGTTAGCTTGGTGCAAAGCGTGTGTGTCACTGCCTCTCCGGTCTATTTATACATGGGCACAGCGGACGGCCGAATGGAACATCTGCCGTCATCTGCTCTAAACTGGGTAGCAGCATCTAAATGTTCACTTTCTAGGACACATATTATTTATTAACTTGGTCATGAATCAATTTACAATCTTCATAAGCTTTATATGATTGGAGTTAAGTTGGCTTTGATTACAGAAAAAGTTTTACCTCGACTGTATTTAAACTTTGCCAGGTAGAATTTTTAGAATGGAACTGACCGTAGAGCACTGAACTATGTCTTTAAGAGACCCTTGTATTGTTATTTAAATTGAGGTCTACAAACTTGTTATATCTTTACCATTTAACACAGGGCCGGCCAGAAATTCTGCACGCGCGCGGTGCTCTCGCACATGTGCAACTTCCGGGTCACAGTGTGCACGCTGCAGCCGTCAGCGTTCATGTAGTGCATGTTTCTACGCACAGATGTCGCTCCTCTGTTACACAAAGTGCGTTATCGACACCTCGTATGTATATCACAACCTGGGCTGTAACTGTAAGATCTGTTGCTTCATCGAGCGCAACAGAGAAAGCAACAAAGTATTTAGCCTTATTTATTAGCTGCCTGTGCAGATCGCCGGCCATAGCACTGAACGTCTTGTCACTGTTTGTTTGGATAGACTGATTTCTTGAAACCTGCTAACGTCCGTGGGACACACAAGTTCTGCAGCATCAATCAGACACCCTTTCACAAACTCCCCTTCGGAAAAGGGTTTCCCAGATTGTGCAATTCTTAATGCGATTTTAAAACTTGCTCGCAGTGAAGATTTAGTGTGGTTGTCATTCTGGAAAATTGAAAACAGTACATTGTACAAAAAAAATGGCTCTGAGCACTATGGGACTCAACTGTTGAGGTCATTAGTCCCCTAGAACTTAGAACTAGTTAAACCTAACTAACCTAAGGACATCACAAACATCCATGCCCGAGGCAGGATTCGAACCTGCAACCGTAGCGGTCTTGCGGTTCCAGACTGCAGCGCCTTTAACCGCACGGCCACTTCGGCCGGCAGTACATTGTACAGCGTACAGTAAAACAGACATAAATGTAACACAAGAAACTAAGAGTTCAAGAAGTATCAGTTACTTTGACGTACAGTAAAATGGAGTTGATGTGTCTCATCCATTTTCTGAAGGACATTTAATTTTGCTTGCCGTTCTTCACTGTTGAGTACACTACACTCGCCTTTGTGATATGTATTGTAATGTCTTTCAATTGAAAACTTACGCTGGACGCTTATTATTCGGCGGCACGGCAAACACTGTGAGTTTTCACCAACGGCTACAAGAAAGAATTGCAGTTCCCAGTCATTTTTAAACGACTGAGAACATAGATCTCCCGTCCTTTGCTTTTTCACAGTACTTGCCATTTCTCAGTACTTCTCTGTTAAGGTTACGGTCACCACGGGTGAACGAGACTGGATATGTTGCGCACTTGCTTGTACCACAGGGAAGTGGAGCCGCCGCCGTTCATTTAGGACACATGTCTAATAACAGTTGTCGCTGTCACACAGGTGCGCACATGTGCAGCACTTCTGCATGTCTGCACACTGTGGAGCGTTTGGCCAGCCCTGATTTAACAGATGTAATCAAGTGCTGTAATTAGAACTTCCTATCATTAGTGGAAATGGTACTTAATCTGTTACAAATAAGGACTTTTTGTTCCAAATTAAGTTTTTAGTAAAATGCTTGAAAACTATTACAGATAGCTTAGTGGTGTCACATAGTTAATTTGTTTACATCAAACTGAAGCTTCATACCGCTTTTCATAATTCTGAGTCTAATATTTAGTACCTTCAATTTTTGAAAAAAAATGGCGACTTTGACCAAAATATTTCACTTATGAAGTTGAGACTTGTGACAGTTGATTACGACACACACATGCACATTCTGGACAATTTTTGGCTTTCTATCTTTATTATTTAGTGCCACTTGGTGTTTTTTTTTTTTAAACGATGTATTTAGGGAAACATATTCATCTGATCGCTCTGAGATTTAACTGTGTAAATGTTAATATATAAACGTTAATATGTTGACAAAGTTTCGAAAAGCTACTTTTAATTTTTAATTTCATCCTTAGATTATGGCACAATACTTTGTATGCTGTGATGACGTGGCGCTAGTGGCAGTGAACTGGTGTAAGTCCCGGCACACTCGCTGGCCTCTGTATCTCTCAAATGATACAACACTTGTTCTGCCGCAGTGTGATGTAGAAAAAATAAAAATACACGAAAATTGCAAATTTTCTTACACTACTCAAAACAAACAAATATTGTTCACGTAGTGTCTCTCCGTTAGTGAATCGCTACTGGTAACTGAGTAGGGATTGTCATTTCAACAAACTATCAGTATATTGTACGCCTAATTACGCAATATAAAGCAATAAGATACAGTGTGTAGTTCTGTCTTCTCAAAGTTTTGAAAAACATTTTGATAGCTGACTGTTTCTTTTGTCTTAATTTTGATATTGCATTGTCCATCGTAGGTAATTAATTAATCATTTCTTCATCAACTTCAAATCTCAAAACTCAATGCTTAACTGTGTCCATTGCTTCAGTACCTCTTGACGTTGTAGGAGCTGACAAAGTTTCTGGTTCATCCTCATGTTCACTGTTTCTTGTTTCTCTTCCATCTGTTCCTGCAACTTCATCAATTGTCATGGACTGACAGATGGCAGCACCTACATCACTTTCACCATATTCATTGAAGTTAAATGGCCAGTGTTTCCTCCTTGCCCCATTAATTGTTGCCATTGTTGAGCTGCAGTTCCTTTGTTATCTGGCATGATGTATTCTGTAAGTATCTGATGAATGCCGGACATCTTGAAGCTGTTCGAGATACTGTGTTCTTGCACAGAATGCCTTGCACTTCTTACAAAATGCTTAGCATCCAAGATCGTAATCTTTCTCATTGTAGTATGAAGACAGGCCAGCATGTTACAGGAATCTTTCTGTATTTTTGTTTCAGACATTTTATAATGCCTTGGTCAAGTGGCTGAAGGTAGAGTGTGCAGTTGGGAGGAAGAAACAGCACATTTATATTATGAAGGGATGACGTATCTTGGGAATGCGTTGCACACTCATGATTAAACAGAATGGTTTTCTAATATCTAACAACCAGGCTAGCATCCCAGGCATCCAAGAATTGGTCACATACAGTTGTTGTTACACATGTGTTCACGTTAGACGTATATTTACATGGAAATGTGCACATAATTTTGAAACATTGTGGACTCCTCATCTTTCCAATTATTAGTGGCAACAACTTTTTTGTACCACTTCAATTACAAAGTAGTAAAACAATTAACCTCACATTACTAAACCGAGCGAGGTGGCGCAGTGGTTAGACACTGGACTTGCATTCGGGAGAACGACAGTTCAATCCCGCGTCCAGCCATCCTGATTTAGATTTTCCGTGATTTCCCTAAATCGCTCCAGGCAAATGCCGGGATGGTTCCTTTCAAAGGGCACGGCCGACTTCCTTCCCCGTCCTTCCCAAATCCGATGAGACCGATGACCTCGCTGTCTGGTCTCCTTCCCCAAAAACAACCAACCTCCCATTACTAAATTTTCCACTGTGACATTTTTATTCTCGGAACTCAGACTTTTGTCAGGCAGAAAGTGAGGAAAAAACCTGTTTCATCTGCATTATAAACGTCATTGCGACTGTCCTTTGCTATCATTGATGGAAGTGTATTTTTCCATGCTGAACTGTATCAGTGTTTATGCTTACAGCCTCACTTCAGGCAGATTTATGTACTAAATCGTGTCTGTTCTTGAACCCTTGATCCAACCATTGGATGCTTTAAAATCTGAGTGTCACAACCTTTGCGCCAAATATATTGCTTAAGCATGAATCACAGTACCATCAGTTGGAATATTTGAAGCATGGGCTTGTTTTATCTATTTTAGCATTATATTTTCAGTTCTGAAAACTGACTGTCATGCACTCTTGCTGTCTTTTTATCTGTGACATACGAGACAGACTGAGAGTCAGTCAAATGCTAAACATGAGCAAAGAACATGAGCAACTGAGTTACATGCTATTCGGTTTATTGTTTGGCTGCTACAGGAGTCGGAAGTTGTTATAGCTACTGCCAATGACTTGTCAACGTACTGGCTCTAAACAGCATTGTCTGCCTCTACATTTCCATATGACGCACCCACAAATGTCCTACTCCCATCGCTCTCAGAACTCTTGGCAGCAAAAGTTGCAGTTCTCAAACAGTATCAATACTGCTCAATTTGAATATGCTAAGCAGGGAGGGAGACAAGACAAAAAGAGTAGTTTTAACATGTGTTTAATGCAGTTGGGGCTGGGGCTTTGAGATTCTTCTGCTCTGGAACATCAATATAAAAAAATTTGATTCTACAGCTGTTGGCTTCTACCAAATTTTCCTGTTGAGAGGTTAAAGTGGAACATTTATGTCAGTATCATCACACGCAATATATATTTCATTAAAGTTAAGAGACAGATTGGTCAGCCAAGACTTTAGAGGATGAAATTCATGGTACTGTTGATGGACACATATAAAAGAACAAGAAACTACTCTAGCTTTTGTAACTAATAGTTATTTTCTTGGTGAAGAAAGAGGTATAGGTTGGGGAAGATTAGAAATGAGGGGCATGTGAGTTAGGAGAGAAGGGCAGGTCACATCATGCGGTCTAAGGGACCTGAACCCTCTGCTTCCCCAATCTGTTCTTCTCTCCTCCCTCACCAAAGAAGGAACTAACAGCTCTGAAAGCTGGGCAAGTTTCTTGCACTTTTATATGTGTCTGTTGGCATTGCTAAGAGTTTTCATCTCCTAAAGGTAAGTAATGGCCAGACATTCTGTCCTGTAATTTTATAGTTTTCTCACTTACATTTATATATATTGGATGGAGATCAATAACCTGATAATGAGGTCAGAGTCGGTTAGTGGATGTCTAATCTAGCAAAACTTTTCTAGTAGTGGTAGATCTGAAATGCACCACCAGTGGGCATAAAATGACAGGCATTTGGCACCAAGTGTGCAGAAGTTTGTCCAGTAAGCAAACTTATTTGAGTGTGTCTGACAGTATGGTTTTGTCAGACTGAGCTCTGCTGTGTTGTGCTGTGATTGCTGCACTGTGCATTTTAGAATAAAAGTTGATTCGTACTCTTTGTACATTTATCAAAAATTAAAACACGTGTCCTTTAGATCCAGAAATTAATAACATTACACTTCACAGTACTAAATGTTAACTGCTTCACTGCAGTGCTGTTCTACAGTGCAGCTTACTATCTTACTAAATTAATAGCAGTGTGATACGTCTAGTGTAGTTGAGTTAATAGTTGAGCTTTACCCAGTAAATGACACAGAAAATTTGTGTCATAACATAACCGGCCTTAGATATGAATTTGTTTGCCTAGCTTTGACTGTTCAGTTGAAACTATTATCGACAGGTAATTTAATTAGTAACTGAACTCTTTAACATAATGGGTTGTAGTTGGGGCAACTTAGTGTAAATGCACAAAATTCTGTGTGCTTGTTGCTTGGCTGTTTTGTGTCCATAATTTCACATTGGTGCATTTCTAACCTTTGGCTGTATGGAATAGTTTGCTCAGTTCCACATTCTCTGCCCTACTCTCTCCTTATCACATTGTTTTTCTTCAACCTCTATTCTGTAGTAACTTTTACAGCAGTTGTAGCAGTCTGTAAGCGACTTGTCCCTTGTATGATATAGGAAATTCAGCCATAATTAGGGTTACTTGCCTTAGGCTGTTCAATGCTGCCTATCTCAATTACTATAAACTTTGTCCATACTTCAGTTACTACCATTAAACAGGACAAGGTAGAAGTGTGCATTTAACACACCAGGGGTCTTCATGTAATCACCTGGACCATGAGCACAGTAAAGATTCTCAAAACAAACAACCCTCAGCTTCAAGGTAAGCTGTACACTGAGGTGACAAAAGTCATGGGGTAGTGATATGCACATATACAGATGGTTATAGTATCATGTACACAAGGTATAAAAGGGCAGTGCATTGGAGGAGCTGTCATTTGTTTTCTGACTTGGTTATGTTTTGGTTTCTGACTTGGTTGTGGCCGCATGACGTGAATTATCAGACTTTGTGTGGAATGGTAGTTGGAGCTACATGCATGGGATATTCTGTTTCGGAAATCATTAGGGAATTGTATATTCCGAGATCCACAGTGCCAAGATACCAAATTTCAGCCATTTCCTCACACCATGGACAATGCAGCGGCCAACAGCCTTCACTTAACGACTAAGAGCAACAGCATTTGCATAGAGTTGTCAGTGCTAACAGACAAGCAACACTACATGAAATAACCACAGGAAACAATGTGGGATGTATAATGAACATATCCATTAAGACAGTTCAGTGAAATTTGGCATTAATGGTTTCTAAAGCATACAACTGACACGAGTGCCTTTGCTTAAACCACAACATCGCCTGCAGCACCTCACCTTGGCTCGTGACCATATCAGTTGGACCCTAGATGACTGGAAAGCTGTGGCTTGGTCAGATGAGTCCTGATTTCAATTTGGTAAGAGCTGATTGTAAGATTTGATTGTGGCTCAGACCCCACAGTGCCATGGACCCAAGTTGTTAACAAGGCACTGTGCAAGCTGGTGGTGACTCCAGAATGGTGCGGGCTGTGCTTGCATGGAATAAACTGTGTCTCCCACCCCCCCCCCCCTCCGCCCGGTCCAACCGAATGAATCATTGACTGGAAATGGTTATGTCCAGGTACTTGGAGACAATTTGCGGCCATTGATGCACCTCATATTTCCAAACATTGTTGGAATTTCTATGGGTGACAATGTGTTATGTCACCAGGCCACAATTGTTCGCAGTTGGTTTGAAGAACGTTCTGGACAATTCAAGCAAATGATTTGGCCACCCAGATCACCTGATATGAATCCAGTTGAACATTTATGTGACACAGTTGAGAGGCCAGTTTGTGCACAAAATCTGGCAAGGGATTGCAATTATGGACTGCTATAGAGGCAGCATGGCTCAGTATTTCTGCAGCGGACTCCCATTGACTTGTGGAGTCCATGCCACACCGAGTTGCTGCAATACATTGGGCAGGAGGAAGTCTGGCATGATATTAGGAGGTATCTTATGACTTTCGTTATCTCAGTGTATTTCAGTAATGAAGTGAGCTGCTGTTGAGGTGAAACAGTCAGTATTTGCAACCTGAAAGTCATCTGATGCACCTCAGTTGATCACTATGGAATACTTTGTATTGCCACTTTGCTTTATACCAGGTGCAACTTTTCCCTGGGATCGTGTAACAATTTGTGTGCAAATATTCAACTTAAGTGCTGAGTGTGACAGGTTATGAGATTTGACCCATTGCAACATCAAGTTCTCTGGTAAGTTGGAGTCAGTTGTCAAAATATTTTATGTATAGGTATGCCAAGATCATCTCACGTATGCAATAGTGGAGAAGTGGTGATGTTATCTCCCGAAATACACAAGCATCTAGGGCATAGATGCATTTCATTCAAGCACTATGATTATGATTGTTCAATTTAAAGAAATCAAGAATAGTGGTTTTAAACTTTAACTATATACAAGGGTTGAAAAGTAATGCCTCCACCGTCGAAACTCTTCAACAGTTGGCAGCAGTGGTATGTGCCAGGTACTGGCTTGTTCCGTAGCGTCTTCTCTACAGTTGCAGTTGATGGGAAACCTTAGCATTGAACGATTGTGTTTTTACAGTGTAAAGTATGGAACCCTGTGCAGATGGTCAGTCATGTGATTTAAGCAACGTGCAGTCATTGAATTCTTGACAGCAGAAGCTGTCACTCCCAAAGGAGATTCATCAGAGAATGAAAGCAGAGTGTAGAAAGGCGTCACCTTCATTCTCGTAAAGTGAGAGGAGTTCCTGGCAAATTTCAAGTCCGTGAGCTTTCATTTCAGGAGTCAGCATCCGGGGTACCCATCGTACACAGATCTTCCGATAGCTAAGCAAAGCAATAATGTGACCCACATGTTCTTGTGAAATGACAGTTGTGCTTGCAGTTTCTCTCTGAGTGATAAAGCGAGCAGCGATCGTCCTGAATCAATCTGTCAACATTTTGCTTGTGAAACTCTGTGGTTGCTGTCACAGGATGTCCAAGTCTGTTTCTCACACAAGTCAGATGTTCCTGCCTCAACATCTTTAAACTTACTCGGCCAACGACGCACAGTACTCGCATCAACACAATCACCATAAACTGCTTTAATTCCCTGATGAATCTCCTTTGGGGTGACACCTTCTGCTGTCAAGAATTCAATGACTACACGTTGCTCAAATCGCATTGACCGACCGTCTGCGCAGGGTTCCATACTTTACACTGTAACAACATAACCGTTCGAACTGGAGATGTAAAGTCTATGGAACAAACAAGTACCTGCCACATACAAGTGCTGCCAGCTGTTAAAGAGTTACGAAGGTGGAGGCATACTTTCCAATCAACCCTTGTCATTGAGGGCATCATGCTCTGGTCCATCTCAGGCAAGGCTCTTCAGGGGTATCTGCTCAAATTGATGTTGTTTTGGTTTCTTATTTATGGCCTAGTTACAAACTTGCAAACACTAACCAAACACTTAAGGTGTAAGGCAGGAGCCAGTGCGAGGGCTTGTTGCCTTAATCATACTATTTGCCCTAACCTGTTGACACAGCATCATACCACACTCCCTACCAAGGAGCTGCAGCACTGTTGTCCGGTCAGTGACCAACGAAGTTGTGAGGACGCCAACATACGACTGACATCCTGACAGGAACACTTGCCTAAGAGCCAGCTGCAGCACTGATGGACCGAGGGTTGAACTGAAGCCCTCTGTCACACAAGTCTTTGCGCATGCACTGACACCAGAAGCTGTATGCTGGACGGTGAAACATCCCTGGTAAGAAAGCCTTTTACTCATAACGATTACAATCACAGAGTCATAGCTGGGGAGGAAGTTGGTGGCCTCAGAGATGCAGTAGGCTGCACTCACTGGAGCATTCCAGCATCACTGATGTCTATCATGAAAGCAACATATGCTGATGGCAGTGCAGGCTAGAGTCAGTGTATCTGGAGAGCACTGACACAAAACAGTGCATCAGCAGCAACGGACAACAGAAGTGCCTGGCTACTTGGCTGCCATGACGGCAGTGCATAACACACTGAAACAGGGGTGTTAAACTGCAGTTTCTGACATGACTGAAGACTATGGTGTGTGCCCGTTCCGAGTGTTAGGCAGCAACAATGTAGGCCAGCACAGACCAGTGGACAGTGATGGTGCAGCTGGGCCGCTAGTTGTTGATGGTGGCAGCCAGCTGCAAGCAGTCTTCTTTTCATAGTTATTGGCTGATGCTGACTCTGTTGCTCGACATACTGTACGCTCTTGGATACTATTGAGCATGCTGAGGATCTAAACTAGTTTGCTTATATGTGACCCAGGCTAGCTAGTGTTTCTCAAATAGCAGCACTTCAGCCCGGGAATTGTAGCAGCCTGGAGCACCCATTCATAACTGTCTGGCAACAATGACTTTATTCACCCAGGTTTTCCTGTCTGGGCAGCAGTTTCAGGTGCCCTGCCACAGCTGTAAGGTGTCCCAACTTCATCTTTCAAAGATGCAGACTGGCATCTCATGCATAGTCAACATTCTGTATGAGTGTTCTTGCATCCTGATTATGCCCTCTTCCACCGTAAAGCCTAGGCATCTGACAAAAAATATCTTGACAGCTATTTCAAGGGTTGACATAAAAGTAGAGTTTTTTTTTTTTTTTTTTTTTTTCTTCTCCGTACTCTAATTTAGCATAAACCATATGGTTTATTGGCCTAACCTCCTAATGAAATTGGTCCAGAATGCTTTGATAGTGTAGGCTGTGTAACGACAGACTTTGTCATGCAACAAGCAGTCTCCTCTTGTCATCATTCCCCTCCGTTTGTTTTGAATTCTCCTTTTGAGCTTATTTAGGGTCTCACAATATCTTTGTGCATTGATCATCTCTCTCTCTGAGGCAGAAATTTCACCAAAATGAAGACTTTTTAGTTCCAAACAACTGAGACCATGATTTTTTCCCCAGAATTGTGGTTTTGAATTTTTTAGCCGAAGGGGAATTGGTGTAATCTGCTGTAATGACTGTCTTTTTGTCTCAGGCATGTAAGGAGGCACACAAGTTCCATCTCCAGTCCCAGTAGAGCTCATAAAATTCTGATCTTCCAATTCAAATTGCTCAAGAAACTCGAGGGTGCTATTGACCTGATTTTTCTTGTGTTGCTCTGTCAGCTGTTTTGGGACCCATCATGTGCATAGTTTCTGGTATCCCAGCGTCTCTGTGGGTGTCTTATATAAGAGAGTTCTGGAGGGTTGTCGAAATATCACAGGAATTCCATCCATTGTCAATCGGCAGTCATCACAAACAGTTTCCTCGGTTTTTTGCACCAACTCATCAGTTAAAATTGAAGGTCTTCAATTCCTCTGTTTGTCATGAACATGTGTTCTGCCTACACTTAACTCCCTGCACCACTTAAACACACTCGTTCTGTTCATAACATCTTCACCGTAAACTGTTTAGATAAGCGACAAAATATCTGTAGGAGTTGTTACTTCCCCAAGTAGGTAGTGGATCACAGGACGTGGCTCGCACTTAGTGGAATTTCTTTCCAATATCTTTCACACAGCTGGACACTACAACATGAGTTCCCATTCTTAATTTATTTATGTGTATTGAAGTATTTAAGAGTTGTAGCATCGCATTTTAGTACCCTTATAGTGTAAATTCGCTTAGTCTTCAGTCATCTGTTTGTTTCGAATGGCTTGTGAGATAAAAAAGAGGAAAAAAAATTGTTATGTATGGATAGGGACTGCACCTGTTGTGTACAGATTCAGGGGGAATTTGCCACCGTCCATAAACAGCCTGAAGCTGTGTTGGTTGTGCTCAACAGGCTCCAGATGGTTGCCCTGGGCTGCGGTGACATTGAGACACCCGAGGTGAGTGCTTTGGCACCTCTGGAACCTGTAGCATCTCCTGGGATCTCTGATGCCACTGCGCTCGTAGATTTGGACGTCCCCGCTGGTCGACATTTGCCTCACGGTGATTGGTGAACCGTGGTGGGGTCGTGAATCCCTGGGCGGAAGGCAAAGGTTGGTGCTGGCCGCAAGGCTGTACCCTTATGCCTCCGTAACAGGTTTGAGGTGCTGCCTACTGCTGAAAGTACTTCTGAGCCAGCAAGGGCAGCCTCGACTGTTGTGGCAGTGGCCGGTCTTCCTGAGAGGTCCGGACAAGTGCAGAGGGTGGGATTGCTTGTCATTGGGAGCTCCAATGTTAGGCTGGTGATGGAGCCCCTTAAAGATATGGCAGCTAAGGATGGGAAGAAAGCCAATGTGCACTCCATGTGCATACCGGGGGGAGTCATCCAAGATGTGGAAAGGGTCCTGCCGGATGCCATGTAGGGTACAGGGTGCAGCCAACTGCAGGTGGTGGCTCACGTCGGCAATAATGATGTGTGTTGCTGTGGATCATAAGAGATTCTCTCTGGTTTCCGGCGGCTATCTTACTTGGTGAAGACTGCCAGTCTTGCTAGAGAGATGAAGGTAGAGATCACCATCTGCAGCATCGTCGACAGGACTGATTCCGGACCTTTGGTACAGAGCCGAGTGGAGGGTCTGAATCAGAGGCTCAGGCAGTTCTGCGACCGTGTAGGCTGCAGATTCCTCGACTAGCGTCATAGGGTGGTGGGGTTTTGGCTTCCGCTAAATAGGTCAGGTGTCCACAACACACAGGAGGTGGCTACACGGACAGCAGGGGCTGTGTGGCGTGGACTGGGCGGTTGTTTAGGTTAGACAGTCTTGGGAAAGATCATAAAGGGCTCCAGTGTCAAAGGGTACAGGGCAAAGAAACGACAAGAATTGACCAAGCAACAGTTTAGGTATTGTAGTTGTAAATTGTCATAGCTGTGTTGGAAAAGTACGAGAGCTGATAGAAAGCTCAGAAGCTGAAATTGTTATACGAACAGAATGCTAAAGCCGGAGATAAATTCTGCCGAAATTTTTACACAGGCTGTGTTCAGAAAGGATAGATTAAATAAAGTAGGTGGTGGTGGTGGTGGTGGTGGTGGTGGTGGTGGTGTGTGTGTGTGTGTGTGTGTGTGTGTGTGTGTGTGTGTTGGTAGTAGTTTAGCTTGTAGTGAAGTTGAAATAGATTGTTCCTGCGAATTACTATGTGTAGAGGTTATACTCAACAGCTGTACCAAAATAATAATTGGCTCCTTCTACCGACGCCCGTCTCAGATGATATAATAGCTGAATGGTTCAAAGAAAACTTGAATCTCATTACAAATAAGTACCCCACTCATACAGTTATAATTGGTGGAGACTTCAATCTACCCGCAAATTGTTGGTGAAAATGAGTGTTCAAACCCAGTGGTAGACAGAAAACATCTTCCGAAATTGTACTAAATGCTTTCTCTCAGAATTACTTTGAACATATAGTACGTGAGCGCACACAAATTGTAAATGGTTGTGAAAACACACATGACCTCTTAACCACAAATAATCATGACCTAATAGAGAGTGCCATGATGGATACAGGGATTAGTGAACACTAGGTCATTGTAGTGAGGCTCAAAGCCTTATCAACCAAAACCACTAAAAATAAACGCAAAATATATATATTTAAAACAACAGATAAAAATTCACTTGATGCCTTCCTAAGAGAGAGTCTCCATTCCTTCCAAGCTAATTATGTAAGTGTAGACCAGATATAGCTCAAATTCAAAGATACAGTATCGACAGCAATAGATAGATTAATACTGCTTAAGTTAATAAGAGACGGGATTGATCCACCATGGTACACAAAACACGTCAGAACACTGTTGCAGAAGCAACAAAAACAAGCATGCCAAATTCAAAAGAATGCAGAATCCCCAATTCTGGCAGAGTTTCACGGAAGCTCGAAATTTAGTGTGGATGTCAGTGCGAGATGCTTGTAATAGTTTCCACAATGAAATATTGTCTCAAAATGTGATAGAAAACCCAAAGAGATTCTGGTCGTTCGTAAAGTACACCAGTGGCGAAAAACAGTTAATACTGTCACTGCGTGATAGCGATGGAAATGTTACCAATGATGGTGCCACTAAAGCGGAGTTACTAAGTACAGTTTTCCATGATTCCTTCATGAAAGAAGATGAGGTAAATATTCCAAAATTTGAAACCAGAACAGCTGTTAGCATGAGTGACATAAAAGTAGATATCTTAGGTGTTGCGAAACAACTCGAATCACTTAAGAAAGGCAAGTCTTCCAGTACAGATGGTATACCAATCAGGTTCCTTTCAGAGTATGCAAACACAATAGCACCTTTCTTAGCAGTCATATACAACCACTCACTTGACGAAGGGTCTGTTCCTAAAGACAAAAAAAGTAACACAGGTCACACCAATATTCAAGAAAGGAAATGGGAGTAATCCCTGGCAAAACGTTATGCGAGGTTTTTTTTTTTTTTTTTTTTTTTTTTTTTTTTTTTTTTTTTTTTTTTTTTTTTTTTTGTAAGGGGAAAGTCACTGATGCGGTTTCACTATGCTCTGACTTCAGTTTTGCATTGTAAGCCATGTACCTATGCATTGTTCATATTCTGATGGTAGATCATAGGCCACTTCTCTTCATGTGAGTTTCGGGTGCTTTTCAGTTTAAGAGTATACTTTCACGCTCCAACCGAGCAAAGAGAGAATACATTTTTCATAACAGAAGGAGCAAGCAACAAACAGTAGTGTGGTGGAAGAAGGTAGAACAGCGGGTTACTGCTAAAGAGCTTGCTAAGGTGCAGATATTGGCCTGCTTAGCCATAATGGGCGGAATTAGCAGCACACCAACCGCTGGAATGGAAGCCATGCTGGACATGCCTCCACTTCACCTTTTGGTTAAGATGGAGGTAGCAGCTGTGGCATACAGACTTAAAACTGGCCAAAACTGGGTCTTATTTGGATATCCAGAATCACACACTAACACAGTGAGTGAAGTAAATATAGGTATGGCTGGGGAAATGCCCGCTGACTATATAATAACTCCTAACTGCTTCGACAAGCCTTACAACTTAATAATTGGAAGTAGGGAGCAGTGGGAGAAAACAGTTTGACACCGTACGGGGGACATTGTTTGGTTCACCGATGGGCCAAAAACAGATCAAGGCATTGGGGCAGGGTTGTACGGGGTTCAGCCAAGACTGGAGAGCAGCATCTCTCTAGGGAAACTGGCCTCTGTATTCCAAGCCGAAATTACTGCAATCAGGGCATGTGTGGAGGAGAATATGAGTAGGTGCTACAATGATCGGAGCATCTACATCTATTCAGACAGCCAGGCAGCCCTGAAATCATTGGCAGCTCCTGCAACAAGATCTAAGATTGTTGCAGATTGCCACAGGGCTCTGGTGGAGCTAGGGGGAAGCAATAGGGTGTACCTAGTGTTGGTCCCTGGCCACTCAGGGATCTGTGGCAATGAACAGGCCGATAGATTGCCTAGGATGGTGGCAACAACTCCATTTATTGGACCAGAACCTGTCTTGACAATCACCAAGGCTATGATCAAATTAGAACTACGGAACTGGCTTAGGAAACAGCACGTAGAATATTGGACCAAGGTACATAAACAAAACATGGTAAGGTAATGATGACCAAGCCATCTCTTAAAAGAAGCTCTGTAATCCTGGGATTGAACAGGAAAGAGATCAAACTCATGCCTGGACTGATGACTGGCCATGGGAACTTCAAAAAACACCTACACACAATGGGTATAATGGAAGAGGACCCTAAATGTAGGATCTGTGATGAGGGTGAAGAAACTGCATCACACCTAATCTTTGAATGCATGGCATTGGAGAGTAAAAGATGCAGAATCTTCGGTACAACTAGACCTGAAGAAATTGTGTCTAACAAAAAACTGGTAGAGGGACTCCTTGCACTATTTAAGGGTACTGGTTGGCTTTACTGGATATACAGGGAGCGATACCGCACAATAAATCTAGTTTTGGTGTGGGCAGTGGCGGGTTGGACCTAAGCTGTTTTAGCTCTCCTGTTAAGTAAAAAAGAAAAAAAATCAAAAGCAATAAACAACACAACATTAACAAAATAATCCACAGGTGCACTTCCGGTTGTCTGTGTCCAAAAGGCACAATATTTCAGTCATCCAACCTGTCGCCATCATCAGAGGGAGAAACGGAAGAATTGAAATTTAAAAACTACCAAAGAACTACAAATCACTTGTCCGTCCTCTGCTGGAATATTGCGCCGCGGTGTGGGATTCTTACCAGGTAGGATTGATGGAGGACATGGAAAAAGTGCAAAGATGGGCAGCTCGTTTCATGTTATCGCACAATAGGGGTGCGAGTGTCACTGATACGATACGTGAGTTGGGGTGGCAGTCACTGAAACCACGGCGGTTTTCTTTGCGGGCCGGCCTGTGGCTGAGCGGTTCTAGGCGCATCAGTCTAGAACCGCGCGACCGCTACAATTGCAGGTCCGAATCCTGTCTCGGGCACCTACCTTCGTAGGGAGGAATGATCATCATAATAAGATAAGAGAAATCAGAACTTGAATGAAAAGATTTAGGTGTTCCTTTTTCCCACGTGCCATTCGAGAGTGGAATGGTAGAGAAGTAGTATGAAAATGGTTCGATGAACCCTTTGCCAGGCACTTAAGTGTGAATTGCAGAGTAACCATGTACATGTAGATGTAGACTACTGCATTCCTGCGATGCTCACTCTGATCAAGGAGTCCCGCTCGCTTACTCAGTGCTGCCATTCCACAAAGAGAGGAAAAAAAATGCAGACTGTTATGGTCACAATACACTTACTTTCTGACCATGCTTTGTATTTTTGAGTCGAAATGTTTAACCGCTCAGTTTCAACAAAACATTAGTGTAACTTTGAAATTAAAGGTGGACCACACTAGTTACTTTTAGAACTTTAAGAGACACAATCTAAGAGTTCAGTACATGCACCAACAATATGAAATGTTGAGTACCAAGGATGATTCCACCACCACTGAACTAATTTTGACAATAAGATCAGTGATTTCCGATTACTCTTTGTATTCATCAAATGACATTTGTAACGTTTTTAAGATGATGTCCCCAAGTGTTTCTGAACATTTTTCACTTTCATCTAAGAAAGGGAGATACCTAATAACTGATGGACTGGCACTGTATGTCCAGAAACATATCTTCGAAGAATCATGTTCATCATGTTACATATTAAGATATAAAAAAGAACTACAGTCAGCCATTACAGTTTGGTTAGAGTGTGACAGTTGCATAACAGTGTGTCACCTTAGAACTTTCTCTATCCACAAAACGTATGGTGAAACATTACATCAGAAATTATGTGAAGCACTTTCAGAAACCAAGTTGTCCGTAAATAAATGCCGTATGCTGGGGTCAGACAAACCTGATGTTAGTAAAAGAGTGTTTAGGCTTTTAGATGCTAGTGACCAGGAGACCTGAGGCAGACAACTTACAAACATTCAGAACTTGGGACATTCGTACAATGCATAATGCTTATGTAAAGACTCCGGTGCGTTTAGGTGAAGAAACATCTTAATTTCTGGTCAATATTTACCATTATTTTGATGATTGTCATGTTTGCTGAGAAAAATTTGAATTAATTCAGTCAAAGTTCAACATTCCATATCACAAGTTTTTGAGGCCTGCAGCCACAAGGTGGCTTACTTTAGGATCTTCAGAAAACAGGATTTTTGAACAATGTGATGGTATTCGGTATTACTTTCTTAAGCATATACATCTAAGAAATAATTCTGCTGCAGCTCAGGCCAATCCTACACCACCATTTTGAATGCTTTTAAAAACTTTCTGTGAAATCAAAACTTCATTTCATAATTTCATCCGCAGAACTGTTCAATAAGTTCACACAATGTTTTGAAGGCCAAACACCTTTGACTCACAAGTCACATATGGAAATAGCAAACTACTTCAAACATTTTTGGCTCATGATTTGAAAGTTTCTGCTTCGAGGAAAAATTGATAGTATCTTGGAAGTTCTTCATAATTAACTCTTTTTAGTAAAATGGAGGAACATGACAAGTTGTGGTTTCTGAAGAATGCACAAATACATTACATTGCACCCTGTAAACACATGATAGGAAAAACATGCTTATCAAGTGTTCCACTGAAAAGTTTTAGGTTTTTACGCGCCAAAGAAAGAGTAAAGAGCAGAAGCTGCTGTGATATGTTAAAGGTTGCAAAAATGATGTCATTCGATGTCTGGCAAGTTTACGTAGATGAGTGGAAAGTTCTACAGTTTGAAAAATATGACCCAGCTTTAGATAATGAAAGTATTGACAGTTATTGGCAGCAGCACATGTCAAATGAGGCTCATCCATAGATTTAAACTATCTAAATGTTTCGAAACTTATTACGGCTTCTCTTACATTGCCCCGTGGAAATGCAGACTTAGAAAGAAGATATTGTATTTTGAAGAACACATTAGGAGAAGACAAGGCAGCAATGATGCAAAGATTTTTAAACAATGCTTTGACTGTGAGGAATGCTTTTGGACAATACCCCAATTTTCTTTTTGTGCCCATTGACTCGCAGCTCATTAGGTATGGACAACAAGCACATGCAAATTTGTACTGATTATAAGGATAACTGTGAAAGGAAAAGAGCAACAAAGCTAAAGGCATCTTGAACAGGAAATTAAAAAGAGGAATAACATGAAGAAAACAGTTGACTATAAGACAGCTGCTTGGAAACAAAAGAATAAGGAACACCAACAATCGAAGGAGGCACGAGAGGAACTTTTCTGTGAAGTGTCAGCTAAAGTTAAGAAAGCACTCGAAAAAAATTATTTAAAGGCAGCAAAATTGGCCCAAGGTATGCTTGAAGGTGCACAAATCATGAATGTAACAGAAAGAGAAGTGGGAACCATTCAGAGAAATCTTGGGAGAAGAAAATCAAATATGAACTTCATTTTTTGCTAAGGTGTCTAAGAAACAGTAATCCAAAAATATTTTTAGATCTTTCCTCAAAATTGATGTGTAGAGTGTCAGAAATGGTAAAAATGTGTTGTAGATTTTGTTTGTGAATTATGATTACCAATATCGAAATACTAGTGTACCTGCATGTAGTAGTAAATTTGTATGAAGAGAAAAAAATGGCCATATCCCACCTAGGATTGCACAAGAGAAATTTATTATGATCTTAACTAGCTGTTTTGTTGGGGATTATTAAAAATGGAAACAATTCATTTCTGCCATATCTGTTTATTAAAATAATCGTAAGGATTGTAATGGTAAAGGTAAATGGTTGACTTCAGTTAATGGAGGTTGTTTTAGGAAAGCGTGTGTCATCTGTAAAGGAGACCACCTGTAGCACAATAGTGCAACCTATTCTTCAGTATTACCCGAATGTCTGGGACCCCACCAGGTAGTATTAATGGAAGACATTGAGGCAATTGAACAACCGGCTGCTAGATTTATCACTGTAGGTTCGATTAGATGCAAGTATTATGGAAATGCTTCGTGAATTCAAATAGTAATCCCTGGAGGGAAGGCAATGTTCTTCTCTAGGGGTGCTATTGAGAAAATTTAGAGAACTGGCATTTGATGCTGAGTGCAGAACTATCCTGCTGCCACCAATGGACATTCTAAGACATGAAAAACACACACCATAAAGAAATTATCTGAGTGGGACAGAAAGCACAAAGACAAGAAGTAGAAACTATCGCCATGTGTGGATGAGCACTATCTTGCTGTAATGTAAGTGCAGTGTGGCTTGTTATGAAGGGCAACAAAATGGGGCATAGAATATCATCAGCGTACTGCTGTGCCGTAAGGTTGCTGTGGATGAAAACCAAAGGGGTGCTGTTATGCGAACAATTGGCACCCCAGACCATCAGTCCTGTTTGTATAGCTATATTGTGGGCAACAGTCAGGCAGGTTGGTATCCCACCACTCTCCAGGTATCTCCAGACATTTCTTTACTGGCTATCAGAGCCCAATTTAAAGCAGGATTCATTAGTGAGAGTAATTCTACTCCAGTCTATGAGATCCTAGGCCGAAGATGTGTCCTGGAATGCCCTGGACAGTGGTGGGATATCAGTCTGATTTGTCACCCACCAGATGGCCCGACAACCAGGAATGATGGTCTGGGGTGCCATTTCTTTTTATAGCTGGGCTCCTTAGAGCACAGCATTATGCCGATGGTATTCTACACCCCATTATGTTGCCCTTCATGGCAAGCATCCTGGCCTTACATTCAGCAAGATAATGTCCGCCCCCACATGGAGAAAGTTACTATTGCTTGTCTTGGTGCTTGTCAAACTCTGCCTGGAGCAGCAAGATTGCTGGAACTCCGAGGGGGAGGATTGGGAACCCACCAGGAGGATTTGGAGTCCCCATTGGTATTAAATGACCATTTCATACAGCCCTTCCCATTTTCTCTCTTACTGCTTAATCCTGCACGCAGTGTCCCACTACCGTGCATTCATGAAATTTTGGCTGGCAACACTACTTTCGAATGTGGCCCATGTGCACACATCTATAACATTTTACATGCATAGAAAAAATATCTTACGTGCCCTGCATTTGTGCCACTGTATCTACTTCCTCTAGCTGCATAGTTACCCTCATGGCGGTGAACAGATCCTTTGTGTTTTCCATCTCTACTCTCGTAGACGAGTTGGGTGAAAACACACTTAAACAAAGCATCTAATGCTCCATGTTCGGCCTCTTGCGCTGTAACTCTGTGTGTCTCCTCACTTTCTGGCAGCTGATAAGTTTGAGCACTTATTTTCATGATCCTGTCTAGAAAAGTCTCCACTGAATTCGTTTCACCTTTGAGGTACTCCACTGAACTGCTCCCGAAAGAACCTGGTGCTGTTTTACTTCAGATAATGTATAAAAGCCCAGTTTTCAGGTGCTTAAATGTACAGGCTTTATTTAATTCCTCATGGTACATTCCATACTTTTTTGCCTCGTGCACTAAGTTCTAAGTTCTTTTTGGCCATTTGCAACAGTACTCCATCTGTATGGAGTATGAGCACCAGCTTCCAAATCATTCAAAATATAGAGTTTGGGACATGACCCATATGGTGGTGGGTGGATTGGGCTGCTGGATAGCCAGAATGGGAGTGCTGTTACCCTGCATGGACGTAGGTGCAATCCTGGTGTTGGATGTGGTTGGAATTGAATGGTAAACCATCAGGAAAATATCCCTTGTCAAGAAAGTCTTTTACTTATGACGATTACAATGACGGAGCCGTATATGGGAAGGAGGTTGATGGCCTCTGAGACGTAGCTGGCCATGTTTGCTGAAGCGTGCCAGTGTTGGCAGTTGACCAACAGAAAAGCAGCACATGCTGGTGGCAGTGCACGCAAGAGTCACCACAACAAGAGAGGGCTGACACAGGGTGGCACATCGTTGATGACAGATGACAGAGGCACTGTGGCTTCTTGGCCACTTCTGTAGCAGTAGTAAACAACACACCGGAACAGGTGGTGTTAAACTGTGGTTTGTGGCGTGACTGCAGATGATGGATTGTGCCCACTCTGGGCATTGGGCAGCAACTATGTTAGCCAGAATGGGTCAGTGGACAGCAACGGTGTAGCAGGGCAGCCAGTTGGCCAGGCTTGAACTCACTGCTCACTGGGGAGATGGCCTTCAGCAGGAGGAAGTCACCCAGTAGTGACACTTCTGTGTGAAGGCATCAAGTTGATCGCATACAGACATTAGCTCAGGCAGAGGCCTGTAGCTAATTGCATTCAAGTCAGCCAGTGGCAGCTGGCTGTTTCATCTTGAACTGCCAGCATTCTTCTTCCAGTGTTTCTCAGATGGCAGCACTACAGTTTGGAAATCATAACAGGCTGATGCACCCAGGCATTGAGCGATGATCACTTGATTCACCCGTTTTCCTGTATGGATCTCTCTTTCAGACACCCTGTCACAGCTGTAATGTACCACAACTATATCTTTCCGAAATGTGGACTGGCATTTTCAGAATTCTGAATGAGTATTCTTGCGTCCTGAATACACTCTCTTTCTCCATAGAGCCTGGTAATCTGGTTGTTGAGTGCTCCTCCCTGAGTGACATCATACTGCTGAATCGATGTATGGCAGTTCATTTCACCGGTTTAGGCTGTAGTGCAGTACTCCTCCCCCATTTCAAAAAATCCTGTGTCTGGTTTATGACCTGTTCACATAGCTGGGAAAAAATATCTTAACACTTGTTTCTTGGGTTGACATAAAAATACAGTGTTCTTCATTTCTTTTTCCTCTATAATTTAGCATAAACCACATGGTTCATTGCTGGTACCAGAAACCATGATACTCATTGTCTTGTTTTTACTGTGTTGCTTATCTTGGTGTTGTGGTGTGTCATACAACAGTATTCTGTTCAAAACAGGAAAAAAGATATACAAAAATAAGTAGATTATCATGAAAATTCACAAACATGTCATTCTATATGTAATGGTCCAATATTGTAATCAAGAAAGTGGACTATGATAAACGAATAAAAATGAAGTATTTTGATACCACAGAATTATAAAGCTCGCTGCATCACCGCAAAAAATAATGTGACAAATGAGAAAATAAATACTCTATTAAGAACATCCAAAGTGCTGTACCAGGAAGCTGACTGGTTTTAGGTGCCAATAAGAAAGGTTTTACAAGTTGATTCTTAGAAAGAAGAAAGCAGAAACAAGCCTCTGTTAATAACACCATTTATTTATATGAATATCCCAATTATTGGTGTTGAACAAACAGATTCATCTTCAGACAGCAGTGCTTATTTATACTACATGTGTTGTTGTTTACATTAGTTGTTGAAGTAAAACGGGCAACAATTAATTTAAACAACAATAAATGTAATAAAAACATGAACAGCCATCAGAAGATGAACCTACGTGTTCAAAACTGGTAAAGGTTTTTTTTAAGTATATAGTATTATTAACAGTGACTGACAGCTGTTTTCTTCTGAGCAAGAATAAACTTGTTTTTCGTACACAACCATGGTCTCAAAAATGTAAGTTTTTGACAAAACAATGAAGCAAGTTTTTGTTCCAAGTGCCATTAATACTGAGGCGCTATGATTCATTTGTGCTAATTCAAGTACAGAAATACAGCAGTAGGTTTTTAACTAGTTGAACAGTAGTCAAGAAAAACCACTTCTCACATCTTTTAAATTTTGGTACTCCAGAGGGAAGCATGGCACAGCACAAAGACAAGTTCCATGTATTAACACATGTTAGAAAGACTTTCTCCAAGGCTTGGCATATGGATCAGATCTAAAGATGCACAAGAGTGTACTGGGAACACAATATCACTGAAAATGTATTTTTTGAAAAAAATGGTTAAAGCTTACCTCAGCTGATTTATATGATGATTCTTTTGAAAATGCTGACTGGTTGCCTAATACTTTTCTGTTCCTCCATCCACTCACTCCACCTCACCCTTGAGTTTGTGCTCAATCTGTAACCATGTTGTTATTGACTAAGTGTTAAACTCTTGTGCACCTTACTTCAGCAGATTTCTCCTACATTTTTTCACTTGTGAGATGGCAGATAAGTGCACATTACAGTCAGTAGTGCAGTTTTTAGATAATGGTCTGCTAAATTAGAAATATATTAGCAGATTTGCACAAATGTACAACCATAATAAATGGTTTGTATTGACTGTGATCTTAAACTATGGTGACATATGTAATTTTCTTAGAATTAATGATCTTTATTTACACTAAACATGAACATAGTCATCTGTTGTCGGCTTTTCTCAAGAGTACGTATGTAGTGCTGCTGCTTGTAGCAGCTGTTTGTACATTGAAATGAAACACAGATTAAATTTTCAGTGCAAATATTAAGATGGCAAACTTAAGACATTCAGTCTATAATACTGAACAAAACTATCTTCCGTAAGTTACTGGTTTTTCCTCTCCGTTTGTTGTATGTTCATCCTGCATGGCCATTGACTTACACATACCAAGAATTTTTTTAGTTACATTCCTGTCGTATGAAAACACATCAAACACATTCTTCTTTGGGTTGTGTAATTTCTGTGTTTATGTAATAAATATACAGGGCTATTACAAATGATTGAAGCGATTTCATAAATTCACTGTAGCTCCATTCATTGACATATGGTCACGACACACTACAGATACGTAGAAAAACTCATAAAGTTTTGTTCGGCTGAAGCCGCACTTCAGGTTTCTGCCGCCAGAGCGCTCGAGAGCGCAGTGAGACAAAATGGCGACAGGAGCCGAGAAAGCGTATGTCGTGCTTGAAATGCACTCACATCAGTCAGTCATAACAGTGCAACGACACTTCAGGACGAAGTTCAACAAAGATCCACCAACTACTAACTCCATTCGGCGATGGTATGCGCAGTTTAAAGCTTCTGCATGCCTCTGTAAGGGGAAATCAACGGGTCGGCCTGCAGTGAGCGAAGAAACGGTTGAACGCGTGCGGGCAAGTTTCACGCGAAGCCTGCGGAAGTCGACGAATAAAGCAAGCAGGGAGCTAAATGTACCACAGCCGACAGTTTGGAAAATCTTACGGAAAAGGCTAAAGCAGAAGCCTTATCGTTTACAATTGCTACAAGCCCTGACACCCAATGACAAAGCCAAACGCTTTGAATTTTCGGCGCGGTTGCAACAGCTCATGGAAGAGGATGCGTTCAGTGCGAAACTTGTTTTCAGTGATGAAGCAACATTTTTTCTTAATGGTGAAGTGAACGGACACAATGTGCGAATCTGTGCAGTAGAGAATCCTCACACATTCGTGCAGCAAATTCCCAATTCATCAAAAGTTAACGTGTTTTGTGCAATCTCACGGTTTAAAGTTTACGGCCCCTTTTTCTTCTGCGAAAAAAACTTTACGGGACACATGTATCTGGACATGCTGGAAAACTGGCTCATGCCACAACTGGAGACCGACAGCGCCAACTTCATCTTTCAACAGGATGGTGCTCCACCGCACTTCCATCATGATCTTCGGCATTTCTTAAACAGGAGACTGGAAAACCGATGGATCGGTCGTGGTGGAGATCATGATCAGCAATTCATGTCATGGCCTCCACGCTCTCCCGACTTAACCCCATGCGATTTCTTTCTGTGGGGTTATGTGAAAGATTCAGCGTTTAAACCTCCTCTACCAAGAAACGTGGCAGAACTGCGAGCTCGCATCAACGATGCTTTCGAACTCACTGATGGGGACATGCTGCGCCGAGTGTGGGAGGAACTTGATTATCGGCTTGATGTCTGCCGAATCACTAAAGGGGCACTTATCGAACATTTGTGAATGCCTAAAAAAACTTTTTGAGTTTTTGTATGTGTGTGCAAAGCATTGTGAAAATATCTCAAATAATAAAGTTATTGTAGAGCTGTGAAATCGCTTCAATCATTTGTAATAACCCTGTATTAAATGTGCCTGTTTCATTTAACAACAATAATAACTAAAGAGATTTTAAAAATTACAGGCCAATTGTTCAAAAAGTGCTGCTGGAGCAGCAGCGGCAACATAATGAGGCAGGAGACGACTCAGATGATCAGACTGGTTGTGAAACAGAAAATAGGGTGCAACAGACACATGGTAAATCATCACATCTAAAGAGGTTGTTGGATTGCAGATTAGCACACGCGAAGAAAAGGAAACTAGGTATATAACAGTGGCGTGATTATTTTTTTATGTTATTATTTATGATTTCAGAATTGTTACTTGAGCCATGAAAGATAAGTTGATATGTTATTACTAGCCAGTACATTACTTATAATCCATTATACTGGAGTGAAATAAAATTGTGAGCATAAGTTTCATTTCCTGTTAACATTGACTAAGTATTTGTGATGCAAATTTTGCTATGTCCATCTTCTAATTAATGTGTGTTAAATCCTGAGCCCTTCCAGCAAACCATTGACATTTTCCACTGATTATAAATTTTCTACTGAAACATTTCTCTTACTCACTAGTCCAAGTGTGATATTCTCCAGTAGATATAAGTTACCAGATTGTCAATGACTGCCCAGTTATGCAATGTATGAAGTTACATACAGTGTAGTTGTAATTGAGCTTTCACTACTTGAGAGGGCTCCCATGAAAAACAAGTGATGGGGTACGACAATGAAACTTTGTGTATACATTTTGGAAGGACATGCTGAAGAGAAATAACGAATAAGCCATTTGAGGAAAGGCATTTTAATTTCCACATGAGAGGGTAACATTTGTTAATTGTCTACCATCTTTACATTCCAGCTCACAAAAGTTGTGCAATGTGATGACCACCTGCATCTACCACAGACTGAAATTGCACTGGAGATATCATTTCACAATTGTTTATAGCACTTACTGAACGGTGGACCGTGAAATGTTCAGCTGTCGTGACATATCTCGTCTACTGCTTGAAGATTGCACATTGCATCCAGTACTCTTAGTCACTGCAACAGTAACTTCGTCAACAATTTTTAGTGCAGTTGCGCGTTGACCTGTCCCAGGAACAATTCCCAAAACTCCAGTTAATTTGAACTTCTGAATCATATTCTTCAAACCTGGTGTGGAAAGAGGACCTACCCATATTACTTTAATGCATCTGTACTCGCGAACAGCAGCAGCACTATTGCTGATGCTTTGATAAAACAGCTTTAGAGTAAAGCCCTCCTCACCATATCCAGACCTACATTGACTGTGGGCTGGTGTAATGCACACTGATGCTTGGCTTGCAACCCTGTATTGCTGTACCAGTACCCGTATGTAATGGCAAGTCATGACATTAACACTACTAACAATGCAAATCCTGCAGCTCTCAGTCTGAACATCATTCCTATAAAATTAGGTACTTATACTGTAAATAGTTTTCCATGTGCACTTCGCTCAAATAGCGAAAGTTTAAATATAACCACTTTGTGTTAAAGGAAAATAATGTATGCATAATCATTCATTTTATATTCATCATACTCTGAATTTATGTAGGCTGTTTTGAATTTATTTAGACTGTTTTGCATATTAAGGACTCTCAACTGTGAAAACATAAAAGCTGATGCTGAGAAACTTTCCTGTATGTTGCACAACATTTTCGTAATGTTGTTTTACAAAATACATGGAACTCTAGTTTTATTTATAGAAGTTATGGTCATCAGTACAAGTTTGGGCCCTCACTCGATCATTGTGTACATTACTTTGGGGTCGAAGGGGGGGGGGGGGGGACATGTGTGAGGGAAGACGACCAGTCATCTAGTTGAGCAGGTGACACCTACATAAAGCTGAACATAGTAGCTCACCTTTGAATTTTCATTGTTCTGGTCATACGTGCGCACCCCACCACCACACACCGTGCATGCGCGCCCACACACACACACACACACACACACACACACACACACACACACACCAGAACTAGGACATCTATCTTCTGCCCATTGACTGCATTATATAGTGAGTGGTCTATCACTACTATTTCTGCTGTTTGAATCCCTCTCAGTAACATTTTTTGACCTTTTGTGTGTTTAGCTTCAAAATAAGCCACAGGTATAATACTAATTATTGAGAGATTCTTTGTATGACAAGTGTACAGGAAACAGTAACATGTTGTGTCATAGTATATATCACATGAAGTTATTTTAATGCACTAAGTGAACCTCTGTTTTCAATATTACTGGTGATCCAAAAGTAACAGAAAATGTATAGAACCAGTAATTACAAAAAAAATCAGTAATGTGATGCAGTTTCAATTAAATTCACACAGAAGTATGGGATTTTGTTTTTAATTACAAGAAAATGTATTGCCTCAATATATTTTTAACAACATGTGGCACTGTAGTGTTCCTGTGAGCTGGTGCTATTTTTGCTAGCTATTATCTTCGTACTGTGTCTGACCAAGAATTACAATGAATCGTACTTCACTGAGAGGTACACAAATTACTGTTTTTATTAGTAATATGTACAACATTCTACACCTAACTTTTTTCATGCAAGTTTAGCATTCTGTTAAGATGAGCCATATTCATTTTATGAGACAGTCCTTTTTGGTGAACTCCAACTATGCAAATGCATCTATGTGCTGTTCTCTTTCATTACAGGACAGTAGAAATGCAAAGGGGTTCTGCAAGTGGGAAATAAAGTGAAATTTCAATATAAACTTCCATTCTGTATGGGACTATGTGATGAAATCAGAAGGTGTTCTCATAAAATTTAACACACACAGAAACTAAGTCTAGCCAATTTTTTACTCAGTTTTTGTTATTATTATTATTATTATTATTATTATTATGCAACTAGAGAATATTGTAAGCCAGCTGTTAAATGTCCTGTGGTATTGCCCATTGTAAGGTCCCAAAATTAGTCTTGCTAATCAACTGAAAAGATACCACCATTATACCAGGAAAAGAAATATGGTTGAAACCAAAAGTGAATATCAGCAAAATCTTAGATTCTAATTGGAATGCATAGCACACGGACATTCTGAATGCCAGTGCGGCCATTGTATTATTGTTTAAAGACTTTCATAATATCTAGCAAAGTTACAACACATTCTGAATGCAAAGTAACTTAATGTGAAGGTAACCATCTGAGTTGGACAAAAACAGCAATTTTTTGCTTTAATAGGTCAGCTGTCCCGGGAGTTGTGGCAGACAGCTTCAGAGAAAAATTGGAGAATCTTTCACATAAATTTCCTTATTGTGGTATTGTAATAGGAGGAAAATTTTAACTTGACAGCTGTAGACTGGGAGACTCATGTATTTAAAACTTGTACCAGCGATTCATGTGAGGTTGTTCTAAAAATTATCTCAAGCTGTTAGAGAACTGGCTCATGTTGGTAATACCTTAGATCTCATAGAAACTAACAGACCCAAACTTTATTATTCAAATAAGAGGAGAGGGAATCAGTGACTCTGTTAAGAAATGTAGGAAATATTAATGCTTAACAAGCATGACGGGCAACAAGTCAACATTATCTGAGATATCAACCATCAAACATTTAGTCGAATATCAAACTTTGGCTCAATCAATTAGTGATAAATTTAGGGGCAGAGTGTGCAAGTGATAAAAGTGACATTTCTCAAATAAATGAGCCAAATGCACATTTGGTGTGCTAAAGCATGGATCTCTTCTGAGTAAAAGGACTAAAAGTGATTTTCTGCTCACTGTGATGATAAAGTTTAAGCTCGAAACCAATGCCTCAACTGCATTTAGAATACAACTAGTACAAGGTAAATGATGAACAGAAGGAGAATTGCTGCTATCTTTAATGAAGGTTCAGGTGTTCATTTTTTGAAAGTACTGCAATAGCATCATGAGCATGCTTTTAAAAGTACTTACAGTAATAATTAATGCTTTTATAAATAAGCCATATTTTGAAATACCGCAAAATCAGCTTATTGCCACCTGGTCGTGCATATATGGAAAGTGATAAAGATTCTGGTCTCTCTGAAAATGCAAACAAACACTTGAAACATATATTTGTTCCCCAAGACAGGATGAAAGCAGGTAAGTCAGCCAAAAGTTTTTTGTAGTGGAACTGGAAACAAAAAACTTTCTTTCAATTAAAGCCATGGACACTATAGCAAATGATTAAGTTGCTAAAGATGCAGAAGGAAACAAAACACAGCAGAGGAATACCAAGTGGACCTGAATCAGCAATGAAAATCCTCAAACAATGCAGTTCAAGTATTTACTAAATTATAATCTTGTGTTTATAGAAGGCGACTTTTCGAGGCCCAATACAGGTCCCCCGATCATTACCTTTTCTGCAGCCTTTGCGTCAAAATGAGTTTGAAATAAAATGTGAGAAATGGAAAAATCATTACGAAATGAAGAACTACATCCCTCCACATTACCATGAGTTCTGTGACATTATATCCCATTTCCAGGCAGCAGTTACCTGTGAGAATAGCGACTGGACATAGAAGAGGACGTTGTCAAATAAAGGGATAAGGAAGACTGGAAACTACACAACACAGTGGGACAGCGTTACAAGTGTTATGCAGGAAGGACATTCCTCAAGAGATAACATAGAAGGAAATGGTTATGATTCTATTGACATTGACTGTTAGAGGATAACGGAAAGTGACTCTGAATGATCTCATCTATGTGCTGGATTCACACCAATATATTTTCCTTCTGGTTTTTGATTTCATTTGCTATTTACCTGGTGTACTTCAGCTTGGTATAGTAATTTTGCTTTAATTATTCACATATCCTTGTTTTATAGTGAACATTAATTGTACTTGTATATCATGTGTGTTGTACAAAATATAAATAATAATAATTTTAAAAATACAGCACGGTAAATAAAATGTTTTCACATTTGTACCTGTTTTACTCTAAAAAGTTTTAAGAGGCAAGGATTAAAAGTATTTTTAATATAGTATAATTATGTAACAACAACCTAGCCTCCAGCTATAATGGAAAAATCTAAACATTAAACATTTATCTCTGGGAATGAGAATATAGAGTATCAGTTGATAAAGTTAAAGAAGTTTTGGACAGTATTCTGAACATTAAGGTAGCAAGCAGTTTTTAAAAGATGGGAAAGATCTGCCGTGGTTGAATCATTGCACAAATGCTGAAATGAGAGATATTGAGATTAGTGATTGCAGAATAGAAAAAACTAAAAATGCCCTACAAAGAAAAATGAACTTGATCTGAGGGGATACATATACAGTTCTTTGTCAGTTATGTGAAAAAACTTGCTCCCAGCAGTTTATAATAAGTCACAGGAGTAACACGATGTTCCATATAAATGGAAAAAGGTGCAGGTCATTTGTATTTAAAAGGAGGTTCACTGCAGACATAGGCATAACTATAGGCCCGTATCACTGACATCAGTCTGTTGTAGAAATATGGAACGCCTGATATTTTTGGATATTATTACCTTTTTGGAGAGTTTCCTTCCATACAAATCAACATGAATACCACAAACAGCAATGTAGTGCAACTTGGCTTCCTCTATCCATCCATGAGATCCAAAAGGTGATATAAGTATGGTTCTTAAGTGCTTGGTGGAATATAAATAATGGAGGGAGTAAAAGTAATAACTCTCCATTTAATGATTGATATGCGCATAAAGAAGGCTATGTGCAGGTGTGAATGTATTTTACATCTACATCTACATTTATACTCCGCAAGCCACCCAACGGTGTGTGGTGGAGGGCACTTTACGTACCACTGTCATTACCTCCCTTTCCTGTTCCAGTTGCGTATGGTTCGCGGGAAGAACGACTGTCTGAAAGCCTCCGTGCGCGCTCTAATGTCTCTAATTTTACATTCGTGATCTCCTCGGGAGGTATAAGTAGGGGGAAGCAATATATTCGATACCTCATCCAGAAACGCACCCTCTCGAAACATGGCGAGCAAGCTACACCACGATGCAGAACGCCTCTCTTGCAGAGTCTGCCACTTGAGTTTGTTAAACATCTCCGTAACGCTATCACGGTTACCAAATAACCCTGTGACGAAACGCGCCGCTCTTCTTTGGATCTTCTCTATCTCCTCCGTCAACCCGATCTGGTACGGATCCCACACTGATGAGCAATACTCAAGTATAGGTCGAACGAGTGTTTTGTAAGCCACCTCCTTTGTTGATGGACTACATTTTCTAAGGACTCTCCCAATGAATCTCAACCTGGTACCCGCCTTACCAACAATTAATTTTATATAATCATTCCACTTCAAATTGTTCCGCACGCATACTACCAGATATTTTACAGAAGTAACTGCTACCAGTGTTTGTTCCGCTATCATATAATCATACAATAAAGGATCCTTCTTTCTATGTATTCGCAATACATTACATTTGTCTATGTTAAGGGTCAGTTGCCACTCCCTGCACCAAGTGCCTATCCGCTGCAGATCTTCCTGCATTTCGCTACAATTTTCTAATGCTGCAACTTCTCTGTATACTACAGCATCATCCGCGAAAAGCCGCATGGAACTTCCGACACTATCTACTAGGTCATTTATATATATTGTGAAAGGCAATGGTCCCATAACACTCCCCTGTGGCACGCCAGAGGTTACTTTAACGTCTGTAGATGTCTCTCCATTGATAACAACATGCTGTGTTCTGTTTGCTAAAAACTCTTCAATCCAGCCACACAGCTGGTCTGATATTCCGTAGGCTCTTACTTTGTTTATCAGGCGACAGTGCGGAACTGTATCGAACGCCTTCCGGAAGTCAAGAAAAATAGCATCTACCTGGGAGCCTGTATCTAATATTTTCTGGGTGTCATGAACAAATAAAGCGAGTTGGGTCTCACACGATCGCTGTTTCCGGAATCCACGTTGATTCCTACATAGTAGATTCTGGGTTTCCAAAAACAAGATGATACTCGAGCAAAAAACATGTTCTAAAATTCTACAACAGATCGACGTCAGAGATATAGGTCTATAGTTTTGCGCATCTGCTCGATGACCCTTCTTGAAGACTGGGACTACCTGTGCTCTTTTCCAATCATTTGGAACCTTCCGTTCCTCTAGAGACTTGCGGTACACGGCTGTTAGAAGAGGGGCAAGTTCTTTCGCGTACTCTGTGTAGAATCGAATTGGTATCCCGTCAGGTCCAGTGGACTTTCCTCTGTTGAGTGATTCCAGTTGCTTTTCTATTCCTTAGACACTTATTTCAATGTCAGCCATTTTTTTGTTTGTGCGAGGATTTAGAGAAGGAACTGCAGT
The DNA here is from genome assembly GCF_023864345.2 of Schistocerca serialis cubense. Taxonomy (NCBI): domain Eukaryota; kingdom Metazoa; phylum Arthropoda; class Insecta; order Orthoptera; family Acrididae; genus Schistocerca; species Schistocerca serialis. The sequence goes on along the minus strand of NC_064640.1, from coordinate 698,940,626 downwards.
GCGGTCTTCCTCTGTGAAACAGCTTTCGAAAAAGGTGTTTAGTATTTCAGTTTTACGCGTGTCATCCTCTGTTTCAATGCCATCATCATCCCGGAGTGTCTGGATATGCTGTTTCGAGCCACTTACTGATTTAACGTAAGACCAGAACTTCCTAGGATTTTCTGTCAAGTCGGTACATAGAATTTTACTTTCGAATTCACTGAATGCTTCACACATAGCCCTCCTTACGCTAACTTTGACATCGTTTAGCTTCTGTTTGTCTGAGAGGTTTTGGCTGCGTTTAAACTTGGAGTGAAGCTCTCTTTATTTTGTACCAGTTACCTCTGAGGAAGAGCTTAATCCAAAAGCTTAGCAACATTCTCAGTCTTTTTTATGTGCCTACTGACCACATGATGCTTCAGCTGCACGGTGAGTTGTTGCCTTGAGCCCTTCCGTTATTTAGTTGCAGAAGGTACCAGAGAATGGCATCAAAGTCAGTGCCATTTTCCTGGATGCTCTGAATGCAGCAGACAAAGTTCCACACTGTTGTTTAGTAAAGAAAATAAAAGCTTTTGGAATATTGCTCCAGTTTTGTGAAGGGGTTTAGGACTTCCATATTGATAGATCTCAAGATGATGTTATTAAAGGAGCAAATTCCTCAAATGTTAAAGCAATATTGAGTGTCCCTATGGAAGTATTGCAAGATTGCCACTGTTCAGGACATGCCTACGGGGTGTGATCAGAAAGTAATGGGTATTTTTGTTTTCCTTAAAGAATCTTTATTTATTTATTCAACGGCAACTTTGCCACCTTCGAAGTAATCGTTCCAGCTCTTTTTTCAACCTTGGAAGCCCTTCCAGAACACTTTTTCTCGTGGTGTTCAGCTCCTTCAGTGATTGTGTTGTTCAATCCCGTCTCCAGCCATCCTGATTTAGGTTTTGCGTGATTTCCCTAAATCGTTTCAGGCAAATGCCGGGATGGTTCCTTTGAAAGGGCACGGCCGATTTCCTTCCCCATTCTTCCCTAACCCGAGCTTGCGCTCCGTCTCTAATGACCTCATTGTCGACGGGATGTGAAACACCACTAACCTAAGTGATTGTGTTTTTATCTCATCAGTGGTGACAAAGCAACATCCTTTCAGAGTTCTCTTCAGCCTCAGGAATAGAAGGAAGTCACAGTGGGCCATGTCCAGCAAATACGGCGGCTGAGGCAAAATAACATGGTTTTTTTTTTTCTTCTTTTTTTTTCTTTTTTTTTTTTTTTTCTTTTTTTTTTTTTTTTCTTCCCCAAAAAATTGTGAACAAGCATTGAGGTGTGAGTGGGAACATTATTGTGATGCAATTTCCACAAGCGGTTTTGCCACAGTTCTGGTCATTTTCTGCATATTACTTCAAGCAAACAGCACATAACTTCGAGGTAGTATTCCTTATTGACCATACGACTATAAGGCAGGAACTTATGATCCATTATCCCATTGTAATCAAAGAAAACAGTGAAGATAACTTTCAATGTGGTTGAACTTGTCAAATTTTGTTTTGTCTTGGCTCTTCAGGCAGTTTCCATTGGGGCAGTTGAGCCTTGGCTTCAACGTCATACCCATATATGCGTGTTTCATCACCTGTTATAACTTTCTGTAGAAGTTATGGATTGTTGTCAGCTTCATTCAGTAGTTCCTGAGCGATGTGTCCTCGACTTCATTTTTTGTCTAACTTCAACAATTTCAGAACACACTTTGCAGCTGCGATTTTCATGCCCAAAATAATTGCTTAGCACAAGCTAAAGGATATGCCAATGTCACCAGCAACCTCTCTGATGATAATTGGGTGATTTTCCAGAACCATTTCATTCATTTGTTCCAGATTGTTGTCAGTAATTGATGTGCTACATCATCCGGGACAGTTGTCATCTTCAGCATCTTCTTGGCTCTTTTTAAAATGTCGATACCACTCATAGACCCTTCTCTTACTCAGGGTAGATTTACCAAAAGCTACAGTCAGCATTTCAAATGCGGTGTTGCACTTTATTCCATTTTACAAGCAAGACTTAAAGCGGAGCACTCAAATATGTATAACCTTTTCAACTGTCAGCAGTAAACTAAATATTGAAATCAACTGTAAATGCAAACATACATCAGGGACATATGAACCAACAAAATTTAAAAAAAGAAAAATGCAAAAATAAGGTGTATAAATATGGCAAAATTAAAAAATTCGGATTACTTTTTGATCACACCTCTTATAACGATGTGGAGGATTTTGGTAGCTGTAGAAGGCTGATTGTGGATGACAGCTGCAACACCACAAAATATGTAGCAAAATACTAGAAGACCTCAAGAGGGTCAACACTTTGTGCAGGGCATTATAGCACTGGGCCCTCTGTGTAAATGAAAGTAACATATTTCAGATAAATAGACAGAAAGAGCCTTTATTATTCAATGACACGATTTTCAATCAATCAGTAGAAACAATAATGATTGTCTGTCAGATATCTAGGAGTAAACATTGAGAGAGAGACCCAAAGTAGAGCATCCCCATAAAACTAGTTGTAGGAGACGCAGATGTCAGAAGGCATGAGCCAAACTGTAAGGAAATGTAATTAACTTGTGAAAGAGGTTACCTAAAAAACTCTTTTTACATCAGTTCTGGGGTGTTGCTCTCTACTCTGGGATCCATGACAGTTAGGATTAACTGAGGCAATGGTGGAGATCCAAAGAAGAGCTGTATGTTTAGTAAAGGATTCACATATCTGCTGTAGAGAGTCCTGGTGGATAATGTATAGTCTGCAAAAACAAAGTGATTCAAATATGTTGTAGCCTTATCTACATCTACATCCATACTCCGCAAGCCACCTGACGGTGTGTGGCGGAGGGTTCTCTGAGTACCTTTATCGGTTCTCCCTTCTGTTCCAGTCTCGTATTGTTTGTGGAAAGAAGGATTGTCGGTATGCTTCTGTGTGGGCTCTAATCTCTCTGATTTTACCCTCATGGTCTCTTCGCGAGATATACGTAGGAGGGAGCAATATACTGCTTGACTCTTCGGTGAACGTATGTTCTCGAAACTTTAACAAATGCCCGTACCGAGCTACTGACCGTCTCTCCTACAGAGTCTTCCATTGGAGTTTATCTGTCATCTCCGTAACGCTTTCGCGATTACTAAATGATCCTGTAACGAAGCGCGCTGCTCTCCGTTGGATCTTCTCTATCTCTTCTATCAACCCTATCTGGTACGGATCCCACACTGCTAAGCAGTATTCAAGCAGTGGGCAAACAAGCATACTGTAACCTTCTTCCTTTGTTTTCGGATTGCATTTCCTTAGGATTCTTCCAATGAATCTCAGTCTGGCATCTGCTTTACCGACGATCAACTTTATATGATCATTCCATTTTAAATCACTCCTAATGCGTACTCCCAGAGAATTTATGGAATTAACTGCTTCCAGTTGCTGACCTGCTATTTTGTAGCTAAATGATAAGGGATCTATCTTTCTATGTATTCGCAGCACATTACACTTGTCTACATTGAGATTCAATTGCCATTCTCTGCACCATGCGTCAATTCGCTGCAGATCCTCCTGCATTTCAGTACAATTTTCCATTGTTACAACCTTTCGATACACCACAGCATCATCTGCAAAAAGCCTCAGTGAACTTCCAATGTCATCCACAAGGTCATTTATGTATATTGTGAATAGCAACGGTCCTATGACACTCCCCTGCGGCACACTTGAAATCACTCTTACTTCGGAAGACTTCTCTCCATTGAGAATGACATGCTACGTTCTGTTATCTAGGAACTCTTCAATCCAATCACACAACTGGTCTGATAGTCCATATGCTCTTACTTTGTTCATTAAACGACTGTGGGGAACTGTATCGAACGCCTTGCGGAAGTCAAGAAACACGGCATATACCTGTGAACTCGTGTCTATGGCCCTCTTGAGTCGCGTGGACGAATAGCGCGAGCTGGGTTTCACACGACCGTCTTTTTCGAAACCCATGCTGATTCCTACAGAGTAGGTTTCTAGTCTCCAGAAAAGTCATTATACTCGAACATAATACGTGTTCCAAAATTCTACAACTGATCGACGTTAGAGATATAGGTCTATAGTTCTGCATATCTGTTCGACGTCCCTTCTTGAAAACGGGGATGACCTGTGCCCTTTTCCAATCCTTTGGAACGCTACGCTCTTCTAGAGACCTACGGTACACCGCTGCAAGAAGGGGGGCAAGTTCCTTCGCGTACTCTGTGTAAAATCGAACTGGTATCCCATCAGGTCCAGCAGCCTTTCCTCTTTTGAGCGATTTTAATTGTTTCTCTATCCCTCTGTTGTCTATTTCGATATCTACCATTTTGTCATCTGTACTACGATCTAGAGAAGGAACTACAGTGCAGTCTTCCTCTGTGAAACAGCTTTGGAAAAAGACATTTAGTATTTCGGCCTTTAGTCTGTCATCCTCTGTTTCAGTACCATTTTGGTCACAGTGTGTCTGGACATTTTGTTTTGATCCACCTACTGTTTTGACATAAGACCAAAATTTCTTAGGATTTTCTGCTAAGTCAGTACATAGAACTTAACTTTTGACTTCATTGAACGCCTCTCGCATAGCCCTCCTCACACTATATTTTGCTTCGCGTAATTTTTGTTTGTCTGCAAGGCTTTGGCTATGTTTATGTTTGCTGTGAAGTTCCCTTTGCTTCCACAGCAGTTTTCTAACTCGGTTGTTGTACCACGGTGGCTCTTTTCCATCTCTTACGATCTTGCTTGGCACATACTCATCTAACGCATATTGTACGGTGGTTTTGAACTTTGTCCACTGATCCTCAACACTATCTGTACTTGAGACAAAACTTTTGTGTTGAGCCGTCAGGTACTCTGTAATCTGCTTTTTGTCACTTTTGCTAAACAGAAAAATCTTCCTACCTTTTTTAATATTTCTATTTACGGCTGAAATCATCGATGCCATAACCGCTTTATGATCGCTGATTCCCTATTCTGCATTAACTCTTTCAAATAGTTCGGGTCTGTTTGTCACCAGAGGGTCTAATATGTTATCGCCACGAGTTGGTTCTCTGTTTAACTGCTCAAGGTAGTTTTCGGATAAAGCACTTTAAAAAATTTCACTGGATTCTTTGTCCCTGCCACCCGTTCTGAACGTTTGAGTCTCCCAGTCTATATCCGGCAAATTAAAATCTCCACCTAGAACTATAACATGGTGGGGAAATCTACTCAAAATATTTTCCAAATTATCCTTCAGGTGCTCAGCCACAACAGCTGCTGAGCCAGGGGGCCTATAGAGACATCCAATTACCATGTCTGAGCCTGCTTTAACCATGACCTTCACCCAAATCATTTCACATTTCGGATCTCTGCCAATTTCCTTCGATACTATTGCACTTCTTATCACTATAAACACGCCTCCCCCCTTCACTGTCCAGCCTGTCTCTGCGGTATACGTTCCAATCTGAGTTTAGGATTTCATTACTGTTTACGTCTGGTTTCAGCCAACTTTCTGTCCCTAGTACTATATGGGCGTTGTGACCGTTTATTAATGAGAGCAGTTCTGGGACCTTTCTATAGACGCTCCTGCAGTTTACTATTAGCTCATTAATATTGTTATTCCCTGTTGCATTTTGCCTACTCCTACCTTGCCGCGTCTCAGGAGGGAAACCTCTAACCTACTAAAAATGTTTCACTGGTTCATTTCTTTTAGTTATTCCCAATTTATCTATTTGTAAGACACAAATTAACTGTACAGGGGGAAGATAATCATATTGTCTCACTCAGTAGTTAATTATTTTCGTGTTTGGAGAGCCATAATTGTGCCCTCTCGCTGTGAAGCAGAAAAAGTTTGTTTTGCAGTTGTAGTACACTTTATCATAAAAAATATTGCTGTAATTGTCGTACAGTTAAACTTTTGATTTTCATTTTGTAAATATTTTGAACATGTGTGGTATCATATTATTACAGCCACCAAATTCCTGTGGTATTTTTTTCATTGTGTCAGTCAGCGGATTTGTGTGTGTTTTTAAATTCAAGAATCACCTGGACAACACTGTTTGCCTCTGATGTCTGTGAATACAAAATCTTTTTTGTAATGGTTGTTCAGTAATTGACCAGTTTTCGTTATCCGGGAACAGTGTCCAGTACTGCAGATGAAAGCATACAAAAATAGATCGCTGGACTATTAGCTTCCTCTTTCAGAGAAGGTGGAGGATCATCTTAGGAGAAACTATGCAAAAGGAGAATATATCACTCGAAAGTCAGCCTAAGTGGGTCCCACCAGGGTATAAGTGCCTTTTAGCCTAGTTTTTGTGGAATATTATTTATGTCATTATAAAGTAATCCAGTAGCACACTTTTCCAAGTTGGGTAGCCGATTTCCGACTTGAGACAGGAATATGATGAGGACACCATAAAAAAAATAAAAAAAAAAGATGTTTATCACTTTTTATTGTAAATAGGGCCAAAAATTAGGTTTCATTTTATTCAAAACACTATTTCTGGTTTAGGACTATGTACTCAGAAGATGAACTGTTGAAAAATGCAACATATTATTAACTCAGTCACCATAACAAAATGTTTTATTGGCAACTGCAACCTTTATCATGTAATTTTTTTGGACTGTTCACATCAACAATATATATGTTTCTTTTATGTGCTTCAGGCATTAAATATCCACAGAAAACCTCTCTGGAAGAACGCACTAGTCTAAGCATTATTGTTGAGAGTGAAGACTCCTTGGAGCCTAATCCTGAACCAGTTTCTGAACAACACCAGAGAAGCCCGGTTGTCCATCTCGAGAAAATAACATCCTCTGTGGACAGTAATGGTGAGTGATGGAAGATTTTTAATTTTCACCTCATATTGTGGCAATCAAATGAAAACAAGGCAGATTGGAAAAAGTAAATAAACTTTCCAGAATGAGATTTTCACTCTGCAGCGGAGTGTGTGCTGATATGAAACTTCCTGGCAGATTAAAACTGTGTGCCCGACCGAGACTCGAACTCGGGACCTTTGCCTTTCGCAGGCAAGTGCCCTGCCAACTGAGCTACCGAAGCACAACTCACGGCTGGTACTCACAGCTTTACGTCTGCCAGTACCTCGTCTCCTACCTTCCAAACTTTACAGAAGCTCTCCTGCGAACCTTGCAGGACTAGCACTCCTGAAAGAAAGGATACTGCGGAGACATGGCTAGGCCACAGCCTGGGGGAGGTTTCCAGAATGAGATTTTCACTCTGCAGCGGAGTGTGCGCTGATATGAAACTTCCTGGCAGATTAAAACTGTGTGCCCGACCGAGACTCGAACTCGGGACCTTTGCCTTTCGCGGGCAAGTGCTCTACCAACTGAGCTACCGAAGCACGACTCATGGCCGGTACTCACAGCTTTATTTCTGCCAGTACCTCGTCTCCTACCTTCCAAACTTTACAGAAGCTCTCCTGCGAACCTTGCAGGACTAGCACTCCTGAAAGAAAGGATACTGCGGAAACATGGCTCCGCAGTATCCTTTCTTTCAGGAGTGTTAGTCCTGCAAGGTTCGCAGGAGAGCTTCTGTAAAGTTTGGAAGGTAGGAGACGAGGTACTGGCAGAAATAAAGCTGTGAGTACCGGCCATGAGTCGTGCTTCGGTAGCTCAGTTGGTAGAGCACTTGCCCGCGAAAGGCAAAGGTCCCGAGTTCGAGTCTCGGTCGGGCACACAGTTTTAATCTGCCAGGAAGTTTCTTAGTAAATAAACTGTTTATTATTTCAAAAGTAATCACCATAACAGTTAATACATAAACCTCACTTTGAGACAAAACAGTCAAATCCTCCATTGATACATGTTTGCAATTGCCTACGACACCATGATTGTATCCGGGCACGCACTTCTTTGTCCAATGCAAATCGGTGCCCCACCAGTGTCTTTCGTCAGGGTGCCAAAAAATGTGGGTATCACATGGGTAGAGATCGGGAATTTTGGAGGATGTGTAAGTGCTTTCCAGCAAAACTTCTGCAATGTATTCGAAACAACCTTGGCAACATGTGGGCCCCAGGACATTGGTGGCTGTCAATTTGATTCGGATAAGAGGTGCACACCTGAGTACAATCATGGTTCCATAGGCAACAACAAACATTTTTCCTCAAAGGCAGTGACCATAATGTGTCTCAGTGGGATAATTGTGTGTACAGGTATAACAGTTACTTTTTAAATAACAAACAGTTTACTTACTTTTTCCATCAGTGTCATTTTCAATTGATTGAATTAAAAGAAAAATTCACTTGAGAAAAGTGTGTACATACCTTAAGGAAGTGACGCCTTTATACTGCCAGTAACACACAAAGTATGCAAAACTGTCATAGCTTTTAGTAGTAGTAGTTCCTTCCTCACAACAGGTAGATTCCTCTCAACCTGGGTTCTGAGTGATTTGCCCTTCCTCCTTGAGGAAGGAACTTATTGTTGTTGTCTTCAGTATGAAGACTGTTTGATGCAACTCTCCACACTACTGTATCCTGTGAAAACCTCTTCATCTCCGAATAACTACTGCAACCTACATCCATTTGAATCTGCTTGCTGTATTCATTTCTTGGTCTCCCTCTACAATTTTTACTCCCACACTTCCGTCCAATAGTAAATTTGTGATTCCTTGGTGTCGCAGGATGTGTATTGTCAACCAATCCCTTCTCTAATGGGGTCAAAATGGCCTTGAGCATTATTAACCTCATGGCAGGCCAAAGAGACGATGAGTGTCGATGCAGGATAGTAGACAGGGTAGCAGGTATGAAAAAAAAAACAGTTCCTCAGCTGTTGATGAATCATGAAGGCAGTGAAAGTAACAACAGGATTTATTAAGTAAAATTCTTACAGCCATAGTAACCGGCATCCAAATGGTATGTGTTGTTCATGGGTGCCAGTGCTTGAGTGGCTCAGGATGCAGCAGCAGGAGACAGCCACTGGCATGGAAACGCCAGGCTGGACAGACAGCTGTAAAAGAAGTGAAGTCAGATCCTTGGTGGCACAGAGCTATGTCAGATGTGTCCATCCCAAACATGCAGCAAACTCCAATGTAGGCTGGTCAAACTGTTAAGCGTAAATGCAGCAACCGGCCAGCAGTCCACAGTAGACGGAACTGCATGAGGGGTCCAAGTGTGAACTACAAACTTAGGACCCCCGGAAGATGACCTGGAGCCGGTTCATATCAGCCAATTGATTTATGGCTGCCTGCTCCAGCTCTGTTATGACAGGACCTCACTTTTGGTCATGTAGACCAGGAAGTGGTACAGTAGCAAACCCTAGCAAAGTGTAATCCAGATGTCCAATGGAGTAGCCCAGCCCTAGTAGCATGCTGTATCGACAGTGTTCCAGCCCTGGCAGCATGTGGCAGGGCCTGGTGTGCTATGTCGCAAGTTATGGATGCCGATTTAGAAAGATTGTGGTGTAACATTTCTTTTAGCCAAGTTGTGTCATAAATTTCTCCCCAATTCCATGCAGTACTGCCTCATCATTTTCTGAATCTACCCATCTAATCTTTAGCATTACTCTGTAGCAGCACACTTCAAAAGCTCTCTTCTTGTGTGAGCTGCTTACTGTCTAAGTTCCACTTCTGTACAAAACTACACTCCAGATCAGTATTTCTCAACCAGCATGTTGCAACACAATTATTCATCACAAATACATGTCAGGTGGCTCATGAAATTTTTATGTCCCTGTTTAAGAGAATAATTTTATTTTATTGCATGCCTTGTGTTTATGTTCATATTCAAGGTCTCATGTAATACATTTGTGTCTCAGTCACTCAATAGTAAAAAGGTTTTGTATGTACTTCATGTTTGTCCTTTTTTGCGTCTAGGAAAGTGATACAAGTAGGGATGTCGAGAAAGTTTGAAACATACTTTGGTGTGCTCCAAAGGCAAAAAAGGTTGATGAACACTATTCCAAATAAATATCTTAGGAAAAGGCTTCTTAACATTTAAATTTATGTTAGATGTTAACAAATTCCTCTTTTTTCAGATATGCTTTTTGTTCTTTAGTCAGCCTGTGTTTCATATCCTGTGCATTTTGGACATTGTCAGTCATTTTTTTTTTCCTCGAATAGTAAAACTCATCTACTACTCTAACGGCTCATTTCCTAATCTGATTCCTTCACCATCACCTGTTTAATTCGATTATATACCAGTACCCTTGTTTCACTTTAGTTGATGTTCATCTTATAATTTCTTTTCATCAACTCACTACCCACTATGTTTAACTGCTCTTCCAAGTCCTTTGCTGTGTCTGCCAGACTTACAAATGGGGATAGTCTACAATCAAGTCTCGTTCCATTCTCAATCACTGCTTCCCTTTCATGCCGTTAGACTCTTATAACTGTCGTCTGGTTTCTGTACAAGTTGTATGTAACCTTTCTCATCCTGTATTTTACCATACTACCTTCAGAATTACAGTGAGTGTATTCCAGTCAGCATAGTCAAAAACGTTTCTCTAAATATACTAAAGCTATGAGTATAGGTTTGCCTTTCTTTAACCCACCTTCCTAGATAAGTCGTAGGGTTAGTAATGCCTCGCATGTTCCTCCATTTCTTTGGAACCCAAACTGATTTTCCCTGAGGTTTGTTTCTACCAGTTGTACTTTTACTTCTTTCTATTCTGTATCTCTCTGTCATTAGCAAAGTGCATTCATAAGAGAAAGATACTTCCTGATTTTTACTTTTGAATTGCGTTACTACTCAGGGGTAACTCAATGTATGTTTATTCACCAGAAATTTGTAATGGCAGGCAGAGAAAGTAATGATATTCTTCACTAACATTGGCATTTAATGCTGTAATGTTAGGGCTGTAACTATTATTATTATTATTATTATTATTATTATGTTAAAGAATCTGGGCTCGATGAAAGATCCCAGATGTCCTCTACGTCGGATACCCAGCAGAGCAAGGAATCAAGTGTCCGTGAAGATATAATAAATTGCTCCTGTGGGTCCCAAGAGGAGCATGGATTGATGGTCCAGGTAACCAATTGATTGCTTACCACTGCTTCTGTCACTTACTTACCAATGAGAGATCACTAATTTGACCAGCTTACTTTAATTTGAGCCTTAAACAGTTTACAGAATCACTACTTATTATTCATAAACTTTTATTTGTTGCAGTGTGATATATGTCTGTGCTGGCAGCATGGTTTCTGCAATAGTATTCAAGTAGAATTAGATGTACCAGAAAAATACGTTTGTACATTTTGTCTCAACCCACCATTGGAGAGGCAAGCAAAGAAGTATAGCCATTCTCAGGACTGGCTCCTCAGCGGAACGTTATCAAGGTAGCCTAATAATCTGCTGCATGCTTGAAGAGAGTTTTTTTTATTTATTTATTTATTTCATTTTTTTTAATATCACTTATTATCGATCCATCTGTGAAGTGTGGTAAATGGCATTGAGATTTGAATGCAGAAATTTTCCATTCTTGTCAAAGGCAGATGACTGACAATAAGGCAGGTAAAAAAATACTCAGTTTCAAGACTGTTAATTTGCTGAAATTTATTGTATGACTAATGGAAAATCTCATATAAAGATGTGAAACAAATACTAACAAAGAGATAGAGGGGCTGGCCAGTACTTACCTCAGCTCAGTACAGCCGCTAGATACACAAAGCAGAACAGAAAATTTACGTATTCTAGCTTTCGGAACTTTGTTCCTTCGTCAGGGTGGAGAGAGGGGAATAAAAGGGGAAGAAGGGAAAGTGGATTCAATTACTCACCACCCAGGACATGAAGCAACAGGGGAAAGGTAAACAGGGAGGGTAGCAAAGATGGAGGCATGGGTGTGAGAGGGAAGCCAAAGTACTGTGCCAGCTTCGAACCAAAGAGGATGCATACAGAAGTAAAGAGGTATATAGTATAAAGATAAACACAACTATGTAGGATGAAAAGATGTGTGAATGGCTAAAGAGGAAAGGGAAAGAGGAGAAGACTGAAGAGTAAATGGGAGTGAGTTGGTTAACGTAGGTTGAGTCCAGGGGGATGGCAGGATGAAAGGATGTGTTGGAGTGCAAGTTTCCATCTCCACAGTTCCGAGGAACTGGTGTTGGGTGGGAGAAGCCAAATGGCATGTAAGGTGTAGCAGGTTCCCTAGGTCCCTAGAATTATGCTGGAGGGCATGCTCTGCTACTGGGTGTTGGACATCTCCTCGGCGGACAGTTCGCCTGTGCCCGTTGATGCGCTCAGCCAGTTTAGTTATCGTCATACCAATGTAGAAGGCTGTGTAGTGCAGGCATGTCAGCTGATAAATGACATGTGTTGTTTCACATGTGGCCCTGCCTTGAATTGTGTATGTTTTACCAATAACGAGGCTGGAGTAGGTGGTTGTGGGGGGGATGCATGAGGCAGGTTTTGCAGCGGGGTTGGTTACAGGGGTAGGAACCGCTGCGTAGAGAACGTGGTCTGGGAATATTGTAGGGTTTGACAAGGATGTTACGGAGGTTAGGGGGCGACGAAAGGCAACTCTGGGTGGTGTGGGGAGAATATTGTCTAGGGATGATCTCATTTCATGGCTTGACTTGAGAAAGTCATATCCCTGGCGGAGTAACTTGTTGATGTATACGAGGCCAGAATAATATTGGGTGACAAGGCGGATGCTTCTCTGTCGTCTGGGGATAGGAACATTGTTGTTGGACGGGGAGGAATGTGTTGCTCAGGAGATCTGTTTGTGGACAAGGTCTGCAGGATAGTTGCGGGAGAGGAAAGCACTGGTCAGGTTATTGGTGTAATTGTTGAGGGATTCGTCACTGGAGCAGATACGTTTGCCACGAATACCTAGGCTGTAGGGAAGGGAGCGTTTGATGTGGAATGGATGGCAGCTATCAAAGTGAAGGTACTGTTTGTCTGTTTGTGGGTTTGATGTGGACAGAGGTGTGGATGTGAGCTTCAACAAGATGAAGATCAACGTCCAGGAAGGTGGCTTGGGTTTTGGGGGAGGAACAGGTGAAATTCAGATTCGAAAAGGAGTTGAGGTTATGGAGGAAATTAAGGAGTGTTTCTTCACTATGAGTCCAGACCACAAAGGTGTCATCTATAAACCTATACCAGGCCAGGGGAAGCAGCTGTTGGATCTTCAGGAAAGCCTCTTCCATGCGGCTCATGAAGAGGTTGGCATAGGACAGAGCCATCCTGGTTCCCATGGCCATTCCATTGATTTGTTTGTAGCTCTGGCCTTCAAAAGTGAAGTAATTATGGGTGAGGATGAAGTTGGTAAGTGTGATAAGGAACGAGGTTTTTGGAAGATCTTCGGGTGGTGTTGGGAGAGGTATTGTTCGAGGGCAGAGAGGCCATAGGTATGTGGGATGTTTGTGTAAAGGGATGTGGCATCTATGGTGACAAGAAAGGTTTCAGGTGGGAGGGGAGTGGGAATGGATTTGAGGTGTTCTAGGAAGTGGTTTGTGTCTTTGATGTAGGATGGGAGTCTGCGGGTGATAGGTTGGAAGTGTTGGTCTCCCGAGCTGAGATACGTTCTGGTGGGGCTTTGAAGCCTGCCACAATGGGACAGCCAGGGTGGTTCTCTTTGTGGATTTTGGGTAATAGGTAGAAGGTAGGGGTATGTGGCTCAGGTGGAGTGAGTAGGTCTATGGAAGCTGTTGTGAGGCCTTGTGAGGGACCTTGGATTTTTAGGATTTTCTGCAGCTCAGTCTGGATGGAGGGAATGGGATCCTGGGTAACGCATTTGTAGGTTGAGGTGTCGGAGAGTTGTGCAGTCCTTCTGGCAGATACTCCACACGCTCAAATACCAAAGTTGTGGCGCCTTTATCTGTCGGGAGGATGACAATAGAGCGGTTTGTTTTGAGCTCCTTAATGGCACGGGATTCAGCTGTGGTGATGTTGGGGGTTGTCAGGATGTTCTTTAAGAGGGACTGGGAGACTAACACTGGATGTGAGGAATTCCTGAAATGCCTGAAAGGGATGGTTTTGGGGGAGGGGAGGAGGATCCCTTTGAGAAGGCGGTCGGAACTGTTCTAGACAGTGTTCAACACTGGATCTAGTTATTTGGGGGCTGTGTTTGGGTGGTGAAGTGATATTTCCAGTTGAGGTTCTGGGTGAATGACAAGAGATCTTTAACCAGGGCAGTGTAGTTGAATTTAGGCTTGGGGCTAAAGGTTAAACCTTTTGATAGAATAGATGTCTCTGAAGGAGAGAGGGATCTGGATGAGAGGTTTAGAACTGAATTGGGACTGGTGATATGTGGCATTTGACTGTGGTTATAGTTGAGATTTGGTCTGTGTGGGGTATGTGCTAGGATTGGGAGATTGAGTAGGGTGGATAGGCTAGGTTTGCTGGCTATGAGGGGGGTTTGTTGAAGGTGCTGTCGTGGTTGATGTTTGTGAGAGATAGGGAGAGGGACCCCACTTCTTACAAGGGAACCTCCCCATCGCACCCCCCTCAGATTTAGTTATAAGTTGGCACAGTGCATAGGCCTTGAAAAACTGAACACAGATCAATCGAGAAAACAGGAAGAAGTTGTGTGGAACTATGAAAAAAATAAGCAAAATATACAAAACTGAGTAGTCCATGGGCAAGATAGGCAACATCAAAGACAGTGTGAGCCCTTTGAGAAGGCGGTCGGAACTGTTCTAGACAGTGTTCAACACTGGATCTAGTTATTTGGGGGCTGTGTTTGGGTGGTGAAGTGATATTTCCAGTTGAGGTTCTGGGTGAATGAGAAGAGATCTTTAACCAGGGCAGTGTAGTTGAATTTAGGCTTGGGGTTAGCATGAGCAGCTGTGGAAGGAGAGGTCCTTGGTTCAAGTCTTCCCACGAGTGAAAAGTTTAATTTTTTATTTTCAGACCATTATTATCTGTCTGTCCATCCGTCCGAAGCGCAGTAACTGCGCCGTAGTATGGGGACGCTACACCTAAACAAACATCGAAACACACGACGTCAGTCGACTACAGCGCACGGAAGAGAGAGTATTCCTGCTAACGAGGCTCCATGGCTGGCAGTTGACTGTTCGCTGCTTTGGACGAGAGTGCATTAAATACGTGAGATGTATTCTGTGGCCAATGTGAATCCAGCAAATATAGTTCGTGACTTCAATAACAAGGTCAATGAATATTTTCCGAACTGTAAGGAATCGGAAAGTTCCTTAAGGGATCGAACGATTGTCGAACATTTGTATGATTGTTTCCTACATTTGTTGATAAACAGTACGTGTGGTGATGATGATACCTTGCTGATTGCTGTGGGGCTGTATGTACCAGATGATGAGATTGTTGACGATCCATACAAAGAACACGAAGAGGAAATACTGCGACTTCAATCTGATGGTATTTCTTTGGGTTACATGAAGGAAATGCTCCAATACAGGTTACTGTCCAAACCAATTAAAAGACACAAATATAGATTATGGAGTGAAGTAACAAATAAATTTAAGAAATTTAAAGGGATGGAGGAAAAAAGCACAATTAAATATTGCAAAGAAGTCGTGGAACGAGGTGGAACCCGAAGACAGTTCAGTGAACTAGAAAACCATGTATACCGACAATTTATTAAAGCCAGAAATGAAGTAAGTGCGCTGCATGGTACAGACCTACAGATTTGGGGATTGCATTACGCTAAACAAATCGGCCTGGACTTCAAGGCTTCATCTCATGGGCTTGTCACGTTCAAAAGAAAATACAAAATTACAAGCAGGAAGATTATGAAATATGTAAGCAGGAACCACGCGAATAAACTGGAAGAACTTTTAGAGTGTTCCTAGACATTTGTTGCAGAAACTAACATCAGATTCCAACAGTATGAAGACGCATATACAGGGTTATTACAAATGATTGAAGCGATTTCATAAATTCACTGTAGCTCCATCCATTGACATATGGTCACGACACACTACAGATACGTAGAAAAACTCATAAAGTTTTGTTCGGCTGAAGCCGCACTTCAGGTTTCTGCCGCCAGAGCGCAGTGAGACAAAATGGCGACAGGAGCCAAGAAAGCGTATGTCGTGCTTGAAATGCACTCACATCAGTCAATCATAACAGTGCAACGACACTTCAGGACGAAGTTCAACAAAGATCCACCAACTGCTAACTCCATTCGGCGATGGTATGCGCAGTTTAAAGCTTCTGGATGCCTCTGTAAGGGGAAATCAACGGGTCGGCCTGCAGTGAGCGAAGAAACGGTTGAACGCATGCGGGCAAGTTTCATGCATAGCCCGCGGAAGTCGACGAATAAAGCAAGCAGGGAGCTAAACGTATCACAACCGACGGTTTGGAAAATCTTACGGAAAAGGCTAAAGCAGAAGCATTTCTTAAACAGGAGATTGGAAGACCAATGGATCGGTCGTGGTGGAGATCATGATCAACAATTCATGTCATGGCCTCCACGCTCTCCCGACTTAACCCCATGCAATTTCTTTCTGTGGGGTTATGTGAAAGATTCAGTGTTTAAACCTCCACTACCAAGAAATGTGCCAGAAATGCGAGCTCGCATCAACGATGCTTTCGAACTCATTGATGGGGACGTGCTGCGCCGAGTGTGGGAGGAACTTCATTATTGGCTTGATGTCTGCCGAATCACTAAAGGGGCACATATCGAACATTTGTGAATGCCTAGAAAAACTTTTTGAGTTTTTGTATGTGTGTGCAAAGCATTGTGAAAATATCTCAAATAATAAAGCTATTGTAGAGCTGTGAAATCGCTTCAATCATTTGTAATAACCCTGTATATCAACACAGATCAGTCCGGTTTTAACTATGAAATGAAATCAACCCACACGTTATCGTTAGTTGGAGAAGGCGACACAGAATGTACTGTAGACGAGCTGCATGCCACTTCACATAATTATAGCATACAATGTGCTCTGAACAAAGCAGGATTTCTTTTACCTACATTTTATTTATGTTTACAGGAAAAAAATGTTGTATTTGGACCGCAAGTTCAGCAACAGGTGAATAGGGTACTTGTGCAAATGCCGAATGTCATAGTGAATTGCAGTGCGTCAGGAAAAATGGAGAAGAGACTAGTGAACGACTTTAATGAACATGTGATTGCTCCTTACGCAGACAAAGATTTTACCTTACTCCTTGACAGCTATACAGGACAGAAGGATCAGGCATTGTACAATTTTAGTGTGGGAGTAGACGTGATTACCATTCCTCCAGGTTGTACATCTCTTGTGCAACCTTTAGATGTATTTGGTTTTCGGCAAGTGAAATACTTTGTGAAAAGATTCTATGATTTTGCAAAGCTGCACAGGTACACAGAGCAGCATTGTTTGTGTGATCGTGTGTCAATTATCAAAGTTCAGGCACTCACACATAATCAAGTTCGCTCTCCAAAATTCCAGGACATGTTCATATTTGCTTGGACATATGCAGGATTTGATGGTCTACACACAGAAAAATTTGAAAACGTTAAAAACTTATGTTTTGACAGAGCACAGGGAAAACTGTGTGACTGTGAAACTGTTGCATTCATTTGTTGCAGTATATGAGACAAACTCTTATGTTTTCATCACTTTTTTGGGAGTGATTATCACATCCACAAGAAAACCTAAATTGGGCAAGGTAGAAGAATCTTTTTACCCATTCGCCAAGTGTACAAGTTAGGTTGGTCGACAACATATTCCTGTCAAGTGACGCACATGCTGTCACCAGTGTTGTATAGAATATATCAGACGTGTTTTCCTGTGGAGGAATCGGTTGACCTATGACCTTGCAATCAAATGTTTTCGGTTCCCATTGGAGAGGCATGTCCTTTCGTCTACTAATCACACGGTTTTGCGGTGTGGTCGCAAAACACAGACACTAAACTTATTACAGTGAACAGGGACGTCAATGAACGAACGGACAGATCATAACTTTGCGAAAATAAAGAAAGTAAACTTTTCACTTGAGGGAAGACTTGAACCAGGGACCTCTCGTTCCGCAGATGCTCATGCTAACCACGGGACCACGGCACTCCTGAGCTCACATTATCCTTGATGTTGCCTATCTTGCACATGGACTACTCAGTTTGTGTATTTTTCTTATTTTCTTCATACTTCCACACAACTTCTTCCTGTTTTCTCGATTGACCTGTGTTCAGTTTTTCAAGGCCTATGCACTGTGCCAACTTATAACTAACTCTGAGGGGGGTATTAAGATGTTTAGATTTTCCCACCTCCGCGTTGCAAATGTTTTGATTGAAATGCCCAGTCGATGCACTGTTGTTTTCACATCAATTCTACCAACATTGAGAGTTGTTTAGTTTTCGGGGTTTCGTAAAATTCCTGGATTCATGCGTCGTCGCTGTGCAGCCTATGAAAAGGATTGCGGAAGACTCCCAAATAAATTCCAAAGTACAGTGCAGCTTTAATACCAATATATTTCCAGGACTCTGGTGTCCGAGCCTGTTGAACTGTACCGGTTACATCACATGTACCCAAAGTTGACATCAAACGACACAGAGTTCACAACAATCAAAAAACGAGTGAGCCTACAATACATTTGCTCGCAACCCTAGCCAAAAAACAAGTGCCCCTAGGTGCCTGCGTGACCTCTATTTATACTTTTGTTAACAATTATCTACAATGAAAATTACAATTTTATGTAAAATCACAATTAAAAGTTAAACCGAATATGAGATACACATTTGCTAAAAATTTACAATCTCAGTGCTGAACAAGGTGAACCTATTTTCAACTTAGTTACGAGTTAATATAACATTTTCTGACTAATTATGTTACAGGTAACAATTACATTTCTAAATTTGTTTATAACAAATCAACTA
The DNA here is from genome assembly GCF_023864345.2 of Schistocerca serialis cubense. Classification (NCBI taxonomy): domain Eukaryota; kingdom Metazoa; phylum Arthropoda; class Insecta; order Orthoptera; family Acrididae; genus Schistocerca; species Schistocerca serialis. The sequence continues at coordinate 698,921,921 of NC_064640.1, read as the reverse complement.
GTGCCCTAATTTTAGTGCTAACATATATCGGAGATTCAATTAACGTGCTTTATTTATATGTTCTATTTAATTTGTTGTAGTAATTTTATAATGATAAGTTTACTGGTACATCCTGACCATGTGCTCTATTTCTTTCAATTAGTTACAGTATTAATCTCACATTTATATTATGTTTCTCGCATAAGATCAATGTTAATCAGCAAAGCATCGTTTTCAAATTATATGTATACTGAAATAATGTTTTTTTGTATGTAATTGTGAAACAGGTCACTTTACAATTGGACAGTTAGGACTGGTGTTTATCTTTAATGCTCTCCGAGGGGTTCTGATAGGTAGCAATGAGATACAGTAATATTTCAATACCCCCGAAGAGTTTTGCCTAGCCTGATAGACGAATCACTTCTCACAGAAATATTAGTGTGATTGATGTGATACAGTACTAGTTGGACAAAGTAACACAAACTGCATATATCTGAAAAGGTACAAAATTGGATCATGAAACTTTACATACAGGTAAATTTTCCAAATAGCTACAAACATATACATCAAGAAAACAAGACTTGGAAATATGAGATTACAAAGAAATTTCCAAACTTTTACAAAATCAATATTTACATCAAATTTTCTGAATGAATGTTTTTCCGAAACTATCACTTCTAGAGCGTCCATTAATTTTCCCTCCTTCAAACACTCAAACACAACTAAGCTAACAAATCACAAATTTGATTGGATTGATTACGTTGCACTTTTAAAGTGTCCATATGACATGTTCTAGAATAATATCATCATATAAAAGATAGGAGAATAAAATTTATCCTAACAGTTTGCAATACCATAAAATATTTTACAAATCTTATCAAACATGAATATTCAAAATTATATTTGTGTATTTATATTGTGACAGTATAGAAACTGTTCATTTATATCCAATCCGGGTTGTTGTCACAAGTATCTGAATATACTATGTATAGTCAATATTTCTTGGCTTTGTACATCAAATGCAGTAACGTTTCAAAATGTTTACCAGACATCCAGAAATTCAGATCAAATTAACACTGAGAAACAGCTTCAAGATTTTATAAATTGTGACAAAATAAGTCATGCGTCAATAAAATTCCTGGAAGTGGCAAGATACACTTAAGCAAGTGAAAATGTAATTGTGCTATAGTTAGCAGCCTTGCAGTAAGGAGATTTTGTAAAAAAAAAAAAAAATCCAGGACCTTGTCACATGGCATCTTATATTTCATTTCGTCAAAGTCCTCAGTCTGTTTATTAAAGTTGTCATTTCCTACCCCTCACTACCAAGCTAGTCTCCAGATTTTGTCTTGCAGGATGTAAGTAGTGTAAAATAATAGTTTTTCAATGTGATTTGTGTGCTATGTGTTGTCATAGTTGTTCAAAAATAACTCTCAATTGTAATTTCACATCAGCATTTCCTTCAATCAAAATGTATAAGAGTTCTACTTCATGCAATTCAAATGATTCATAAGTTCCGTTATGTGTGACTGCACAGTACCATCATCATTATAATCCTCTCAATGAAACGAAACATCAAAACCATTAATAAATCAGGGTTCAATACCACCAAACCACCTCAGCAGCATTGCATATCATATAACCTAAACCTATCATCGTCATCATCATCATCCAAATACCCCTACGAAAATGCAAGCCAAAACAAAACCATCTTCCATCAATAAACCGTAAACATCAATTCATGTGAATCAGAAACAGGAATGACTCTGCAACCTCAAATCCTTAATACAAATGCAAATCACATCACTTACCTTATTTCAAGACGATCCTCAACAATTCATATCAATTTCAACTTCTCTCTTGTGTGTACATAACTGAGTGAAACATGTATATAGTATATCATGGTGATAATCCCTTCTTAACAGCATAAATCACTTCAGCCCTTTCATAAATCATAACGTCTTTCAACATATCGTGTGTTCTTATATATAACAACATACAAATTCAGTTGTCAATCGTATAATGGCATGAGAAGCAAAACATAGTAATTCCTTCCATGTGAATAATATATGCAAGGTAAAGACAGTAAAAAGATGTATATAGTTTTTTCTTAACTGCACAAATGTACCATAAAATCTGTAAGTATGTATTAATAAGCTTAGTGTATCTTCACACAATTCACCTTTCATTTCTGGATAAGCTGATATAAATACAGTATGGTCTGTTGTCTGTAAAGATGTGTAACTGTTCCTCACTAGAAAATACATATTGGTTTTTCCTGGCAACTTGGGTTCAAATCATAGTCCTCACATATCAGTAATAGTCACAATCGGTAGGATGTAAATGTCAAATTATCAATACATATGATGATGCAGATTACTCAATCAAAACAAAATGTATCTTATACTACAAATTAAATCACATGAAAATATCTTACATAACAAATATAAGCAAACATAGGTACAAAAAATTAACATATGTATTGTTGGAAGTTTGTGCGTCAGAAAGGTATCGTAGAATGTGGCATCAGTGTTTTCGAGAAGAAAATGTCACATTAACTGGGTCACCTTGCATAAGCCACACACATAGTACACAAAGATTGTGTACCCCCCTGAGGGATTGCAGTTATTGCACATAAGGTTTCAACTGAGTGACATTTCTTAAACTAAATTGCTTTTTTGATTTGGGATAGATAAGTCGGTAGGCGTTTGGATGTGGTTTTTCATAAACTTCAAATGGACCAATGTAAATATCAAAAAATTTATTGATCTCTCTATTGATTGCCTTGGATTTCTCATAACTTTTGGTTAAGACTAGATCACCTACATTGTACTGTCTAAACTTTCCTTTTGAGTCATGTTTAAGCTTTCTCTTGGCACAGTGTGTTTCAATATTTTTCTTTACTTTTTCCATTCTCTCGTCCGGTGTTAACTCATTACAGACAGGGAAATTGATTAATTCATACAACATGTTTGGTGGGTGTTTGTTAAAATGGACTTCATAAGGCATAAAGCCAGTTGTTGTATGTTGTAAGGTGTTCAAAACATCTTCAAAATCACGTATGTAACTTCACCAATTTGTATGATCTTTAGAGCAGTAAGTTCTACAAAGCCTGCCTATTTCACACCTATAGCGCTCAGTTGGGTTACAAGATGGAGAATAAACAGAAATAAGGACGTGCTTAATATCTTCATCTTTCATGAAATCTTTCCAAACGTTAGATGTAAATTGGCTCCCATTGTCTGAAAGAATGGCTTTTGTGAAATAATCATTACAGAAACAGTTTAAAATTTTCCTGCTTGTTGCCTTCTTTAGTGGATACAATTTTACTAGTTTTAGTGAATAAGTCAACAACTACAAACAAATATGTATAACCCTCTTTAGTTCTCGGCAATTGGCCAAACAAATCAATTCCTATAAGCTCCAATTTGCCTTTTGGCACAATACTTTTTAAATAACCTTGGATTTTTTGATTTCACCAATCACGTTTTTGTATAACCAGTCTTACTCTTCTAAACATATTATTAAAACAGACTTTTCCTTAAGTTTGTCTGTGCATTTCATGATTCCACAGTGTCCATAGCTCTCATGTGTGTACTTAATTAAAACATCAACACATTGTATAGGCCAACAAACCTTCCAGATGTCAGAGTCAGTGTTATGTCTCCTGAATAAAATCCCTTTAAAGTTTTGATAATACATGCCAACCTTTTCATAACCCTTTTTACCAATAAGGCTTTTCACAAGTTTCAAATCATCATCCTGGTTCTGGTATCTCCTAAGCTGACTGCAGATGTTAGTAATTTCCTTTTCACCCTTAATCCCTCTCATGTACATTATTTTAAACACTTTGTTATCCAATAGTTCTTCTTCCTGACCACCCCCCCACAGGTAATCTAGACAACGCATCAGCAGTTACATTCTGATCCTCTTTTATATACTGAATGCTATAATCAAATTGTTGCAAAAATATGGCCCACCTGTTTAATCTACTATTGAAAAGTTTAAAGTCTTGAATATAACATAGAGCTTTGTGATCCATGAAAACTATGACTTTATGGCCAGCTAGATAGTTCCTGTATTTAGTGAAACCCCATACAGTGGCGAGTAGTTCCTTCTCAGTCACCGTGTAATTACGTTCATGTTTCTGCAGACCTCGACTGGCAAAGCTGATTGAAAGATGTTCTATTTTTCCATCAATTTCCTTCTGTTGAAACAAATGTACACCCAATCCGTAATCTGAACTATCTGTCATTAGGCAAAATGGCAGTAAAAGGTCAGGTCTGTGGAGTAATTGACTGTTATTTAGTTGTTGTTTGATCTCATCGAATGCTGCTTGACACTGATCTGTCCATTCCCATATGGTGTTCTTTTTTTAATAGCTCTCTCAAACACGGTGCATTTAAAGCTTGGGTGCTGACATACTTACAATAAAAATTACATAGACCATAAAATGACCTCAGCTGTTTCTTGTTCTTTGGACATGAAAACTGGACAATTGCAGAAATTTTATCACTATCAGGTAGAATGCCTTCTCTGTTAATTATATGGCCTAAAAACTTAAAGTCTGATACTCCAAATTTGCATTTACTTAATTTAAGGGTCATACTGCCTTGTCTGAACTTATTGGCTAATTTGTACAAGGTATCAAGGTGTTCCTCCCAAGTTTTGCTGGTTATTAATATATCATCCACATAAATAATTAGTTTAGATAGTAGTTCACTTCCAATCACATGATCCAAAGCTCGAATAAACTCAGCTACAGACACATTCAGCCCGAACGGAACAACACAATACTGAAAACATTTACCATTATGTAAAATGGCTGTGTACTGCCTTGAATCCTGTGCTAATGTGATTAGATGAAAGCCTGAGGTCAAATCCAGGCTAGAAAAATATTTTGTGTCATTGAATTTGTACAGGAGTTCCTCCATGGATTCAGGATGATCTGTTTCTCTTTCTATAAACTTATTCAGGTAATGTGAATCCAATACCAGCCTAATACCACCATCCTTTTTTGAAATACAGACCATTAGGCTGTTATGTGGACTGTGACTTCTCTCTACTATTCTCCATTTTTGCATTTTCTGGAGTTCCCTCTCCACTTCTTTCCTTTTACAGATGGGTACCCCATAAGGCTTAATGAAAAAGGGTTCGTGTGGCTTTAACTTCAAATGACATTCATAATCTTTGACCTTACCAGGTTGATCACTAAAAATGTTACAGTTTTCCCAGAGAAAATTTTCTAATTCCTGCTTTTCAGACTCAGTCAAGTCATTTGCTTCTTTTACCTTTTCTGATATGGTTAGGGAGTAACTATCATCAACCAAATTCTGGTTATTGTGATTCCAATTTTCCTCTTCCTCCATGTAATGGCTACACTCTGGATAAATTATTTCCCTAATGTGGTTACTACTGTTTTTACTTGAATGCAACTGGATCACTACTTTTCCTTGAATACTGGCCTTTGGTTCTGTGAACAGTAATTCTGAATTTTGCCAATCAAAACTCACCTTTGCTTTAACTATCCAGTCCATCCCTAAAATCATTTGCTCATTGAGGTCTGGAATAACTAAACAACCATGTTCAAAATTAATGTTGCCAACAGAAAATCTAATTAAAGCTTGTTTATTTATTAACTTACTAAACTTGCCAGTGGCACCTTTAATCCGTACACCTGTGATGGGAAATTCGATGTAACTTTCAGTGTCTTTTATCCTGTTCCTCAACTTGGCTGAAATACTACTAATGGGACTACCAGTGTCAATCAAAGTCCTGACCAATTGTAAACACTTATTTTTACGTAAGGGCTACCTAAGGTAATATTTGGGTCACTATTTACATTCTCTGCCAGCAAGTCACTTTCTAATTCAGTTGTGTCGATGTTGTTACATACTTCTTCACCACAGGTTTCAATGTCAGAATCAACATAAGATTGAGTGTCATTATGATTAGAATTAAATAGACATGAGACAGATACCTTTCTTTCATTAGACTTAAAATTATCTTTCATGGATGGATCTGATTTGATGACTTCACTTTCCTTATTATTTTCTAAACAAACTTCATTTTCACTGATAATAGATTCCAAAATCTTCTCACCTATTAACTTAGCTTGTTCCTTCGTATTAGCAGATTTACTTAAGATTTCTTTTATGCAAATTGGTACCAATACATTGTTTGCACTCTTAATATCTTCACATTAACCAACTTCGCATTCAGAGTTACTTTCAGCTGCAACACCATTATCAGTAACTTCAACATAAATAATGCCATCTAATTCCTCTTGTGTACATATATCATCAAATACATCATCTTTCACAACACTATCTTTATCAAAATCATCATCAAAATAATCTGTGGGTGATGCCTTTGCATGCACATCTGCCTTAACTACTAAGTGTTCAACATCTGAAGTTACACTACTGAAATCGCTACCTTTTTCATTATCTGAGTCAGGTGTTATTTCCTCATTTTGGCTACCAATTTCTATTAATATAGATACCTCATTATCCTTACCTTCATCAGAAAACTAGCTAGTGATATCATACATATCATAAGTTCTGTCTACATCAGGTGTTAATTTGTCATCAATTAATGCTAAGTCATGTTCATTAAGTTCAAACTGTGGTCCTGCTTGAGTATGTGCATTGTTCAATTCACTCAACATGTGATCCCAAAAGTTTTGCTTATAACTAATATCATCTAAGTAGTAGTCCCTATTTACATTACATTTATGATTGCTTTTATGTTTCCGTCTCTCTAACCTCCTATTTGCCTGGTTTGTGCCATAATTATTCACCTCAAATTGACAGGCTCCCAACGAGGTGGTTACCTGTTTCCCTGATTGGAATTGCTGTTGTGAGGCTGGTTACTGTTTCTCTGTTCTTGATGGTTTTCGTGTCTGTAGTAACTACTGTTTTGGTTACCACGCCAGTTATTATTTCTGTGCCCATTAAATTGTTGTGACCCCCCATTCCTATTGTGAGTGTTTGAGAGGTTTTGATTGTACTGTCTGTCATCATTCTGCCATGCACGGTCAATTTTGTCTACATAATGTAAAAATTCGTCAACACTGTCATCTGGTCCATATACAAGTCCCCACTGAAAATGGTGTGGCAGGCGCCGTTTCAGTGCGTCAAACTGTATCAGTTCGTCCAAAGGTTTGCTCAAATGTGACAATGTCCCTAATTGTTTTTCACAAAATTCTCGCACGCTAATTGCAAGACCTGTGTGATATTTGCTACCGTTAAGAAATTCAGATTTTATTCTTGGCTGTTTGTTTTCCGACCAAAACTTTGCCAAGAATTGGCGTTCAAAATTGGCAAAACGCGTAGTATTTGTATCAATGTTTTGGTTCACCCATGTAAGGGCTTCACCATCCAAAAAACGTTTCGCAAATTTAACTTTAGCTGACTCTGGCATGTTAGGTTGGAAACTGTCTTTGCACTGATGCACAAAGTCAACTGGATGCAATTTCGCATCACCTGGGTAACATTTTAAACTAACATTGTTACAACTATGCACAAACATCTGATTTGAATCAAAATTGGACATAATATTATTTTGCAATTTTGAAACTTCAGAGCTGACTGTTTGCAGTTCTATTGTTACCCTTTCTACTTTCTCGTCAATACGAGATATCTTATCAGAAACAACTTCAGAATTTAATTTCAATCTTTCCCCTACCAATTCTTTTTCTGAAACAAAGAGTTCCTGCAACATTTTTTACTCGTCTTTTCAGTCCACTAATTCATTTAAAACGACTACTTCCATGTTTTTGACACGTTCGTTAACTAATTCAATGCTTTTGTTTGTGTCTTTAAATTCGGATATTGTGAAAGCCTCCAAACAGTCAACTTTGGTTTCTACCATTTCTATGTCACATGCAACAATTTGTACTTTGTTATTTGTTGCATTGATTTCTTCTCTCAGTGATTTCAAATTTTGCTCCAGCTTTTCTTTGACCTATTTAATGTTGCTACCTAATTGGTTATTTTGAGTTACCAATTGTTCTAGTTTATTATTCAACAATTGAGATATCTGATCAATTAAATTCGGTTGCTGATTTGCTCCCGAAAAACCATGAAAGGGCGAAGAACTACTGCTCACGGAATTTGCTTCACTGTTTAAGTGTACATTTGAAGTAGAAGCATGAAATTGACGGCCTGACTGCGTGGTCATGCCTATTCGATTTAACTGAGTTTCGCTCATTTTGATCAAAGTGGCTAACACTAGACAAAACACTTTCCTGCCTGTCAGGTGAAATTGTCACACACACACAATGAAACAAAAACAGAAAATTGTAAGACACTGTCTGCGACTGAAATAAAAACAATTAAAAAGGGTACTTATCTGATTCATTTGCGATGTCATTCCAGAATTTCACTTTTGCTCCTGGCGACTTCCATGGCGCAGTCTGCAACGTACAAGATTATGGTTCCTACCTCTTGTACATGGAATTCTAGCGAGTCGTCCTCTGCACAGTCTTCCACTTGATCCCAGCCCCTCCACCATGTTGAAATGTTTATATTTTCCCACCTCTGCATTGCAAATGTTTTGAGTGAAATGCCCAGTCGATGCACTGTTGTTTTCACGTCATTTCTACCAACATTGAGAGTTGTTTAGTTTTCGGGGTTTTGTAAAATTCCTGGATTCATGCCTCGTCCCTGTGCAGCCTATGAAAAGGATTGCGGAAGACTCCCAGATAAATTCCAAAGTACAGTGCAGCTTTAATACCAATATATTTCCAGGACTCTGGTGTCCGAGCCAGGTGAACTGTACCGGTTACATCACATGTACCCAAAGTTGACATCAAATGACACAGAGTTCACAACAATCAAAAAACGAGTGAGCCTACAATACATTTGCTCGCAACCCTAGCCAAAAAACGAGTGCCCCAAGGTGCCTGCGTGACCTCTATTTATACTTTTGTTAACAATTACCTACAATGAAAATTACAATTTTATGTAAAATCACAATTAAAAGTTGAACCGAATATGAGATACACATTGCTAAAAATTTACAATCTCAGTGCTGAACAAGGTGAATCTGTTTTCAACTTAGTTATGAGTAAATATAACATTTTCTGACTAATTATGTTACAGGTAACAATTACATTTCTAAATTTGTTTATAACAAATCAACTAGTGTCCGAATTTTAGTGCTAACATATATCGAAGATTCAATTAACGTGCTTTATTTACATGTTCTGTTTAATTTGTTGAAGTAATTTTATAATGATAAGTTTACTGGTACATCCTGACCATGTGCTCTATTTCTTTCGATTAGTTATAGTATTAATCTCACATTTATATTATGTTTCTCACATAAGAACAATGTTAATCAGCAAAGCATCGTTTTCGAATTATATGTATACTGAAATAGTATTTTTTTTTGTATGTAATTGTGAAACAGGTCACTTTACAATTGGACAATTAGGACTGGTGTTTATCTTTAATGCTCTCCGAGTGGTTCTGGTAGGTAGCAATGAGATACAGTAATATTTCAGTATGATGGGGAGGTTCCCTTGATAGGTGAGGAAGGGGAAGCTAAGCTGTTGGGTGGATGGTGTGGTGACAGTGAATTAATAGAGACTGAGGCAATGATGGAAATAAAAGAAAGGTTCAGGAGTGGAATTAAAATACAAGGTGAAAGGATATCAATGATACAATTCGCTGATGACATTGCTATCCTGAGTGAAAGTGAAGAAGAATTATTAAGTGATCTGCTGAACGGAATGAACAGTCTAATGAGTACACAGTATGGTTTGAGAGTAAATCGGAGAAAGACGAAGGTAATGAGAAGTAGTAGAAATGAGAACAGCGAGAAACTTAACATCAGGACTGATGGTCACGAAGTCAGTGAAGTTAAGGAATTCTGCTACCTAGGCAGTAAAATAACCAATGACGGACGGAGCAAGAAGGACATCAAAAGCAGACTCGCTATGGCAAAAAAGGCATTTCTGGCCAAGAGAAGTCTACTAATATCAAATACCGGCCTTAATTTGAGGAAGAAATTTCTGAGGATGTACATCTGGAATACAGCATTGTATGGTAGTGAAACATGGACTGTGGGAAAACCGGAACAGAAGAGAATCGAAGCATTTGAGATTTGGTGCTATAGACAAATGTTGAAAATTAGGTGGACTGATAAGGTAAGGATTGAGGAGGTTCTACGCAGAATCAGAGAGGAAAGGAATATGTGGAAAACACTGATAAGGAGAAGGGACAGGATGATAGGACATCTGCTAAGACATGAGGGAATGACTTCCATGGTACTAGAGGGAGCTGTAGAGGGCAAAAACTGTAGAGGAAGACAGAGATTAGAATACGTCAAGCAAATAATTGAGGACGTAGGTTGCAAGTGCTACTCTGAGATGAAGAGGTTAGCACAAGAAAGGAATTCGTGGCGGGCCGCATCAAACCAGTCAGTAGACTGATGACCCAAAAGAAAGAAAGGAAAAAAAATGATTGACACAGGTTAATGGAGTAGCTTTTGAATCTGTCTATATTGTTTGCTTTCCGTTATTTTCCCTTTACTGCCCAAAGATATAATTACTGTTTCCTGAAAGCAGAAAAAAGTGTTACCTTTCAAGTGCTGCAGTGGGGCAAACCAACACACTAATGCTTGGCTGAAATTGGCATTTAATTTTCTTGTGTTTTTTAAATTTCAGATTAATGTTTCGTAAATAATTGATCTATTTCACTAATGATACTTTATATGTTGCTTGTTACTTAAAAATTATATATTCTGAAATTAATTAAATGTTCCAGTTTTGCTGTTATTTATAAATTATTCAAATAGTCCATAATAATAATAATTTCCATTTATAGATTATCAGTAGCCTCCAGTGATAAACAAGACCAGGAGGAATATGCAGAACTGTTAAAGACCTCTCATGAATTACTGTCTGCTTTGATTCGTCTGAAGAAGGCTGTTTGGGCAACTCGCGTAAAAGCTGAATCATTGTGGTGAGTTATTATTGGTTCTTATATTTTTGTGATAAGCTTCCAAAGTAGTATAAAGTATTGTGTGTATTTAAAAAAAATCAAAATAGTATAATTAAAGGTTCCCAAAAATAGAATGGGGAAAGATGATCACTTGCTGCTCATAAAAATCATTCTATGGCAGACAGATTGATCATTGTAAATTACCTTTTAAATCAGTGTTCTGTGTCATAGTGGACATAAATACTGCTTAAATGGGTTCAGGTAGCCTCTGACGGATTTGGGGGGGGGGGGGGGGGGGGGGCTACTGTAGTATATACTCTCTCGTGTGTCTTTCCACTACTCAATGCCTCCAGTATGCAGCAAGTGAATGTTTTCCCTAATACCAATTTTTGTCCTCCATTCAGAAATTCTTGTCATTTTATTAATCTCTAAGGATTCAGTAGATGTGGTTTAATTTCTAATGTTAGTGAGTTGGAGACAGTTGTCTATGACCATCTCATCATCTTTTAAAATTAACTATTTTATATCCTTTAAAATATGCAGAGGTTACCGTATTTACTCAAATCTACGCCGCACTCGAATCTAAGCCGCGCTTGAAAAATGAGACTCGAAATCCAGGGAAAAAAATTTCCCGAATCTAAGCCGCACCTGAAATTTGCGACTCGAAATTCAAATGGAGAGAGAAGTTTTAGGCCGCACCTCCAAATCGAAACAAAGTTGGTCCATTGTAACTTGAGACACAATTTAGGTCAAATGAATGATAATACAGCTACAGTAGTTTGGTTCAAATCGTAAGCTTAGCAGTTAAGCTTTACCAGGTAGCCATTGCTATGCGTCAGGCACTCCGTCCGTATTTATACGGATACCCTTCCTTTTTCACGTGCTTCGTCTGGTTTGAATTGATTGCTTATTTTCCTTTGATCTGATTAAGTGCCGTTCTCTTTGTTATAGGTGTTTACGTCACTCTAAGCTGAAAATGCATTACTGTACTGTGTCAAGCATTGTTTGTCGCATTCTGATAATCAGTGTTTATGGCCTGTCGCCGATCACAGCATGGCTTGCTTTTGTCCACGCTATCGCCGTTAACAATTAAAAACCAATTCAAAAGAAAGAGAGAGAGAGGAATCCTCTCATTAGCGAAACAATGGGAAGAGACTGCTGTTTGTTGTTACTTACACCGTTGCTTTCTTTGATAATGATCAACAAGAACCAAATAATAGACTGCGGATGATAGAAGATGTAATGAACGAGAGTTTAGAGAAAATTTTTCTCCGTTTGAAAATCTTTGCAGATGCCTCTTTAGTACATTACATTCTGCACAGAAATTAGTCATCTTAGATTTAAAAATCTAGTCAATTGCCATGCTTCATTTCTGACTGTATCACTATTAAGCATAAGAATAATACGAATATAAATATGACACGATATGTATATTCTTCTGCGTTTGCTGTTGTCTCACTCTAGTTTCGTAGTTAATTAGGCAGACAGGATTTAAATGAGATAGCAGCAAACACGAAAGAATACATGGCAAAATGTTTATATTCGTATTATTCTTATGGTGAAGAGAATACTGCATGTCATTCACAGTTCATAAAAGTTCCTATTAGCAACTATCTCTTGTCACAGGTAGGAAAAAATTCAGAACGTAGAGTAGGCCAAATTGACAAACATACCAAACAGTCTTGCCAGTCGGACGTTCGTAGTACATTGAAATGTTGCTACATTCGAAGATGAGCAATACGGAATTTGTATTTACTTCTTTAGATAATGTATGAAAATACAGTGGTCAAAACTCGGGGCGGAGAAAAAAAGCTCGTCTTCCACGTTCTTTCTTAAATTTATTTACTGATGCAGAGGTTTTGGCGCCAGCATTTATCTTAATACCTGCAAAGCATGCCTGTGTAGGGCTACATATATTCGACGGCAGAAGTTAGTTGTGGAGGCACCTATCAACATTTTTTCAGAACTTCCGTTTACTTTGCACTCGATTCTAAGCCGCAGGCGGTTTTTTGGATTACAAAAACCAGAAAAAAGTGCGGCTTAGATTCGAGTAAATACGGTACTAAAAATATGAACTATGTAGTACTTAAATTTTATTTATGGAACTTGTTTTCCAACTTAGATGTAAGACACCGCCAGTCTGGGGGTTGTCACCTTGTAGGATAACATCTCTGGAAAGGTTCAGAATCACACTGTACTTATATAGTAACACAATTCACGTTTCCGTCGCACTTCACATAGTGTAGACCGGAAACCGTCTGATAGGCATGCCCGATGTGAACTGACTGGGCACGGCCCGTGCTGCCTGGGTTGTCGTTGTTCCGCCGGCAGAGGCCGCAGCCAAATTCTCGCGTGTCCTCTGGTGGACGGGACTTTACTTTCAACAACTACTGTCCATGACGCGCCGTGCCGATGTGCGCCTCCCGCAATTTTTCTGGTGGCTACTGCAGCTTATGATCATTGTAGTCTTGTGTTAATCTGTTATAGTGGGCCATGGCTCAGAATCTCTAGTGTTAGCGGTTTAGTTGGTGTATCAGTGACACATCTGCTAGGGTGATTGAACATAAATACTGCCACTGCTAATTTATTTACAGTGTGCGTATCTCAGTATTGTTAATCTCACTACTATGGAGAAAACAGAGAAACACAAAGTGTAGCAGTCATCAGTAATTTTCATTTGTGTAGCCATTTATACACTGATGAACCAAAACATTAATAACCACTGCGCACCACAATACTGAATGCCACCTGGTAACATTGGAGGCATGTGACACAGAAAAGAAAATGTATAAGTGGAGCAGAAACGAATGGGGAATCATTCTAATAACAATAATGACCACAAATGGGGAAATTAATTGGTACAAGAGACTTTGGCAAAGTCAAACAGTGGAAAATCCAGGATGTAATAATGACACCATTGTGAAAAGGATAGATTGCTACTCACCATATAGAGGAGACGTTGAGTCTCAGACAGGCACAACAAAAAGACTGCTATGCATTTAAGCTTTCAGCCAAAAAAGGTCCTTCTAAGGTAGAAAACACACACACTTTCACACAAGTGCAACTCATATACGTAACCACTGTCAGTGTCCACTGAAGCCGGACTGTTCGATGAGTAGCAATCTATCCTTTTCATAATATTTTTGATAAAGGGTAGATGGTTATGGCCCATTGTTGGGTGAACATACATGCCTCGTTGTAGAATGTGGAGGTCAGAGGCTTCCTCCTTCTGTTAAGCAGCATAAGAGGCAGTCTGTAGCGGATCTGATGACAGAATGCAATGCTGGTGCAGGGACAAGTGTTATGGACCATTCAGCACACATTTTTAAATATGTGGCTCCACAGCAGACAGCCCCTACATGTTCTCAGGTAGACCGAGCAACATCATCAATTATGATTGGAGTTGGCACAGGATTATCAAGAGTTCACTGGAGATAAAAGGAAATGGGTTGTCTGGTCAGATGAATCACTCATTACACCAGGTTGATGATCATGTTGGGATACACCATCATCTAGGCGAACTGTAGGCCAATGGTCACGATATCATGCAGTGGGGAATATTCACCTAAACTTCCGTGGTAACAGAAGACAGTGTGACAACTGTGAACTAAATGAATATTAATGTAGACAATGTGCATCCCTTCATGCTCAATGTGTTTCTGGACAGTGATGGCATCATCTAGCGGGATAACTGTGTATATCTCAAGGCTACAATCTTGCTGTGATAGTATGAGGAGCATGATAGTGAACTCACATTCATGTCTTATCCACCAAATTTGCCTCTCTTAACCTGATGGAACCCATGTGGAACTCTATCGGACACCAGATTCACTCTGACAAACCACCGGCCCATGTTGTTGTTGTGGTCTTCAGTCTAGAGACTGGTTTGATGCAGCTCTTCATGCTACTCTATCCTGTGCAAGCTTCTTCATCTCACAGTACCTACTGCAACCTACATCCTTCTAAATCTGCTTAGTGTATTCATCTCTTGGTCTCGCTCTACGGTTTTTACCCTCCACGCTGCCCTCTAATACTAAATTGGTGATCACTTGATGCCTCAGAACATGTCCTACCAACCAATCCCTTCTTCTAGTCAAGTTGTACCACAAATTTCTCTTATCCCCAATTCCTTTCAATAACTTCTCATTAGTTATGTGCTCTACCCATCTAATCTTCAGCATTCTTCTGTAGCACCACATTTTGAAAGCTTCTATTCTCTTCTTGTATAAACTGTTTATCATCCATGTTTCATTTCCACACATGGCTACACTCCACACAACTACTTTCAGAAAAGACTTCCCGACACTTAAATCTAAACTCGATGTTAACAAATTTCTCTTCTTCAGAAATGCTTTCTTTGCCATTGCCAGCCTACATTTTATATCCTCTCTACTTCGGCCACCATCAGTTATTTTGCTCCCCAAATAGCAAACGTCATTTACTACTGTAAGTGTCTCATTTCCTAATCTAATTCCCTCAGTATCACCTGATTTAATTTGACTACATTCCATTATTGTCCTTTAGCTTTTGTTGATGTTCATAAACCTCAAAGTTTTTATTTTTTCTCCGTGGATTTTAATTCCTACTCCAAATTTTTCTTTTCGTTCCTTCACTGCTTGTTCAATATACATCTTGAATAACATCGGGGAAAGGCTACAACCCTGTCTCACTCCCTTCCCAACCACTGCTTCCCTTTCATGTCCCTCGACTCTTATAACCACCATCTGGTTTCTGTACAAATTGTAAATAGCCTTTCGCTTCCTGTATTTTACCCCTGCCACCTTCAGAATATGAAAGAAAGTATTCCAGTCAACATTGTCAAAAGCTTTCTTTAAGTCAACAAATGTTAGAAACTTAGGTTTGCCCTTCCTTAATCTGTCTTCCAAGATAAGTCGTAAGGTCAGTATTGCCTCACGTGTTCCAATATTTCTACGAAATCCAAACTGATCTTCCCCGAGGTCAGCGTCTCCCAGTTTTTCCATTCATCTGTAAAGAATTTGTGTTAGTATTTTGCAGCCATGACTTATTAAACTGATAGTTCTGTAATTTTCACATCTGTCAACACCTGCTTTATTTGGGACTGGAATTATTATATTCTTCTTGAAGTCTGAGGTTATTTTGCCTGTCTCATGCATCTTGTTCACCAGATGGTAGACTTTTGTCAGGGCTGGCTCTCCCAAGGCTCTCAGTAGTTCTAATGGAATGTTGTCTACTCCTGGGGCCTTGTTTCGACTTAGGTGTTTCAGTGCTCTGTCAAACTCTTCACGCAGTATCATATCTCCCATATAATATTGTCCTCAAGTACATCGCCCTTGTATAGACCCTCTATATACTCCTTCCACCTTTTTGAAAAGATATTTGATGCTACTACTGTACTGCATTCCAGAGGTGAACCAACGTGCTTTTAAGCAGATGATGATAATACTTTGGCTTGCCTGTGTGTGTGTG
The DNA here is from genome assembly GCF_023864345.2 of Schistocerca serialis cubense. Classification (NCBI taxonomy): domain Eukaryota; kingdom Metazoa; phylum Arthropoda; class Insecta; order Orthoptera; family Acrididae; genus Schistocerca; species Schistocerca serialis. Next base: position 698,905,545 of record NC_064640.1, on the reverse strand, counting down.
TGGGGGGGGGGGGATATTATTTTATTATCTTGCAGCAAATACTGTACTGAATTTGTTGTTGGCCCCTCCCCTTCTTTAAATGAAAGTTGTGTGTGGCTCTTGTTTGTATAATAATATGCACTGTGGATGATCGGAAAATATACTCACATAACCTCTAGCCTCTTAAACAATTCCTTTGAAAGCCTGATTACCATTAAAAATTGGTTCTTTGATGTACTAAACCGCCACTAAGGTTCGCATTCCAACAAAACTTTGTTATTCGTATGGCCCATCTCTATAGTTGAAAATTGTATCTGTTTAGTAATACCATGTAATTACAAGATGTTGGCTGTTACACAGTGGCAGTAGAACTCTTCAGAGTGTAGTGTGATCATCATATTCTCTTTACTAGCTGACAGTATGCATTCCAAAGAATATTAGTTTGTTAAAAAATATGCAGAGTTCTTATCTACATTTGAAAATGAAATTAACTTTTCTCTGCACTAAAAGTAGTACTTGTTAGCTTTCCATAGTATTCATAGTTATTTTGTTGAGTGCTGTAAACATCCTTGCAAGTTTCAATGTGTATATGTGGAGAGACCATTACTTAGCAAACAGAAGAGGCTCTGAGCAGTGAAAAGACACACAGAAAGTATAAGTTGTATAACTTTAAGAGCACTCTGAAACAAACCTCTCCGCCGCACCCTATTTTATGTTTTAGAGGTAGCACTCTGTCGAATAGTGGTTGTTCTTCAATGCCTGTACTACACAGGAGGGGAAGTTGGAAGGCTGTGGGTGGGATGACTCCTGTCACATTCAAAGCCCCAGAAATACCTACCTTCTGCTTCACTTATCTTTGTCCCTTGTTGTTATTATTGACAGTCCAACTTTTGTCCATTTCATTTTTAGTCTTCTCGACTTTACTATTCTGAATCTGCCAACTAGAAGACAGTCTTTACTCTGTAACTGTCTTCACCCATCATTTGACTGGCAGGAGGAGGATACACTCGCACACTCACTTTCTCTGTAGTTTCCTGATGCTGCAGTGCAGCATGGTTGGGGCAAATAACCATCTAGGATGGGTACGTGTTGAGGAAATTGAGGGTATATTGGCTGGGGAGAGGTGGGGCCATGATGAGAAGGGGTTAGGCCAAGTGTATCTGGTGTTGAACATACAGATTTGCATAGATGTGGTGGGCAGTCATGTAGGAGAAACATTGCAATGGAAGATCTTGAGTTACCGAAAAATGTAAGGTTAAGTTACTATCACTGAATTAGGATGTAATAGAAAAATTACCAAAGAAGGTTAGAGGCAGGAGTGTGAAGTAGATTGTGAACTGAAAAGGAAGTGAATCTGTTAGTCCCTGTCCACAACTGGTATTGATACCAAGGAGTTGAGAGAAAATGAAGGATGTGTTGCAAGGAAAGCTATGACCTGCACATTTCAGATTAGTAGCCTTTGTGTTTTGTGTGCGTGGAGGTGGGGGAGGGGAGGGGGGGGGGGATAATCCAGCTGCCATGGCTTGTGGAGCAGCTATTTAAGTCAGCTACAGGTTTCCCTGCATGCTTTGCATCTCGGTGGCCTATTTGACTCTTTACTTTGGTTTGACAGTGACCAGTTATATCAGTGGATATTGTGTTTGTGATTATTCCCGTGTAGAATGCTGTAAGTTGCTACATGATGTGTTTGTTTTCACAATTGATCGTGTCTCTGATGGTAAAATTAATTCCACGTCCAGGGCTGGAATAGGAAGTGGTTGGCAAATCTGTGCGACAGCTCTTTTCAGGACACTCCACAAGAATCTGACCCAATGGGCTAAAAGTGGTAAGAGCTCAGGGACAGACAAAAAGTAATCAAAACCGTGGTGGAAAACATGATTCAGTCGTTCCAGCCCTGGATGTTATTAAGTGATGTCGGGATGTTCCTGTATGACTCTTCTGTAAATGTGGGAGGCATGTTGCCTGTGTGTTGAGACAAAGCACAAGAAGTCTGTTTATAGACAAAAATTACAGGGTATTGCTTCTCTGCAGTGGAATCGGCAAGGCCTGAGAGGGACTGCATGTCGCTACAAATGTGGAACATGTAAGTGGCAGGATATATGGGGAATGCTTTTGTATGAAATGGATGCCAGCTGTCGAAGTATAGATATTGCTGCTCATTGCTAATGCAGTGATGCATGTGTGTACTTTCAAAAGGCTGTGCTTGCAGCAGTGCTATGTCATCCGCAGGGGGTGCATCAGATGTGTGTGTGTACTCTGGTTGGCCTTTCATTTATACTCACAATGGCCGATACTGTTATGGAGGACATTTTATGTCTTTTGGTCGAACAGCAAGAATCATTCATCATGGCGTTGTGCCACCAGTCACAGACACTGAACAATCATACTCAGGACTTGGATCATTGGTTTCTGTTTCGACAAGTCGGCATGCTCCTCAGTCTGTGTCACCTGCCGTTTTGCCCTCTGTGGTCCCCATGGGTTATCTGCCTCTATTTTCTACATACGATGAGTCCGTTGAGGAATGAGAAGCATATGAGAAATGGCTGCAACCACAATTTCAAGCTTTTGATAACGCCTGTATGGAGAATTTTTTGGATTAGATTCTTTTGAGTTGTGAAGATGAAGTGAATTTAGTGTCTGAACAAGTGCGGTATACACAGGTAGATGCATTGTGTTCCGAGTTTTCCTCTTTGTTGTCTCGTGGATTGGGTGTGCCAACAATTTTCAAGTGCACATTACGATGAAACCTTCCACTTGTCCCCCCCCCCCCTCCTCCCTCCCCCCTCCTGGGCCTGTCCAGTTCCAGTGGTACTCAGGGAACAAGTCAAAGATGAATTAGATCGCCTCACAAAATGTAGCCTTGTTCAGCCTATTGCATCAAGTGAATGGTCTACCCCCTTAGTTATAGTAAACAAACTGTCAGTTCAGTTATGCCTCTGTGGTGATTTTTAAAGTTTGTGTGAATGCACAATCTATAATGGATACACACCCAATACTGTTCCTGGATGAACTCTTTGCAAAGTTACCAGGTGGTCAATGTTTCTTAAAAACTGACTTGTTGAATGCCTATCTACAACTCCCTTTAGATATAGAGCCACAATGTATGTAGCTGTGAATACCTCTTTTGGACTGTATTAATACCTGCAGTTGCCTTTTGGAGTTGACAGCGGTCCCGCTATTTTTCAACTTTTTCGGTGCAAATTACAGCATTTGTGCTGGGTTGTGCAAATTGTTTCAATGACATTGTGGTTTCCAGTGCCTCCAGTGAGGAACAATTTCAAGATCTCTGCACTTTTTTCTGTCCTCCAAGTGGCTGGGTTGAAGTGTAATATAGAAAATGTCAATGTTTTTCGGTCTTCTGTTGTTTGTCTTGGGTTTGAAGTTACTCTTGAGGGTCTCAAACCCCTGCATCAACATGTTTCTGCTTTTATCTTGCTTCCATGCCCTACATCAGTCAAATAACTTCAGGTTTTTGTAGGCAAAGTTGTCCTGTGGCAGTGACAGTTGAGCAGCCATTATAATCATCTCTGAGCTAAGGAACTAAATTTCGCTGGTCGCCAGCTTGTGAAATTGTTTTCCACCCTTAAGACCATGTTGCAGTCTGTGTCCTGCTTAGTGATGTACCAGGAAGGCCTCCACTTGGTCCTTGCCACAGATGCTTCACAATATGGGTTGGGGTTGTGCTAGCTCTTAGATATCCCAATGGCTCTGAGCAGTCTATTGCTTATTCGTTAGAAACACTGATTCCTGCTCAAACTAGGTACTCTCAAATAGAAAAAGAAGTTTTGGCCATTGTACATGCTGTGGAGAAATTCCGTGTTTTTCACGATGGTACCAAATTCCATCTGGTCACCGATCCCAAACCATTGTTTTCCTTGTTCAATTCGTCTGCATCATTACCAGATAAAGTGGCACATCACATTCAGCGTTGGGCTGTTTTCCTAATGTGTTACAACTATGAGAGTCATTTCTGCCGTACAAATGAACACGCAAATGCCGATGCCTTTGTCCCACCTGCCAGCAAGTTGAGAACCAGGATTTGATCAGGAGCAATTGCTTTGTTTCCACATTCATGTTGCCATACAGCAAATGTTTAATGATTTACCTGTAACTGCCACATAGATTGCAAAGCATGTAGCTTCAGATCCCGGTTTGTGAAAGGTCGTAACATTGGTAAAACATTGTTGGCCAGATTCATCACCTTCTCATGCATTCAACCCCCTACATGATTATTACATCTTTCAGCATCATTTCTCTGTTGTGGATGGTGTTCCACTTTTAGATGCAGATCACATGGCCCCTCAGGTAGTGGTCTCCTCAGTGCATTGTTTGGAAGTTCTCCATGCACTTAAACATTGCCCCATTGATAAGTGTTTGGCCCGACCTGGCCAGTGATGTTACCCGCCTGGCTGCCTCCTGTTCATAGTGGGTGATGCATCAAGCAGTTCCCTGGACACAGTCATCTCCTTGGCTGGCGCTGGCGCATAAAGGGGACCACATACATGTGGATTTCACTGGCCCCTTCCTCAATGCTTGTTGGCTGTTGCTCATTGATGCATATTCTCATTTTCCATATGTCGTTCACTGTGTTTTTTCACATCTACAGATGCCACCATTGTCCAAAAAATTTTCGCCCAAAGGCTTGCCCACGATATCAGTGTCCAATAATGGTCCACCATTTTCATTGCACGAGTTTGCAGCATTTTGTGATTCCTGTGGTATTTGTCACATCCTTGCCCTGCTGTTCCGCCTACAGTCTAACAGTAAGGTGAAATGCCTAGTGTGAACGTCTGAAACAACAGTTCCTCTATTGCCTCAAACATCATTGTCAGGGATTCCATCGCACAATCCTGAGCAACCCTTGATACCAGCATCATGAACACTGTCACCAGAGCTGATGCCCGAGGTCGACAAGGAAACAGTCCTGGCATTGCTGGTGTTGTCATATGGTCTGACACAGAAAGATGTATGCAGAATGTGTCATTGCCTGAAGAACTTCAAACCGTACATTCCCGTTAGAGCACGCCACCTTTTTAAGAGGCCAGTAGATGAGGAGCAAAGCATGGACATCTCAAGAATCCGTGATCTCCTTAAGAGAGGAGGAATGTAGTGACGTGCCCACGTACTTTCAATAGGCCACAAGTGCAGACAGTGCTACGTCGTCTGCAGAGTGTGCCTCAAATATGTGTGTGTGTGTGTGCGCGCGCGTGCGCGTTTTAGAGATCACAGTCTGAGCCTGCCACTGCCTCCAGTCTTTAAGGCTAGCTGAGCTATGCTCAGCCTCAGTTCTCTGTGTGTATTGCTACAACTCGTTGTGTACATAATTGCTTCTTGATGAATGTTACTTAAATACTGTGTTCAGGTTATTAATGCTTTTGTGAAAAAGGTTGATGAATCTAAACCGGGCGAAGGGTTTAGTATGCTGGACACCTAGGAAGGACTTTTTTTCTTTTTTAGATTGTCCATAAACAGAGTGGTTTAGTGTGCTCATGGCAGTGCTGAAGATTTGTTTAAAGATGATACTTTCATTTTAGAGGTATTAGTGGGTTAGGACACAGTTGGTCCTGGTTACCAGGAAGGAGGTTGTTGGTTTATAATCAGCCTAGTGTTGGAAGGATAGTATTCCAATGCAGAGACTAAGTGTGTTTGGAATACTTGTGTTGAGTGATCCAACATGTGGGAGACAAGAACGTGTGGTATGGAAATGAGCATTTGGCATCATTGACGGGGAGGCCCCTTACGAGGCAGGTCCGGCCGCCTTGGTGCAGGTCTTATTACATTCGACGCCACATTGGGCTACCTGCGCGCCGGATGGGGATGAAATGACGATGAAAACAACATGACATTTGTGCCCTGAGCAGAGGAAATCCCCGCCCCAGCCGTTAATCGAATCCGGGCCCGTAGGTCAGCAATCCGTCACGCTGACCACTCAGCTATCGAGGCGGACAAGAACATGTGGTAAAAGGACAGAAACTGTGGAAAACTAGCAGAGATAATGCCTAATCGATTTGATGTAGGAGATTAAAATGCAGGCAATAGATTGAAGGTTTTGATGTAAAATAGGAGAAATTATTTTAGTGGGAGTGCAGTAGTCTGCCATAATGGAGTGCCATGGGTAGTTTAGCATGTAGATTATGTAATCATTGAAAAAGTATGTACTAGGGGTGGGAGAGTGAGGAGGAAGACAGAGTTGGGGGAGGAGTTTTGGAAGGGCTTAGGAATTTGAGAAGATTGACGGTTATTCTTATAGTAGAGCTTGTAAGTGGATGCCGTTCGCTATGTAATCTCTGTAATTTGTAACAACAGTGATGGAGCCTTTGTTTGTAGTAAGAATAATCCATTCAAAATTAGTTTTGGTATTTTAAATGGCAGTCTTCTATGCAGTTATGACATTGATCTAATTGAAGACAGATCTAGTAAAAAATGGTGAGGTGCAGTTGAAGTTCTGAAGGGTAGAAGGTTGGTAGGAAAAGGTTAGGTGGAAGCGAATGAGTATCACAGCTCAATCAGGACACATTCATTATTGTATTTTTGGGTTGATGAAGAGCCTCCCCGTAGTGTAGCCTCTGTTTCTACAACTTCCATCGCCTCAATCTGCATTATGTATGCCCTCCTTTTGCCTCTACCCACCCTCTTCCCTCCCTGCCTTCAACACATTTTACCCTCTATCCTCCACTTCAGCCTCACACTTCTCTTGTTACTTTCCCACTCTACCCTAGCTCACCCATTGAAACATTGCCTTTATTTCTTTATGTCTTACTTTTATGTTACTTTGTACATTGTTTTCTTAAGTTTCTCCTAATGGTCTCGTATTCTATTCCATCCTGTGCTTTCATGCATAAGTACCTGGAACCTCCACTAAATTACTTCTGTGTTGAGGTAGTAATAAAGTTGTAATTATCACGTTGGAAAAAATCAAGTTGCAAGTGTGAAACTTGGTGATGGTGTTATTTCTTCTCTTTGTATTCACCCTCGAATGGGACACATTTTTCTCAGTGATGGGTGACTTGTTGGAGACCTTGGTTGTTAAAGTCTGCATTTTGGCTGTTCAGTTAACATTCCACCTCGAAAATCACATTGCTATTATTCTGGAAATGCCTACCACAGGATGTTTCCTTCACGTGAGGAAAGAGGAAGAATTCACTGGGTGCCATGTCAGGTGAACATGGAGATGGAGCAAAATTTAATATCACAAAGAAACAGAAAGTGTGACTGTGTTCTTTGTAGAATAAGCTGAGGCAAACAACCTCTCGGACAGATTTTCAGCCTCCCGTAACCTCATCAGAAGACATCAGTAATATGCTCCTATGATGGTTTGCTCCTTGAAAGCATGCTGTGTGAGAACTGGCTTGTATGATGTTTTGCTCCTTGAAAGCATGCTGAGTGAGAACTGGCTCATATGATGTTTTGCTCCTTAGAAGCATGCTGTATTACAACCACACCATCACAATCCCAAAAAGTACTAATCAACACCTTGCCTGATGTCAGTTTGGACTTGGCCTTTATCAGTGACGATGACTATGTGTTTCCACTGCCTGCTTCACTCCTTTGTCTCGGGGTCACAGTGATATACCCAGCACTCGTCCATAGTGACAAAGTGGTTAAAGTTGTTAAAAGTTATCTGGATTGGCCTGATACAACTTAACATTTCCGCTACTGCCTAGATCCTGGAGTGTATTTGAATAGGTGCGAACAGTAGCGACCTTTGTCATGTTCAAAATGTTGTGCAAGGTGTTGAACTCACCCATGTCTCATTTTCACTTTTTCTGTTATCACCTTGATTGTGGTGTGTCACTCTTTGAGCTTAGGGTCCTACGCTTCTATTCAGATTCAAGCTTCTTCACTAGGAGATGGTCTACCCTTCATTAATCAAAATTCAGACTTGTTTGACCATGCCATAAACATCTGTGCCACCTAACTACTGTGTTATATGTTGGTGCATTGTTGCCATACACATCCACCATCTCGTCATGGATTATTGTGGCATTGTTTATATACAGAAAACAAATTGCTTTATGATACTTCACTTCATCAGTGTGCTGCATCACCTTGTTTTGCATCCTCTAGCGACATGCTACTGTACTGTGGTGCAGGGGTTTCAATGTGTATCAGGACTGCATGAATGAATTAAACAACTTTTTTTTTTAGGTGATAGTTAAATCTTTAAGTATTCTCCAAACTTTTGTGTTAATTGGGCCGTGTACTATATCTACACTTTGTATTCTGTGCTTGGATAAGGTTAGGGCACCTTACTAAGTGCTGCTGCTGTTTGTAGTAATACATGTGTAGTAACACTGTTCACGTTTACGTCGCACTTCACTTAGCGTAGATCGGGACTGTGTCCTAGGCATGCCCGATGTTAACTGACTGGGCACGGCCCGTGCTGCCGGAGTTGTTGTTGTTATTGTTGTCATGCCGGCAGAGGTCGCGTCCGAATTCTCGCGTACCCTCTGGTGGACGGGACTCTACTTGCGGCAACTACCATCCGTGACGCGCCGTGCCAATGTGTGCCTCCCGCAATCTTTCTGGTGGCTACTACACTCCTCCTCCTTCGGGGGGGTTGAAGCCACTGTGATCTACTGCGTCGGAAGGTGGAGCGTCGGGCAGGAGCGATGACCTCCACATCCATTGGATGGCCGGAGTCGAGGGGATCTGCCAACCCTCGAGCCGGAACCTTCGAATACGGCTGGAAGTGACCCACATGAAGAGGCCCCCGTCATCCCACAACCAGAGCCCGGGACAGAACGGATCCCGTTCCACCCCGGGAGGGGCAAGACCCAGTGGCGGGGACGAAGGGGAAGAGACGACCACAGGTGAACCAACCTCCTGAGAAACCGGGCCTGCTAGGGGGGCCGGCTCTCGCTGGGGCATCTCCAACGATGGCGATGGCGATGCCGGTGCTGGAGCTACTGGAGGCTGCCAAGGCTGAGAACCATTGCAGTGCGGCAGAGGCACAGTGGGGAGAGGAGGCAACGTCCCCTGTGAAACCAACACAGGTGCCAGCAATGGGAAGCTGGTGTCCGAGAGGGCGGAGGGTGGGTGCCCGAACGTGGATGTAGCTGATTTTGGTGACGACGTACCGCCCGGTCCCCCGCCTGCAAGGTATAGAGCCGGCGGCCATTTCGGCGCAGGACCACCGCTGGTATCCAACGTGGATTGCGACCAAACCCACGGGCCCAGACCGACATACCCAGTGGAAAGCCAGGTACTCCGTTTTGTGAAGACTGGCGAGGACCAGGCCGGAGGAGGTGCAGCAGAGTCCTAGGTTGACGCCCATGGAGGAGCTCTGCGGGGCTGCGTTCTCCCATTGGAGTGGTCCGGTATGCCGCCAAGAAAAACGTCAATGCTTCCTCCGCAGGAAATTCGTGCACATACTTTTTCATCTGCGTCTTAAATGTGCGCACCATGCGCTCGGCTTCCCCATTCGATTGTGGATGAAAGGGGGGAGAGCAAACGTGCCGAATACCGAAGCGCCTACAAAAATCCTGGAAGGTCTGCGAAATAAACTGTGGTCCATTGTCCGAGACCAGGGTGATTGGCAGACCTTCCACAGAAAAGATTTTTGCTAGTGCCTGGATTGCAACTTCTGAAGTGGTTGAGGAGCAGCGAACCACATATGGGAATCGGGAATAAGCATCAATGACAATGAGCCAAAAACCGTTGAGAAACGGGCCCACAAAATCGATGTGAACACGTTCCCTTGCTTGGGTTGCCGGCGGCCATGAAGAGAACGCTGCCCTGGGAGATGCTTGTTGGCTCGCACACTGGGAACAGGCGGCCACCAAGTGCTCAATTTCTCTGTCAATACTGGGCCAGTACACATGTCTGCGAGCCAAGGTTTTAGTACGGGAAACACCCCAGTGCCCCGCATGTAATAACGTGAGGACCTCCCGTCGTAAACTTGGAGGAACAATCATGCGAGGAGCTGTATCATCGGTAGCCAGAAGGAGAACGCCTTCCAAGACCGAGAGGCGGTCCCGTAGAAGAAAATAATTACGAAGAGGGTCCGAGGCCCGGCCCGGAGGGCGGGATGACCACCCCTGCTGAATGAGGCGAACTACTTGCCGGAGAACCGGGTCAGCTGCCGTTTCCCTGGCGACTCGAGAACTAGTGATTGGGAAGCCATCAACCGCTTGGCGGGACGCCACATCCAAATGAAAACACATAATCTCCTCTCGATCGAACGTAGGATCCGGGCCCACCGGAAGACGGGAAAGAGCATCGGCGTTGGCATGCTGTCCTGTAGGGCGAAAATGAATGTCATAATGGTACTTAGAGAGGAACAAGGCCCAGCGCTGTAGTCTGTGGGTCGCCCTATCCGGAATCTGAGAGGCGGGGCCAAATAACGATATTAACGGCTTATGGTCAGTGATTAACTGAAACTTCGTGCCATACAAGAAAGGGTGAAACTTGTTAACAGCGTAGACAATGGCCAAAGCCGCTTTTTCCACCTGGGAGTAATGGGCCTGCTCGGGACTAAGTGTTTTAGACGCAAACGCCTGTGGTTGCTCGGAACCATCTGCGTTGCGATGGGCCAGGACCGCCCCCACCCCATACTGCGAAGCATCTGTAGCCAGGACCAACGGCTTATGGGGATCAAAAGTAGCCAAACAAGGGGCTGACGTGAGGAGGCCCTTCAATGAGGTGAACGCTCGCTCGCATGCAGGCGACCAATCAAAAGGAACACCCTTGTGCAGAAGGCAGTACAGGGGGTGGGCTATAGTGGAAGCCCTGGGAATGAACCGGTGGTAATAGGCTATCTTGCCTATAAAAGCTTGTAACTCTTTCAGCGGAGCGGGCTGAGGAAGGTTGACGATACCTTGGACCAAATTTCCTAGTGGCTGGATACCGTGCCGAGAGATGGTGTAGCCCACATACTCAATGGATGGTTGAAAGAAGGTTGACTTACGCAGGTTGCAACGCAAGCCCACAGACCTGAATTTGAGAAAGAGGGTGCGAAGGTTGTGCAAGTGTTCCTTCGTGCTGCGGCCTGTGACAATTATGTCATCCAGGTAATTAATACAATGAGGAATTGTCAACGTGACATGCTCAAGATAACGCTGGAATATCGCCGGGGCACGGGATATTCCAAAGGCCAACCGCTGGTATTGGTAAAGGCCAAACGGGGTGTTGACGACCGCCAACCGTTTGGAGTCCTCATCAAGTGGTATCTGATGATAAGCCTCCGACAGATCGATTTTCGAAAAATATTGGCCTCCCGCCACGGAGGAGAAAAATTCATCAGCACGAGGCAAAGGATAGGTGTCCACCACCAATTGGGAATTAATGGTGGCCTTGAAATCGCCACAAAGACGTAATTTTCCCGAGGGCTTCCTTACAATAACGAGGGGCGAAGCCCACTCACTGGAAGAAATGGGAAGAACGACCCCTAGGGCTGTCAGCCGGTCTAGCTCTTCCTTTACCTGAGGGCGGAGCGCCAAGGGGATCTGCCTCGCGCGTAGAAAACGCGGGCGAGCCGCCGCCTTCAACGTTAAGTGAGCTTCAAAATCTGAAACACGCCCCAGGCCCTCCTCAAAAATATCTGGAAAGTCTGAGATCAAAGATTCCAATGATTGATAGGGAACATCTTCGGAGACCAACTGTATGGTGTCAGCGATAGAAAAACCGAAAGCTTGAAAGGCATCCAGGCCAAAAAGGTTAGCTGAGCTCGCATCACTGACAACAATAAAAGTAATAGGCCGAGTGACTGATTTGTAAGTCACGTCGGTAGAGAATTGACCCAGTAGGGGAATGAACTGTTTACCATAACCGCGTAGACGCCGGTAAACTGGCGCCAATGGGGGCGATCCAAGGTCGGAATAAGTTTGTGCATTCAACAACGAAACTGCCGCGCCCGTATCGACTTGCAGTTGTAACCGGCGCGACCGAACCGACACCTCGATACAGAGTTTGCGTGCCGATGCGTCGGGAGCCTGGCCCGATGAAACTTCCTGAATGTCAACGTCCCATGTCCTCTGTATCTGCTTCCTTCGATTCTTTTGAGGCTGAGCGGCAAACTTTACCAATGTGACCTTTTCTATTACATTTGCGACAAACGGCCCAACGCTGGGGGCACTCTGACCGATCATGATGTATATAGCACGACGCACAGGACAGCAACAGGGGCCGGCGGCTGGAATTCTGTTTACGCGCCGTGCGGGAGCGGCCGTAACGGCCGGATTGTACCGCTCGCACGTCGTCCACCCCTGACACAGTGGACGCGGCCGCGCCGCCGTGAACCGCCGCGACGTCGCACCACGCTTCCAGCTGTTGACCTGCTGCGTGAGAGACTTCATACGATTGAGCAGTGGACAAGACTTCCTCGAGGGAAGGGTTTTCTAACAGCAGGGCCCGTTGCCGGACCTCCCTATCAGGGGCCGAACGAACAATGACGTCGCGTACCATAACGTGGGCGTACGACTCTCGCGGCTGCTCCGTGACAAAATGACACTTGCGACTAAGACCATGCAGGGTAGCGGCCCAAGCCCGGTAAGACTGATGGGGCTGTTTCTTGCATTGATAGAACTCGACCCTAGCCGCCACAACATGCGTGCGGCGGCGATAATATGAAGACAGCAAGGAACACAATGCGTCAAAAGACAAGGACGAGGGTTCCTGCAACGGCGCTAGCTGCCGCAAAACTTGATACAGCGAGGGAGATATCCAAGACAAGAAGAGAGCACGACATACCTCCGCATCGGCAACATGAAACGCCTGGAAATGCTGCCGAAGGCGATGTTCATATGCGTCCCAATCCTCCGCCGTCTCGTCATACGGGGGAAAGGGTGGAGGGAACGGCACCGGAGCAGACGACGTGGAGAGCAACGCCGGAAGCACTTGTTTCGTGGTGGCCATGAGTTCCGTCTGCTGCGCAACCAAAACTCGCACCAAATCCTCCATGCCGTGGAGAAGCTGCGAAACCGGAACAACGACGCAACACGCGAAAGAATGACCCTACTCGTCGCCAATTGTGTAGTAACACTGTTCACGTTTACATCGCACTTCACTTAGCGTAGACCGGGACTGTGTCCTAGACATGCCCGATGTTAACTGACTGGGCACGGCCCGTGCTGCCGGAGTTGTTGTTGTTGTTGTTGTTGTCATGCCGGCAGAGGTCGCGTCCGAATTCTCGCGTGCCCTCTGGTGGACGGGACTCTACTTGCGGCAACTACCGTCCGTGACGCGCCGTGCCAATGTGCGCCTCCCGCGATCTTTCTGGTGGCTACTACAACATGTGTGTTTAGTAAAGTATTATAGTCATCAGTTTCATTTACTATAAAATTTCCTTTAATTTATGTCTATGGTCACAAATTTTTTGTCATCAGACTACTGGTTTCAGTCTATAATGACAGTCTTCAGATCTGCAGCAAAATATGGGAAAACATAAATACACTAGCAGATTGTCTACAGCTTAAAACAATAAAACAGACCATAATGAAAAGTACTACTGACATACATCTACATTTGTGTGCTTTCGGTATGAAGAGGCATACCTATTTTATAAAAACATGTCCTAATGTACTGCAGCCATAGTGGCATTGTCAAATGTTAAACCCAAAATCAGCACCAGCATTGTCAAGTATATATAAATAACAGCATATGCAAGAGTCATCTTGTCAGCAGAACTACTGTTTAAAACAAAATGCCGTACAGTAGCCACAAGATGTTTGTGTTGCAAGTTCACAAGATATCGCTAGTGTAGGCATACACATATTCTTCAATCATCAATTGAACAAAGTAAAATAAAGAGGGATGCAATTGGTAAAGTCCATAATGAGCTTATAAGAGGCATTACAGCAATAAAAAGTGATGAAATAAAACGACGATGAAAGTTAGATTGTTACAAAGGGGAACAGTCAAGAGAGACAGTAACTGACATATCCTCAAGTGCCAATGTTATAAATAATGATGTAAATAATAAACAACTTACAGCATGCACAGAATAATACAAAAACCATAAAACAAAAAGCTAAATACGCCACACTGAAAGAAAACAGATTGCCACACATAATCAGTGCCCTCTGTTAGCGCAAATGCCAGAACACAGCACAGGGGAGAACTGGTTAGAGGAACATGACCGCCATAAGGCCCCTCTTATCCTGCAGCATGCCGTTGCAAGAAAAGAATGATAAAACTCCATACTAGTGCATGGAAAAAATTATCTAGTTAATGAAGTATATCGTATAAAGAGGAGGAACAAGAAAACACTAGAGTTATGCACACAAAGTAAGAAAACAAAGTAAATATGTAAGACACTCTCTACTAAGTGAGAAAGAAATTGGTAGGAGGGAGCTTTGAACACAGCTCGCCCGCTTGCAGTCCAACACCATGATTATTTAACCGTGATGCTATCACTCTTACACACTGCTCTATGTTACAGTTCTTGTGCTTGGACCATTGACTGTTTCTATTTTGCCTTTTTTTCCGCAGTTCAGTACACCTTCTTCGTGTTTTCGTGCTTGATCTGTGTTTAGTTTTTTATCACCTGTCCACTGGGCTCTCTTACCACTAAATCTGAGGGGGACGATGGGGAGTTTCCCTTGTTAGGTAAAGTTTTGAGAATGCATTGTATTTACTCCATGTTTACCCCAGAGCGGGGAAGACTGAAAGGAATGATACAATTGGAATTACAAGAAAGTGAAATAGTGGCCAACGGGTATGACATTCTGTCTCTCGACTACCGTCACTCCAACAACCATAACAAATCTGACACAGCATTTGTTATATTGGCCTATTTACATGATACCCTAAAATTGGACCTTCTCCATTCATTGAATGAGCTTGTAGCATCACAAGAGGGTTGAATTACCACTGAGCAAATCTTGAAACATGCGTGACATAATCACAATGAGCAACACCACATCTTTATAACCTCAGACAACTTGGTTTCTGGTAGTGTAGTGGTCCTGGTTTTGCTTTGTGTAGTCAACCTCAGGTGGAAAAACGTCCACCCAGTGAACCCCCAGTGCATCAGCTACCAGTGGATTGGGTGAATTGTAACAAGTAATGATTAATTAAGTAAGAATAAAATAAGCAACTAATTTTATTTTGAAACGTTTGCTGAGGAATTTGTGAAGATGGGAGAGTATAATAATGTTACTAGTCGGTAAGACACACACACACACACACACACACACACACACACACACACACACACACAGAAGCAGTAAAGAAAGAACGAAAATCATTCCTATGAAATTTAATGGCAAACTGTCCCTGCAAATATAAAAATGATTAGGAAATATGATGTCAGATGTGGCTTCCAGGTTAACAACACCCTAAAACTGTGAGTAAAACATAAACTGAAAAGGATGTATGACAAATTTGACGGTTCTGGAGTATACAGGATTGATTGCAGTAACTGCGACACACATAGCATCCGTCAAACAGGCCACTCTTTTAACTTAAGGTTTAAGGAATATTCACAGCCATGAAACAAAACTGCTTCGCAAGAGCATTTATATGAAACTGGTCATTCTGTAGGGAACATTGAGAATAGTATGCAAATTCTCTACAGGGTGGAAAAAGGCAATGCAGAGATTCCCTTGTAAGAATAACTGCACTTCATGGACTTGTGTGTCGATCTGAACCATTCTAGCTGGACATATCATATTTCTCTTTTTGTAGCACAAGTGTAGCTCACCCATTGACATCAATACACTCATTGTGGATATTCTTGATGGTAATGCCACCTGGAGGGAAGGAATTCACATGATTCTTCCTCCCCATCTCACCATGTTGAATGTACATGACTCATTCCTACAATAAAGTCGTATCACAGTAGCGATCTCCTTTGCACTTACAAACACATGTACCACAAAATCTTAGCAAAACGCAATGTAACCACACAATTTAACAAAATGTAATGTAAAAACACTACAATAAGATAGTAATACAATTATATATTGTACTTATAAAACATGCTTCATGTATCCTGCCCTGTTGACATCTGTTTTCGTGATCTGAGTACATATGGCACTTTGTTTACATTCTGCTTGTCACCTACTGTTTTTGTCCTTTGCTGGCACAGACACTGGCACTAGTAGCAAAGCATCCACGGTTTCCTTATAAGGCTTGCCATCACAGGCGGCCACTGGTGGCCATCCCATGCAGATGCCATTGGCGAAAGTTTCGAAGTGTAGTGTGTTGCTGTTCTGGTTCCATGACATGTATCCAAGTATTACATACAGGGTTATAGCAGTATTAGCTTTTTTCACCTATTTCCAGACATCTCATACTGTCTTTGCAAACTTATTCATGACTCCCCTTTTTCCCAATTTTAGGCTCAATCACTTCAAAAGGTGACAGCATTTTTCTACTGTGTGCTACCTCATACAGTGAAAGCCCAACATTGTTATGTACTACAGAATTATATGCAGCTACTATGTAAGATAGATAAAGGCCCCAAGCATTGTGATGGCTATTGACACAATAAATTATCATCTTGCCATCATTGCATTCTTCAGTTTCATTCTGGGGTGGAAAGGGTTTGGTTTTAAGCTTCCAGATCAACAGTACATGGAATAGCTGCTTAATCAACTCAGACATTATTGTCAGGAATGCCAAACTTTAATAATCAGTTGTTTAACATTGCCTGTGGCACCTCAGTCACATGTTGATTCAGGATTGCAACCATTCCACCATGTAAAACGTTATCTATGATGGTTAACACTTGTCGGTTACCTGCCTGTGTTAGGCTGAATGAACCAAAAATGTCCATTCCCACCAGTTCAAATGGCTTGGATGCCTGTGGTAATCTTTGCAGCAGTACTCAATGACTGAGATCAGCACATTGTGTGCACAATATACAATTCTTCCCATACTGGTTGATTTCTCCTCTCCTTGTCCTCCGCCAGTTTAGTTCAGCCATTTGTCTGTCAGTCGTCCTTCACCCTCCATGACCTGCTTAATTTGTCATTGTGTGCTTCCCTCTACATTTCATCCTTCAAAGCTGCAAGTATAATAACATGTGGCCCGTACTTCACCACCCTACACAATATTCCCTCGTACCTCGCGAATTGTGGCTGCATCATAAATAACTGGCAGTGTGCATCAGCTGTCTGTGTTTGTTGCCACTTGGCAAGGCTTCTGCCAGTCGCTCATATGACCCCAGGTCCCTCAGCTCAATGCTGTTGACATTCCTATGTTTCCTGTGGGGCTTGTGTGCTATCTCATAATAGAATTCAGCCTACTTTAATGCCCAATGGCTTAATCTACTTGAAGGACCTTGCAGTCCTAGTAACAACTTTAACACCAAAGGTCTTTTATAACTTCGAATTTCCTACCGTTTAGGTAACAATGAAAATAGGTAATACAATAAATGGCACTCAACATCTCTCTCTCTCTCTCTCTCTCTCTCTCTCTCTCTCTCTCTTTCTCTCTCTCTCTCTCTCTCTCTCTCTCTCTCTCTCTCTCCCCGTGGTTGAGTAATTGTGTGTGGCTTTCTTCAGGTGACTCAACACATATGCTACTGGATGTTCTTTGCCATCTATGTCCTGACTTAAAATACATCCAGTTGTGTCACAGGATAGGAGAAATTCTTTCTCGTAATTTGAAAATATTAATAGTGGGCTAGTCGTCAATGCCTGTTTCTATTTCTCAAATGTGGCCTGACAGTCGGTTGACTGCTGAAATTTCACACCTTCTTTTTTCAACATCAGTCTGGCAATTTCAGTAAACGCTTTGACAAAGCTTCCATGATAACTACACAGTCCTAAAAATGATTGAAGTTAGTTTTTTGTGGTAAGAAGTCACAGATAGCACATATCAGCCTGGAGTCAGTCTTTGTGCCAGCTTCGCTAATCACATGACCTAGATAGTTTACTCCAGTGAGTGCTAAATGACACTTTTCAGTATGTAATGTTAAATGTGCCAAACACAACCTGTTAAACCCTTGTTGTGCATACACCTATAGCCCTTAAGAAAAGAGAATAATAATGTGTGAACAGGCCACACACTGCCGTGGTTTTAATCTGCTTAACAGTCCAGCCAATAACCTCAGGAATGTGGCTGGCTCATTCTTAAGCCCAAATGCCATCAGTCAGCAGTAATAGTGACCCCATGGAACAGTAAACACAGTCTTCAGCCGGTCTCCTGGAACCACTTCCAATTGGTGATATGCACTCTTTAAATGCATCATGGAGAAATATTTACATTGACCTAAGTTTTCCAAAGTCTCTGTTATGTTTAGCATAGGATATGCATCCATGATTGTTCTGGCATTTAGAGACCAGTAATCACAACAGAACCTGTATTTCTTCATTCCACCTTATGATTTCATTGGAACAATGACAACAGCTTCTCTCCATGGACAGCCACTGTCCTCAGTAATGCCATGATCCTACTGCTAACTAATGAATTCTTCCATTAGAAGTTTTATGTGCCTGGGTATTCGGTATGGCTTTTTGTGGACTGTTGGGCTATTCCCTGCTGGGATTTTATGCTGAGTGACAGGTGTCACTAGTAATTGTCCACTAGGATTGAGCAGATCTGTGAATTGTATCAACAAAGTTTCCGTGGCTGACTTATCCTTTCATTTCAAATGTTCCACATTCTCACATGTTGTAGGTGCATTGACAGTTTTCTTATGGCACAGGTATCCACTCAACCTATGCAAGTCATCCTGATCTAAGATTTCCAAATTGCCAGTCAGTAACCCTTCTGCTAAATCTACTTCGTCAGAGCCAAAATTATCTACACTCACTGGAAACATGTAATTTTCATCTATATCTCCTGCACACATGCCATGTTTCTATACACAAAACATTGCAAAGTATCCAGTTTGCCATTGTGCTCAAACAGCTCTAGAACACACAATAAATCATTCGGTAGTTCAGTACCCACACTCACCCACAGTAATTTTCCCATACCTCTAGGTTCTTTATTCTGTGAATTGTGCTTTAATGAACATGTACACAGCTTATTTGATTTCACCTTCACAATCAACAAACCTTGTGACAGTGTAGCACTTGCAGTGGTCGTTCTGAGCAGGAACAATTTCCCACTGAGCTCAGCAGCATGCAGTGAAAGGTCAATTTTTGTGTAATGCTTATTCAGAAAATCCAGCCCAAGGATTGTGCAGCACCTCTCACTGACAGAGGCTAGTACTTCCGTATACTCCTGAAAATTCCTTGCTCCAATGCAGGAATTGAGCAGTGCTGAGCCCATTGGTGCCACATCATATCCTCTACTCCATGTAACGTATATCCTGATAAGGTCCAGAGTAGTTACCAACACATGAGCCTCTGTGTCCATTAAAAACATATATTCTGTTCAATTCACCATGCACAGCGGGCGGTACTCTTCCAGGGAACATTGTCTGGTGGCTGAGGAATTCCATTTGAGTTTAATGAATGTTTATTGTGAGCTGTTCTCTTTGCTCTCCATTCTGACAGTCTCGCACCAGGTGCCTAGCCAACCTACATTTATAACATTGCTGTCGGCGACACTGTTTCCGAATGTGACCTGTACATCCATGCCTATAGGTCCTTACCTCTGAGAAAAAAATGCTCCATCCAAGTTGCTATGTCCTCCTCCTTAAGCATTAATGGCACCAGTGATATCCTTTGGATTTTCTATCAATACTCTCCTTGACGTATTGACTGGAAGTTCCCCAAAAATACATCTAGCACCCTGTGTTCTGCCTGTTGCAAAATAATTTTATCCACCTCTTCACTCTGCATCAACTCTGATGTTTGTGCGTTGATTTTCCTGATTTTATTCAAGACTGCCTCCACCAATTCATTTCATTTCTGAGGCATTCCATTAAGTTGTTCCCTGAAGAATATGGCACAGATCTGTTTGCGGTAATGGTGGTAGTCTGTTCTAAAGTTGTTCAAATGTGTACACGTTATTTAACCCCCTCATGGTATGTTACATACATCTTTGCATTGCCTACTAATCATAATGTAGCCATATGCAAATGTACATTGTCTGCCCAGTTACTCAAACTAGTAGCAGCTTCTAGATTGTCAGTAAAGGCTGTCACATTCTCAGTTGGCTTGTCCAAAAAAAGAGTTATTAAACAAGCTGCAATAGGATCCACAAAAGGAACAAGTATACTGAATGAAGCTTTTGTCTCCGCCATTCCAGCTTGTCTATTCTCACTGTCTGCTGTTAAAGTATCTACGTGCCTTTGTAATGTGAGTTCAGCAATATGTTTCATCAAAATTTCACCGCTTTTGGCATCGTATTGCTTGTGTACTTAGCATTTTTGCAACCTCTAACAATACAATATACACCTCAAACTGAGGACATCTACCACAAGCACTCTGACAGAGGTACAATAAAATAACACTAATTCACTAGCACTGATGTGCTTCATGCCCATAATGCCAGCAAGTGCCCTACAGAGCTGGCACTGCCTTACTACACAGTAATTCATGACCTGCTAAATTACAATTCTAGCATCTAACTGGCTGTAAATAGTATTTTCTACAATCCACTTTAAAAATATGACAAGTCTGCAGGTTCCTCTGGTTTCATGAATTACACCTTGAGATTTCTGTGCACATTCCATCTATTTACCATGGACATGATCAAAAGAAACCAAAAAGTCCACGAAAATAAAAAGTCACGCACCAAGACCATATTCCTGAGCTGCAAACTGTGACTACATGGTCCTGGACTGTGCTCCAGATACCAGTTAAAACTTACAGGCACCATGGCAGTAGGCCTCTATGGAGAGTGGTGGAACACAATAGTCTGAATTCAGGATGTTGATAGTCCTCTACCTTGGGCAGGGTAGCAGTAGAGGGGTGGTGGACATCTGCAAGTTGTCTGTGTTCTCGTAAAAACATCATTGTCAAAACATTCATTGATTATTCAACAGCAACAACCATAGTGATAGCGGAAGGAGTCAATGCCCTCAGTGTGTAAACTGTATACAACCTGCAAGAAGGCGCAGCTTGCAGTGTTGGATGGCCACTGGTGATGAGAGCAGCATGTGTCAGCTTGTAAAGCAGACTAGGGACTGCACAGCAGCCTGGGGCACAACACACAAATGAGCACAGAATCACTTTATGGCCCCAGGATGGATGCTGTGGTTCCCAGTGGCAGCAGTGGCTGCTCAATGAGCAGAAGCAGGCAGCACAGAGTTTGCATGCACAGGCAATGGCAGTCGAATGGCTGCACAGCCCTGGGCTTGAACTGTAGACCTCCTGGGTAGGTGGCTGGCAGCAGCTACATTAGACAGCCAGGTGGCCCATCAGTTGCAGGATGCTGAAGTCCACAGCATTGGAATTGGCACCAGCAACGGCAGAATCTGAAGAGGGTGTCTGGTCGAGGCACGTAGACTCCTAGGCTCGTGTACCAATATAGGTCGTCCCCCCACCCTCCCCCTCCAGATTGGTGGCTGGCACACTGTGACACCCTTGACTAAAAATGATGTGTATTTATAATGGTCTTGGCCCACCATTGTTTTGCTACAGCGTTGCTTTCAGTCAGGTAAGCCCCAACATTTCCATGGCTCAGCTGTGAAGTAACTGGGCCACCAATGCTGCAATGACTCCGCTTTCTTGCTGCATTGGTGATATTGGTCTCTCAGTTGCACTTATTAGTGTGCTAGGGGCCTGGCTGGCAGTTCCTGTAGTATCAGCAAGCAGCCCATGATGTAATAACATTTGGTCAGCCTGTGGTCTGACCCACTTCAGCAGCCTCTTACATTTTCTGGGACAGGTGTCTTAACTCTACTCAGCTGCGCCCAATCAATTACTGTCGGCGGAACATTTCAAAATATTTGTAGAGTAATGACATGGTTCTTAAAATCATAAATTCCATCTGAAACTTTATTCTTCAAAAATGTATCATGCATATTTAAAATTATTCACTTGCAAACTGTGTGCACTCAACATTAGTTAAGATTGACTTGCCACTGTTTAGTTGCTGGTTGACTTAATGAAGTACTGTGAAAGCTCTCAAAAATACAAATTTAGAGTACAAATTGTTTCAGTTTATGATACCAAGATTTCCTTTACCTGTTTTTGCAATAAAAGAGTATAACAATCTCAAAAATTAATCTGTGATTCAGCAAAATATTAAATTAATTTTAGTGTCACTTTACTACAGCATGTAAACAATGTTAAGAATGGCCATTATCATTTCTTACATCACACTGCCATGTGAATTCATGTGAATAATGGTAAGGAACACAACTTAGCATTATTTACTTGCTTAAATAATTATCCGCATTTACCTAATGAGTAACAACTTCTGAAGTGTACTTTCATTGAGGAACACATTCAGGATCTTTATCTTAGTCCTAGTTATTCACATCACCCTCGGACGTCTACAGATCATCCCAGAAAAGCATTTGACTGGCAAGAAAACCACACACATTGCCACTACTGTCAACCATGTTTTGGCACTTAGCACTGTTTACATGAGAAATTTGTCATTCATAAGAATCTGAAATTATTGATACCACTGCAGGTCCTTGGTTTATTGTGCAACTATCAACTAATATGGATAAAACAAATCATGTTCCATATTTTACATGCAGTAACTCTGTTTGTCATTGATTGTCCCTTACCGTTGTACACTGCTGAGGTCTTCAGTTGTACCAGGCTGCTTTGATTTTATTTTCTCTGTTTTTGTTCTTGTAACTAATATAAAAATGTACGCACTCAAACTGCGGCTCTTTTTCATGGCACTGAGGTACCCACTTGTTATTATTACATATTGTTGTTTCCTTAAGTGGATACTTCTTTAAATGCATCCCAAAATTAGTTTAAATGAGCTACAGAAAGTAGATTATTATGCCTCTAATGTTTTGTTCCTCATTTCTTGTTTGGTTTACTTATGTCCATAAAAAAAACCCATGCAATTGTATTTTTTAAAACTCTTTGGTATGCGTGCAGTTTTGTAGTTTACGATAATTTTGCCTTTAAATATATTGTTTGGCAGAAATGATTCGAGAGACCTAGCTGTTTTATTTAGTGTTTTCCCTGTAACATCCTGTTATCACAGTTTCTGCTGACTTATCAGATGGAAAGTCTGTGCTGTATGCTTAAAAGTTCTTACCTTGTCTGTAATATTTGTGATATTTTTGTGACACACACACACACACACACACACACACAAAGTTAAGTTTGTATGAATGTAAACCCTCTGCGGATTATGCAGTGTACATGTCGCCATATTTGGTATCAATACATATGAAATTTCTGTACCCGGCTTTACACACTGTGCTCCTTTTACTACACAAATGCATGAAATTGACCCTTTTAAGAAAACCCACCAACAGCAGACAGTGTTTTCATATGGGGATAATACCACATGTTGGATTTCTGCTTATCTACCGTCGTGGTCTATCATGCATACAATTGTGCTATTCAAAAATGTAAGTACAGCTTCATTATTTTAATGAACAATTGTTAAACTTTGAATTTGGTTGTTACTTATGCTTGTTACTTTTTGGTGAGCGATAAGTACACCTCCCATTGTGTCAGAATGATCATAGAAGAATGGTCATGTCCTCTTAGCCAACATGGATTTGGCTTTGTATGGATTAAGATCTACCTCCTGTATGACCTCAGTCAGTCTTACCTAAGTAGTTTTCTTCAGTAATAGGTGATGCCTAGGGAAACTCTACTGACAGTATTGCCTGATACCTGTACAATGTGTGCAAAGTCAGTTTTCATCTGTACCACTGACAGGTAACTTTGACAAATTGCACATTGGTGATATCAAAATCAGTGATAGCTGAGGTCATCCTATTAATGCATTAATATCTCCAGCAGTGAACAGTTCAGTGTCTGAGAGATTGAGCTAGCCACTCCAATTTTAATTCCAAAGAGTATGATTTGAGATGCTTTTGGGAAGTGTGTTGTTCGAAGTACTCATCAGAAGCTTGCTGCACTGGAACAGCTCTGCTGAAGTAATGGCATTTAATTCCTGTGGAGCTCATACACATCATCACATATTTCTGAATTTGTTCAACTCGTGCTTGGGTCAGTTACATAACTGTACTCGTGCTGCAGTGAACTGACACATTTATTTCAACATCTCAAATTTATGGGAGTTCCTTATATGTTTATGTATTCTCATGTTTTGTTTGTGCCATACTATGTGTTATTTACTTTTGTTAGGTTTCATCTAACATTGTTAGATTTCATCTAACACAACAGACAACTTTTTGAAACTACATTACTTTTGTGATTTTTCTTAAATTTTTGGAAACCACTAGGGTAATTTAAACACTTTTGAATAACTCAGGATCTTATTTGTAAATGTAATGGATTGATATTTTTAGAAAAATCCTCATAAATTAAATTCATGCAGATTTATATACATACAGGTCAGCTGGATGAGGTTCCCCAGATTTGAACTCACTCCATACTCAGTTTCTGTGTTTCCAAGTCACAGCATTTTTACTCAGTAATGTGCTAGTGATAGTGGGTGGTTCAACAATTACCCTTTTGGTACTGAAGGCACACATTTGAACTGTGAGTCGCTGAAATAATCGTGACTCATGACATTTGTCATTTAATCTGAAATATTATTAGTTTTGTTCACCAGTATCTTTAAGATTTTAATGAGTTCTCCAACTGTTAATGAGTTCTGTACACATTATTGTGGCTCCAGAGTTACCATAGACTCACAAAGAGCTGAGGTAGAGGTCTATTATCTGTTTGGTACTAACAGCTGTCCCATAATTACATGTTGAACCAAGGAGAATCTGTGTCAATAACACCATAGATCTGTAAGCCTATACCATTCATGCATAATTTCAGACACAGACACAGCCGTAATTTTGGGTAATTAGGTGGATAATGGTAGAGAAGGGTTGGACTTGGAAAAAGTAAATGCTTTCAGGAGTCAAGAGAATTGGCTTTGCAACTTGCCAGTAGCTTATGGATTATGTCTCATGCTTTTAAAAGGCAATCTGTGCCATTGGTACTACCCTGTTGAATGAGCACATGTCCCTAACACTTGAACAAATGACAGAGGAATTGGCTGACTGATGATCTAAATGTATTCTACACTGTTCAACGTTTCCTCTAAAAACATCAGAGATGTACAGTCATTGTAATTTATTGTTCAGCACCCTGTGATGCCACAAGTTGTCTTTGTATGATGAACACCTGTGTCCAGCTCTCGTGGCCACCACATGCAGGAACAACCATCACTGATCGGTACTCAACATTAAACATAATTTGATGCTATTTATTTCTCTGGTCCTCCCCACTCCCTTTCCACACTATGGGCTATGCACGGTGATGAGATTTTGGAGGAATCCCAGTTTTTAAAAATTAAAAAGATATATCCTGATCATCTTTGCCGACAATATTTATCTCTGTTTGCGTCAAAGTTGCTGTGCAGTCAGCAGTGGCTGCTTGTCTGATGTGCAGGAGTTAGTCTGTTTGTTACTGCCTTCCAGAAAAAAGACCATAACATGTTCTCCTTCCTCAAACTACTAGCACCCAGCGTAGATACACAACTGACACATCATGTCCAACTGCTGGACAGTTCTTCAGAAGGACCATCTAGTTACCCAGTGCCCATATGATCTCACTTTAACTCAGTTGCTTGCACAAATTTTCCTAGCACAATGTTCAGAACACCAGGTAACTGTTTCAACAAGTTAGTATGCAGTTTCTAATCCATCCACAACCTGATGACCTGAATCATTGTCTTTATTCCTCTCTATTAGTACCCCATACAAATACATTATTTAAATCTTAACTTCAGATATATTACTTTTTCGTTTATGACCAGTGTTCTTTCAAAGTACCAAGTATTTGAAAATACATGTGAGAAGCTTGGGTGTTGACATAAAAGTCATGCAGGAAGCCTGCGACCACTATGTAAACACTGCGCACATCCTATATCACTGCTTTATTAAGTCACAAAAATCAGCAGATGTTTTGTTGTTAAAAACTGCATTTGTTGATGCGTTTCAAGCATAACCCATCATCAGAACATCATAATACAGAGTATTGTGTCACATACTGAAATTCTTGACGGTTGAGCACCAATATTGAGAAGGTAATTATATGGCGCAAAGCTACATATTAAGGCATTTTTTACAATGTTCTGATGACGAGCTATTCCCATTCGTGTCAGTAAATATAATTTTCAACAAATGATATGTTGATTTTAATGCTGTAGTAAAGCATGGCTGTTAACATGTTCTCAGAATGTCCATGTGAAAAGTCAGGAAAAATGATTCCGATTTCAGTGGTTGCATATGTCGTAACAAAAGACTGGCCTGTCTTTAGCGGATAACATCTCCAAAACATTTTGTGTTTGTGGGTAGAAATAAACAGAAAAAGGAATTGCAGTGAACACAACAATCCTTACAGAATTGTTCATTTTTCAGTGTGTCCTCTTTATTACATGCAGTGGGGATTGATTCTGATTCATGGACAGTTGTGCCAAGTTTTCTTTCTTTATGCTACAAAATGAAATTCATTATTTATTGTAGTTGCAATCTGTGACATGCTAGGATTGTTATACTGTGTACATTATTATCAGGCCTCATTGAAGCTGCAGTTTGGTAAGTGGTTTCCTTTTCCACATAATTGAAATATGCCATTATTATTATTATTATTATTATTATTATTATTATTATCTTAAAATAAGTAGAGCTGTCTGAATAAGTCTCACAGATGAGTAGCTCAGTTTATGAAGAGAAGAGACATTAATAACTATAACAAAGTAGCAGAATATTTTTCAAGACTTGCAAACCGAATATAACATCATTCATTACTTTTTTACTTTTAATAATACTTTCAGCCTGCATGGCTGAGTGGCTTTCGTCTCTCTCTCTTTCTTGTTTCATGGAAAAATGAGTTTATTTGAATGATTTCAGCAGACAGAATTTTGGAGACTAATTTCATTATTTGTTGTAGCCGTCTGGATCAGTCTAAATTAAATCAATGGAATGAAAAATGGGATTGTTATACTGAAGTTCCAACAGATGAGGACAATGATGCTAATGAAAAAAGTGATGATACAATAGTTAATGAAGATGACAATGCCATTGATGAGACACCAGTCCTGCTAGTTAAAGAAGATAATGAAGATATTATGATTGATCCAAAGGAAGAAGGAGAATACGAAGGAGGAGAAGACGGATTAGCAGAAGATGGAATATCAGAAGATGAAATATCAGAAGACGGAATATCAGAGGACGGATTAGGAGATTACGGATTAGGAGAGGAAGGAGTAGAAGACGAAGGAGTAGAAGACGAAGGAGTAGAAGATGAAGGAGTAGAAGAAGAAGGAGTAGGAGAGGATGGACTAGTAGAGGACAGACTAGAAGAGGACGGCACAGGAGAGGACGGCGTAGTAGCAGAGGACATAGTTGGAGAAGACGGAGTTGTAGAAGACAGAGCAGTAGAAGATGAAGGAGGGGAAAATGTAGAAGGAAAACATGGAGTATTAAATGATGTGCTTGCAAGTTTATCGAGTTGCTCTAGTACCGAGTCATTGAACAGTGTTCCTGCTCCATTTAAAACAGTGACATATGTACAGGCAGAAGACAGTTGTGGGCATCAGGAGACTGATAGAATTTTGGAAGCAGGTAAGATTTTCACCTGTACATTTTGCTAAATATAATTTGCAAAATGCAGTGTGTAATCTTTAAACTTTACTTTTAGGCTCAGCAACAGAATGTATTGTACCAGAAGACGTAAATACAGAACAAGATTCTTTAATAAGCACGGATGCCAGTTTTATGACTGCAGAAAGTAGTTTTCAGTCTCAGGAATTAAGTTTTCTGAGTCCTGATGTTCCTACCATGCATGCAGGTGCCAATTCTCTGGTAACAGTGGAAAAACGTGTCCTTCATGAAGGTGAGAAATTTACATGTATGCTGTTTCCTACATTTCTGAAATTTGTACTAATTGAGATAGTACAAATACTTGAGGATATATGAAAACTGCTGATTACTGGCAAGACATGTTTTGGTATTATCTGTAACATTATGTGAGTCATGTCAAACAGTGAATTTGTATTATGCAAAGGTGCTTAAAAGACCAAGGTAACAGAGCATTTTTGAAGAAACTACATTCTGTGGCTCATGTACCAAAAATAAATAAATAAAAAGGAATGAGAGCAGGTAACCACTCTCCTATAGGTGAATTGTGGATGATCAAGGACAGACACTAGCAGTTGCACAATTAAGAGGACTTGGTGTTGGTTACAACCAGTAATTAGAGAGATACTTATGTATAACTGTAGAGAGAGAGTGTGTGTGTTTTTAGGTGATCCACAGAGGCATTCCTCCACGCTTCAGATAAGCAAATCAGCCTGTTCATTTTGCTTAGGAAGTAGTGCATGCCATGTCCATAACATTTTGTAAGCTGCGTGAATCATCTAATCTCCATATTAGAATAGTGGTGTTTGGATTTAGTGAAACCAGGGTTAATGAGCCGAGGGATGGTCACTACTGCCAACTGTCTATAAGTGTAACCTCTGAGCATACTTCACCAATCACTGTTCTTTGTGATTGTGTGTCACACAGAGAAAAAGATTTTGGTTTAACTGCTCAAATATGAAAATGGGGCAAACTTCTACACAAAAATTCCATAAGGTATACTATTTATCAGTAGGGTGGGATGAGACTGAATGGTTGTTGAGCCAGAGCACTCACTGAACCTCACTTATATTAGGCCTGCTCTGGTATGCAAGGCTTTGCTTGAGATGCAGTACAACCAGGGAGTACCAGTATGGACTAATCTTATAAGATCAGAGTTCAGAGTCATCTTGTCAACAGTATTACATAATAGTAACAGAATATAACTGGTTTTCCAGGATATACGTATCATTAGAAATAGGGTAGAAGGTATCATTAATCAAAAAGCACTAGAAGATGCAGCGAGTAAGTTAAAATCGGTTAAAAAGTGCTGTAATTGTACTCTACTGACACATTGAAGGAAGTACCACATCCCATATGTTGCAAGACAGTGGAAAAGGGGAGGGGGGGGGGGAGCACGACTGCCACCATACCCACATTCATTTTAGTTTACCAGAATACTTAATACAAGATTTCTTTCAGCTGAAGTATGTGCATACATTCCAAACCCATTATTCTTCTATAAATGTCAGTGTTTTGGCTATACTGAACTTTGGCATTTAATGGACAGGCTATGTTACTGAAAATGTGCTAAAGTTGGAACACCGTATAACTCTCCTGCCTGTTGCATTAACCATTCAGACGAGCACCCAGTGTGTAGTTGGAACTGCCTTGTCTGTGTTGAGGAGCAGTAGATAGAAGAAATCAAGCCAGCAGTATGAATACCATGTGGAGAACTAAAGAAATTGTACAATACATAACAGCCTTGTTATCAATCTTCCTGCTTTTTAAGAAGTTGGTCTTCAAAGCAAATTGAAGAACACAGACAGGTTGTTCTGGAACTGTTTCTAAATCATGTTCATTTATTTGCATGTGTAAAAGTGTACTTATTAAGCAAATGTCAAAGAAAGTAACGGCACTAATAAGCACCTCCAGTCCTCTTGTCACTGTAAGGTGTGTCAAAGGGAACAGGGATCTTGACTTGACCAACCAGATTGTGAGGATGGTAAAACAAACAAGTCAATCTCAAAGCATGCCATGTGCCGATGAGATGAACGGCTGTTAAGTTGAAACAATCGTTATCAGGCAACCTTTGGGGAACCTGCCCCACCTCAGTTGTATAGGGCTTACAGAGGCATGCAGGGCTCTGTGTAGGTGGACTTTCATTTCCCTAGCAGCTTGTTTGACTGAAATGGAACCCTTGAAATTTCCTCCTCTTCCTCCCAGTGCAATGGGTGAGTCACTGGTAGGCACCAACATCCAATCTCACCAGAGGGCTCATGTAACCATTCCTCCTGACTCAGGGATTATACAGAATTTTTCAGTCAATGCATGCTGCTGGTCAAGATGTGTTTTTTGATTGTGTGATGATAAGAGGGCAACTTTGAGAAGTTTTTGCCTTTTTATAGTAAAAAATCTTTAGAGGGCATCGCAGATATGCTGAAATCAGTTAAATGATTATGTAATGGAACACTGTTGGTTGAAACTGCTAGTTCTCAACAACCAACCAACCTCCAGATAGCTAAATGCCTTGGAATATGCCATAGAAACAGAGCTCCACAACATCTTCAACTACAGCGAAGTTGTTGTGTAATGTAGATATCTGGCAGACATCCCCAAGGAGGAATTGAAAGATGAGTGGGCTCAAGACGGGGTGGTTGATGTGCAAAATGTATTGGAAAAGGTGAATGAGGATCTCGTAAAAT
This sequence comes from Schistocerca serialis cubense, assembly GCF_023864345.2. Lineage (NCBI taxonomy): Eukaryota > Metazoa > Arthropoda > Insecta > Orthoptera > Acrididae > Schistocerca > Schistocerca serialis. The sequence continues at coordinate 698,875,341 of NC_064640.1, read as the reverse complement.
CTGACTCCTTCATCCTTACCTTCAGTAGTGAAGTTCCCAGAGCATATCAAGGCAAGTTTCCTTCGCCTAAGCATATGGCCCTGTGTCCCGAACCCAATGTGCTGTTTTAAATGCCACCGCTTTGGACACACCACCTTAGGATATAAGGATGAAGCCACTTGGGACAAATGTGGCGTGGCTGCCCATGACGGAGTTGGTTACTCCCCTTCTCCAAAGTATGTAAGTTGCTCTGGGGATCATTTTGTCTGGTACAGAGACTGTAATGTCTTCCTTGAAGAAAGGAATGTACACAAGATTGAAACATGAAAACACAGCCCATATGGTGAGTCCAAGAAGCTCTATAAGTCCTGCAGCCTCCCACATTGACTACATCTTTTGCATCGGCCCTTAAAAAGCGTATTTCAACAGACAGTGCTTCTACACAAATGGAGGTTGCTAGTGTCAGCACTAGTACCTGCGTATGTCAGTGCATTTGTCAAGTTGCAGTTGTTTCAGAGCCAATAGCACTCCCAAGAACATCAGATAAAGCCACAGTTGGCACCATTGCAGAGCTCCCGGTACCTCCAAAGGTAGAGCCTGGTAAAAAATTTGGCACTGCTGCTGCAGTAGCTCCTGTAAAGCCCTCCCAGGCCAAAAGATCAAATGGGAAGCTTCCTCCGTGTGTGAAACCAGGCAGTTGAAGTCAGAACACATCTAAGTCATTGGACTTGACGGTTCTACTGCTCCTGTTTCAGAGCCGATGGACTGCAAGGTCTGCTCAGGGCAACCATCCTACCCCAAAGCTGAGCCTCAATCTGTTGTGGGTTCCCCACCCCAGTGGAAAGAGAGGGTGAAAGTACGAACCCTGTGATAAATGACTTTCATACTACAGTGGAGCATAAATGGGTTCAGGACTCATGTGAAGGAACTGAAAATTCTGGCACAGCCAATAGCATGTGCTTTCTGTTTACAGAAAACACATTTCAAAGCTACTGAGCCCTCTATGCTTTGGGGCTATACCCTCCTCCAAAAGAATGACCTGACTGGGGAAAGAGCCAAGGGAGAGGTTGCTGTGTTTGTTAGTAACATACACCACTCCTCTGCTCTCTCCTTGGTTACTGACCTACAGGCAGTAGCCGTTGCTGTTTGCTCCTTGTATTTACCTCCTCAGAATGCAATAGGCTCTGATGCTCACAGGCCTTATTGCACAACTCCCCTGCCTGTTTCTCCTACTGGGTGGTTTCAGCGCCCATAATATATTACAGGGCTTAGGGGTCGAGTCTTGCAGAACCTCATGATGTCTCAGGAGCTGTGCATCTTCAGTAGAGGCAGTCCCACTCATTTCTCAGCTGCTATTGGATCATCTTCAGCCATTGACTGCTCTTTCTGCTCTCCAGCACTTGCAGACTCAGCACAGTGGGAAGCAACTGACCACTTCCCATTGTTGAACTGTCTGCTGGTTGGAGGATTGGTCGAACAGAAGCCACCTTAATGGATGGTCAGCAGGGCTAAGTGGACACTGTTGAGTCAGGTGGGTGTGTCTGAACACAGCGTCCAGGAATAGGTGGACCACACCACATGAGTGATCTATCTTAGGAGGCAACCTGTACTTTGGTGGACTAATGAGTGCCATTCAGCAATCCACGACAGGCTTGCATCTCTTCAACAGTTTAAATGCCACCCAACAACAGACAACCTCACATCCTTTTGAGTCATGAGAGCCAAGGCTCAACGTGTAATTAGTGAGAGCAAAAAAAGCTCATGGCAAGCATTCCTTGACTCTTGTCAACCATTCCACTTGTTCTACAAAAGTATGGGAAGCCATCTGGAGGACCAGTAAACACAGTTGATTTCCAGTAGCAACAGTGCTAAAACAGAGGTGTCTCCAAGCAATGCCCAGAGACATTGCTCAGATGATGGCAGATGGAGATGGGTGCAGCCAATGCCAGCCAGGTTATACAATGTTTCATCACTACTGTGTGACTGCAGAGAGGGGCAAGTTTGACTCCAGATCCCACAATTCTGAGTCTTGGTAGTGCCCTTTCTCCATGTGCTTGCTGGAATTGGCACTGCCAGAGACTCATGATTCTGTACCCAGTCCTAACCAAAAACAGTATTGCATGCTTCAACATTTGCCAGCAGTGTCAAAGGAAATCCTTGAATGTTTTAAACTGATACGGCATACAGATCATTTCTCAGACTCGTGGGGAGAGGAAATTTTGATACCTCCCCTCAAACTAGGAGTGGACCGCACATGTTCCGGAGTATCGCTTTAGCAAGCTGTGTAGGAAAGACACTGGTGCAAATGATTAACCATTGTCTGGTCTGGTTGTTAGAGACCAGGCAACTCCTTAGCTACTCTCAGTGTGGATTCTGTAGATTTTGATACACTGTTGACAACCTGATCGTGCTAGAGGCAGCTATTCAGCAAACTTTCATATGTCAACATCACTGTCTCAGTGTTTTCTTCGACATAAGTAAGGTGTACAATACTACTTGGAGTCACAGTATTCTAGAGCAACTTCATCAACAGGATTTTCATGGCCACTTCCCCATCTTCATACGATCTTTCCTATCTAAGTGTTTTATTAGGTCCCACGTTGGTGACACACTGTCAGATCATTTTGAGCACGAGAATGGTGTCCCTCAGGGAAGTGTTATAAGTGTTACCCTCTTTGCCATAGCCATAAACAGTATCACGTCTATGGTACAGTGCTCCTTATTTGTGGATGATTTTGCTCTTTTCTGTTTCTCCTCCAGTGCTGCAACAGCAACTCATCCGTTGCAGCTTACAGTGCTGAGTTTAGAGGAGTGGGCTGTGAAGACAGGTTTTCAGTTTTCTCAAGATAATTTTGTTTGTTCATTTTAATCAGTCTCATTGTATTTTTAATTTACCTGACTTGCATTTGAGGGATACCATTCTACATTTTAAAGACTCAGTGAGGTTTCTGGGCCTCATTTTTGACTCCAAATTGTTGTGGTTATCACACCTGTGAGACTTGAAAGCCAAAACCCAGAAGGCATTAAATATCATAAAATGCCTTAGCCACTGGTCTTGGGAAACAGACAGGGCGTGTCTGCTCAAGTTTTAAAGGGCTTTCATGTGTCCATGCCTCGACCATGGGTGCACACTGTATGGGTCAGCGAGGCCTTCCTACCTGAACATTATTGACTTTCTCCATCATAGGGGGTCAGGTCAGCCAGTGGGGCTTACAGGACCAGCCCCATACCCAGTGTCCGTGCCGAGGCCAGGGAACTGACACTTACCATGTGACGGAAACTCCTCATAGTGCATTAAGGTATATAAGTTCCTCATAGCTCCAACTAAACATGCAAATCATACTGTTGCTCGCCCATTTCTGGAATGCCTTTTCTCCAATCATAAATGAGCAACAATACCATTTAGGACACATGTGCAGCATGTGCTGGAGTCTCTTGATGTGGAGCACACACAACCCCAAATCCAGGGCTTTAACCATCTGCCACCCAGGTCACTGCAGAGGTCCCAGAATAATTTTAGATTTGGTGCAGTACAGTAGAGATTGCAGTCCTGCATATGTTTTTAATACATTATTTTATGATATTTTAACTGAGCACCACAACTCCACAGCTGTATTTACACATGGGTCCATATGGGGGAACTCAATTGGTTTCTCTGTTGTGTTTCCTAATCATGTCCTCGAGGTCTGACTGCCTTAAGACTTTCTTTCCTCAACATAGAATTATATGCGATCTTGGCAGGCACTGGAACAGGTGAGATGTGATTGGAGTGCTACAGTCCTTGTCAGTACTGATTCTCTGAGTGCCCTTCACTCTCTACAGTACTTGTACCCACAGATAAAGTAGTCCAGAATATCCAGGATGCCCTCTTCCAACTACAACAGCTGAGGAAGGAGGTGTCTTTCTGCTGGGTACCAGGGCACATGGGTATTGTGGGGAATGAGAAGGTGGATATAGCAAGCAAGGAGTCATGTTGTGACGCTCAGTTATTTCAGTGTGCAATCACCTTGTTGCTGAGGTACAGAGCCATGCGTTGATGGGAAGACAAGTGACTGGAAGTGACAGATAATAAGCTGCTTCATATGAAACCCACTACACAGCCGTCACATGCCACCTTCCAGCCACGAATATGGGATGATGTTTTCCTCATTAATCTTCACATATGCCACAGTTGTCTTACACATGGCTTCTCGCTCCGGTGAGAGGACCCTCCACTGTCAGGTGCATGCAGTGTACAGATCACTGTGTGCTACATCTAACTGGACTGTGTTTTATTTTTGGACCCGAGGGCAATGACCGAATTGCCAACAGATCTGCCCTGTATTTTAAGTGACAATGAAATGAATGTGGTTAAAGTTTTAAGGTTTTGTGGTCTGTCCAACTTGTTTCCAAAACTTTAAGGGAGATATTCTTAATGTGTTCACATGGTTACTGGCTCACCCATGGTTTTTTTTTTTTTTGTAAGTGGTAAACCAGTCACATTTCCCTGTGCCATTGTTGTTATTTCCTCTTTTGTTTTACTTCTATTTTCATCCCAGGTGTAGTACCTTTCAGTATATCTCCTTTGTTTTGCGGCATGTGATATGTAGTAATTGTGTGTGTCTATGCAAGTGAGGTAGGAGTGAGTGAGCAAATGCAAGAGTGAGTGATTGTGCCCACCTTTTTAACTCTTTTCCCTTTCTTTGTTTCCTTAAATACTTGTAAGGGTGCTGATAACATCGCCACTGAGCACCTGTAGGCCGCCGCCGCCGCCGCCACCACCGCCACCACAAAAACTACTACTACTACTACTACTACTACTACTATCTAATGGTGCAATCAAGAAGAAATGAGATTTGATACGTAGTTCATGGGATATCATGCATCAGAGTCAAAGTGTAACAATGTTTTGGAAGACTATTGAGCAAATAAGGCAGAAGGCATAGACAACATTCTTTTGGAATTTCTAAAGTAATTGGGGGGAAGTGACAACTATTCAAGTTAGTTTGCAAAATCAATGAGACAGGGCACAGATCATTGGATTTTTGGAAAAATATCAAAAACAAAAATAATATTCAGGAAAAGGAAAAGCAAATTAAGGATCTGTTCAGTAAGTCAGTTCAGCATTAGGAAAGGTGTAGACACCAGAGAGGCAGTTGTGACATTTCACTTGATAATGGAAGCAAAATTAAAAAAAAAAAATAAATAAAATAAAATCAACTTGTTCATAGGATTTATCGACCTAGTTAAAGCTTTCGACAGTGTAAAGTGGTGAAAGATGTTTGAAATTCTCAGGAAAATATGTGTAAGGTCAAGAGAAAGACAGGTAATATACAACATGCACAGCAAGCAAGAGAGAAAAATAAGAAAGAAAGACCAGAAATGAATTGCTTGGATTAGAGAGTGTGTGAGACAAGGATTTAGCCATTCGCCCCAACTGTTTAATCTGTCCATCAAAGAAGCAATGGTGGAAATAAAAGAAATTGTCAGGAGAAGGATTAAAATTCAGGGTGAAAAGGTGTATAAGATTTGCTTATTGTTATGCTCAGTGACAATAAAGAAGATTTGCAGGACTTCCTAAATGGAATGAACAGTCTTTCGAGTTCTCACTATGGCTTGAAGGTAAATAGAAGAAGACAAGTAATGAGGAGTAGTAGAAATGAGGTTAGCAATAAACTCAACATCAAAATGGGGGGCTACAAAGCAGATGAAGTGAAGGAATGCTGGTACCTAGGAAATAAAATAATGCAGATATGTGGTGGAGGGCATAAGAAAACAGACCAGCACAGGCAAAGAGGGCATTCCTGGACAAAAAAAGGGTACTTGTATCAAACATTGGCCTTAATTTGAGAAAGAAATTTCTGAGAATGTACTTTTGTAGTGTAGTGTCGTGTGGAAGTGAATCTTGGACTGTGGGAAAACAAGAAAAGAGAATTGAAACATTTGAGATGTGGTGCTCTAGAAGGATGTTGAAAAGTAAGTGGACTGATGAGAAATGAGGTTCTCTGCAGAATCAGTGAGGAGAGAAACATGGGGAAAATATTGACAAGGGGAAGGGACAAGATGATGGGACATGTGTAAGATATCAGAGAATAACATAAAACAATAGGGGAAGACAGAGATTGAAATATATGCAACAAATAATTAAGGAAGTTTGCAAGTGCTACTGTGAGGTGAAGTGGTTGGCACAGGAGAGGAATTTGTGATAGGCCACATCAAATCAGGCAGAAGACTGATGAGCCATAATGAAAAAGAAAGTGTCGCCTTCTAAAAGTACACTTTCTCCATTCATGTAGTGAAATTTCAAAGAATGAAGGAGAAAATTGAGGCATAGCTTGTGATGAGTACAAATAACAGTGGCTGTGGCAAGCTCGAGAATATAGCCATATTTATACTGATATTTAAACTGCTGGCTTTGCTCAAACACTTAACTGCACATTTCATTAACTTCAGGATGTCTACTGACATCATTAATAGTGTGTGATGTTTCAAGTGTGAGCACTATGGACACAGAACCATTACGTGTAAGGGACAGGCTACTTGTGCAAAGTGCAATCAGTTAGTAATTTGCATGTTCATTGGATCATAATTGCAGTGTCTCCCTATGATGTTGAAAAAGTCTGTTAGTTTACATTTATGATGCCTTTCTCTGTGAAAAATATGGCTACGTACTAACCATTTCATGAATCTAAAGCAACTCTCAGATTCCCCCCCCCCCCCCCCCCCCCCCACTCTCCAAATAGTGATACATTCTTAACTCTCTCTCTCTCTCCCCCTCTCCCTCTCTCTCTCTCTCTCTCTCTCTCTCTCTCTCTCTCTCTCTCTCTCTCTCTCTCTCTCTCCCCTCCCCCCCCCCCCCCCACACACGCGCACACACACACACAGATATATATACATACACAAAATAGCATTACTGATTAGATTAGATTCGGTTTTCATTCCTAGACCCAAAAAATGAGATGATTCTCGTGGGTGTAGAAGATGACAGAAAGTATAACATAAAACATTTTAATATAATACTTACTACCCTGGTCATTTGTCAGGAAATTGTTGAACTAGGTGAATACAATGCAGTAAACAGCAACAGCTAATATTTACAGAATTAACAAGCTGTCAGAATGAACCATTGTTAAGCACTATTAATAAATTTGTCGTACACAAAATACCTAATCTTGACTGTTGTGACCAAGTGCTGTAAAAACAGAAATCTAACAGATATTTTTATTTAAGCTGGGTTCACAGTCTCTGTTAAGATATTCATCTATAGAGTAAAAGTAGTTGGCTATCAAAAAGTCTTTCAAACTCTGTTTAAACTATGCTTTAACTGAAACCAGGGTTTTAACGGTTGCTGGCAATTTATTGAAAATGTACGTTCCTGAATATTGGACCCCTTTTTGGACCAAGGTAGGTGAGTTTAGGTCTTTATGTAGATTGTTCTTATTTTTAGTACTGATACTATGTATTGAGCTATTGGTTGGAAATAGAGATATATTATGTGCAACAAATTTCATTAACGAAGAAATATACTGAGAAGCAGTGGTTAGAATACGAAGTTCCTTGAACAGGTTCTGCATGATATTCTGGAACTTACACCACAAATGATTCTTGTCACTCGTTTTTGCTCCCTGAAAGGCGTAGATGCCTCAGAGTGATTGGTGGGTCACGTTGTCCATAAACAGCCCTTTTCAATCTATCCCAGACATGTTCAATAAGGTTCATGTCTGGAGAACATGCTGGCCACTCTAGTCGAGTGATGTCGTTACCCTGAAGGAAGTCATTCACAAGATGTGCATGATGGGGGCACGAATTGTCGTCCATTAAGACAAATGCCTCGCCAGTATGGTGCCAATATGGTTGCACTCGGTGAAGAGAATGTGATGCCAATCCTGAGTGGTCCATTGAGCATGTTGTTGGCCCATCTGCACTGCGCTGCATGTTGTCGTGGTTGCAAAGATGGACCTCGCCATGGGTGTCGGGAGTGAAGTTGCGCATCATGCAGCCTATTGGGCACAGTTTGTCATAACACAATGTCCTGTGGCTGCACAAAAAGCATTATTCAAGAAGGTGGCATTGCTGTCAGGGTTCCTATGAGCCATAATCCGTAGGTAGCAGTTGTCCACTGCAGTGGTAGCCCTTCTGCGGCCTGAGCAAGGCATGTCATTGACATTTCCTGTGTCTCTGTGTATCTTCTCCATGTCCGAACAACATCGCTTTGGATCACTCCGAGATGCCTGGAACTTCCCTTGTTGAGAGCCCTTCCTGGCACAAAGTAGTAATGCGGACACGATCAAACCGCGGTATAGAGTATCTAGGCATGGTTGAACTGCAGACAACACGAGCTGGTGGAATGACTGGAACTGATCTGCTGTCAGACCCCCCCCCCCCCCCCTGCCCCACCCCTCCATCTAATAGGTGTTGCTCACGCATGGTTGTTTACATCTGTGGGCGGGTTTAGTGACATCTCAGAACAGTCAAAGGGTTTGTATCTGTGATAGAGTATCCACAGTCAACGTCTATCTTCTGGAGTTCTGGGAAATTGGGTGATGCAAAACTTTTTTTTTTTTTTTTTTTTTAATGTGTGTATTTATATCTCCTACTTCTGACATCATTCTCACTATGTTTGTATCATCTGCAGACAGAACAGACTTAGCATCTGGCAATGTAACAGGCGAGAGGTCATTAATGTACACAAAAAAAAGCACACAGATTGTTTTGAACATGAGCACATTAAGAAATTCTTCTACAGTGTAGAAGGAGTTTCCAGATTTCAGTTTGTGTTTGAAATCAACTTTTTTATCTATTAAATTCTTCAAATCTCTGGGTAAGTGATCAATAATTTTTATGACTGAATACCTCACTCATTTTTGTGCCACAGTATGGCTGAATGATCAATAGTGTAAGTCATTCTTCTGTTTAGTACGATATTTGTGAATGTTACTGTTGTTTCGAACAACAATTGATTGTAGATCACAAACTTCATGTAGTAGTAAAGCTGCCGTGAGACTTGTGAAACTGCTAATAGTGCAAAAATTTTATTTACAGCACCAAGTAAGTGCAGGTACTGTTAGTGATCATCAAATTTTGACTCAAGAATGTAAGTCAGTCATTGAAATAATGAAAATACAGAAGATAAGTTCTGTTTCTTGACACCAACAAAGTTCATATTCAAAAACAATCTGTGTTTCCTACAAGTTTTAACTATTTAGCAAAACAAGTATGTGAGAAGAAAGTTTCTATGATGCGAAAACTATCAACAAATACTGTCATGAAGTGTCCAACCATCACTTGCTCCAGGGTCAGGTTTCTGAGGGCTTCTTATCATCACCACATTCATGTATGCTGCACGCAGGCAGAGCACACACTTCACTAATGCAACAGGATCGTTCTCTGCTATTGATTTGTTGCTGTGCTCACTTGTCCTTGCCCACACTGCCCACTGTGAAGCTGACATTGTCCTTCATCCCAGAGACCATTTCCCATTCTGAAGAAGCTTTCAGACAGAGCGTGCTTGTAAGAAACTTGCCCACATAGTTGCTCATCAAGGCAAACTGGTCAGTGTACTCCCCACATATAGTGTTTGAATGTAGAAATACACAATCGACTGTCGTGCTGATGCATTCATACTCTAATATTCAGGACAGCTTAGATGGCAGCCTGTCCCTTGGAGAAGGTGAAAAGTGCTGCACCGCTATCAGGGTCAGTCATGTGGCACTGTGAAGAATCAAAAGCAGACCATTTGCAGATAATGTCATATTTTTCACATAGTGAGGGCATAAAGCCTTTTTGTTAAGGCTAGCAAGAAGAGATGGTGGCAAGAATTCCTGAACACACATCATTTCATTGCATTTTGTTGCACTGGAGACCATCAGATGAATTATGCCAAGAGTGGAAAGTGCTCTGTTAGTGATTTCATCAGATGGCTATTAATAGCCAAAATCTAGATTTGCAAGAATAATAAAAACTAATGGGATTGCAACTGACTGCTGTGTGCTTTTCCTTCCTTATTGTCTACAATCACTGTGCACAACGGTTCCTGATTGAATCAAAGTTGGATAAGTAATGGTGTTCATCAAGTAAAGGAGACATTGTCTTGGCTGGTGAAACATTTCAGTCAAGTTACTATCAGAATTTGGCACGAACTTTGTAATCATCAGTCTTTGCGCCAATGTCCTGTATTAATTTCCATACCTCAATGTAATGTGTCATGAAGCAAGGGTCTGTGACACTGTCAATGGTGATCTGTCCATCAGATGGGGTCATTGAGCTCAGTGTGGTCACCTTGGTGCTATTCGCAAGGAGGAGGCTATGTGCGAGCACAGGGTTTTATCCTCTCCCTTCCTTCATCCATAACAACACAAACCCATCACTACACTGTACAAAGACTCACAGTCATACACACAACACAGATACACACATAACACATCATAATAGATCGGAGAAAGGCAACGGCAAACCACCTCCACTAGGACCTTGCCATGAATGGTGGTGCAGGATTCGTGCACCTGCTCCCTTGTGTTCATATCCTGAGTGTGAAACTATTTATTATTCTACCACCACCACAAGCTATGATCCAGCTTACCATCAGGTGTTTGCTGAGGAGAGGAGTTAGAACTTAAGTTCTACCAGTTATGAAGTTTACTGCCACCCTTTCTATATCTGACAGCAAGATTCACCATTGTTTATGGCTCATAGGATACAACCAAGTCCATTCAATCATGTCATGGCAGTTCATCAGAAATAGTCTAATAGTCCTGTCATTGCTTTTATCTTTATATATGAAGCAGGACAATTTCATGTCTTGTGAAAAGAAGCCATTTTAACTGCCCTCCTTAAACATGGAAATGACATACATGTCAAAGCAGGCATTAGAGTATCATGTAGGAGGAAACAGGAGCTGTATCAGAATATGAAATACAGACAGAGCTGAGTTATAGAATTTTGCAACAGATAATACTGCAAAATGCTGAGGAATGTCATCAAACAGGTTGAAACAACACATTACTTCAAGAGAATAGAAAACTCACAGAATAAAATTAAAACTATGTGGTCAGTTGTGAAAGAGCAAGTATCAAGGCAGAATATGGATGCTAAACATATTACACTTCTCTTACTTGAGAATGAAATTGTTTGTGATCCACCAGCATTGTGCAAAATATTTAATAATCACTTCTTAGCTGCGAGAAACAAGCAAAGATGGAGTTAAATAAATTATTGGACCATTAAAGGGTAATAATTTCCATGGGTATAATGAAATTTCAAGTAGAATAAAGAATACCAGTGCACCATACTTTAGCTCGGTACTGATTGGACAATGTATGTTTCAGGTGTTGTCTGTTTCCTGAAATACTCGTTAGTGAAACCATGTTATGAACAGGACAAAAGTAATATTGTAGACCATTACTGGCCAATTTCTTTGCTACCAGAGTTTTTGAGAAACCAATGTATAGGAGAGTAGTGGCACATCTTGGTATACATAATTTTATGTAAGACTCCCAGTTTGGCTTCAGGAAAGGAGTATCCATAGAAAATGCCGTTTATTCTTTTGTGCATGAAGCACAAGGAGGGCTAAGTGATAGGTTGAGGGCAGTGGCTGTTTTCATTGATTTGACATAAAAAAAATTGTGATGATCATACAATACTTTTGCAGAAGTTGGAACATTATGGAATTAAGGGGAAAAGGTTTGCAGTTGTTCACTTCATATGCGGAAAGGAGGAAGCAGAAGGTTGCCCTCTAGTGTCAACACAAGGGGAGTGCTACAGGCTCTGTTCTCAATCTATTACTTTTATAAATCAATGATCTGATACTACTTGTTCATTTTGCAGATGACAGAAATGTTATTGTGAAAGATGTGTAATGTAATACAAGTGATGTAGTTAATAGGATAGCCAGTAAAACAAGCACATGGCTTTCAGAGAACAGATAAATGCCTAACTGTACAAAATGCAATGCATATAATTTTTGACATGGAGCTCTTGTAAAAGCAAAGTTTTGCTGTCTGAAGGTGGCCAGTCAGTGAAATCAACTGTTACAAATTCTTAAGACTAGAGTAGAGATGAAAGGCTATTTTGGGAGTATTAAGATCTTGTGCAGAAACTGAATGTTGCTATCATCACTATAAGAATGACCTCCACAGCCTCTGATACTGAAACACAAAGGCTTATCTACTTTGCTCACATTCGCTCTGTTATCTCATATGGAGTTATATTTTTGGACAGCAGGGTTCACTCACCGAGAATATTCTAATTCCAGACTGATCTACGGTGTCAGTTTATAATCTTCATGTAGGCTGTTGTTTGAGTGTTTCAGAATTCTAACTCTGTTATCCCTGTACATATATTCCATCATGAGAATTGCTGTTGCCATTATAGACTCATTCAGAAGAAATTGCAACATTTGTTCAGGGAACATGCCAGAAAAATGATATTCACTTGGATAACACTTCCTTAAAAATTTAACATAAAGGTGTGCACTATTCTACAGGTCTTATTTCCGGAAGTAAAAACAAGTGACAAACACCATGTATTCATGTCCAAGTTGAAAGGTTTCCTTTGTACAGATTATTTCTATTCTGCACAGGAGTTCCTCACAGTAGATGATAACTTTTCTGTGTTAATGTGTTATTCATTTGTGTACTCTGTTTTTCATGTTTTATTAATTCTTTAATTAATTGTTCATAAATTTTCTAGTCAGCTTTCTATGAACTACGTACTGATTCATTTCATGACCAAATAGCTTTTGCTTGCACGGACCCTGGTAAATAACTAAAATAAAATAGGTATCGTATTGTGGTCCTCACAAGGTGCAGGAAAGGCATTGGATCACATGATCAGCTACTGCCCTGTCCGTATCTTAGAATCCAGGGTTCTTCCTGATTGTTTTCATTGTGGGTTTGTGAGATATCGTTAGACTCTTAATAACTTTAGTGTGCTGGAAGGAGCTATACAACAAGCTTTCTTACACTTGAGTCAGCTAATATAGATTTTCTTTTGTCCATTTTCCAGTATCCACAGGTCAGTTGAGCCAACAACTAATCGGCTGGAAAAATGGGGAAGAAGTAATAGTTTGAAATTTTATTCTAAAGTGCCTGTGTCTTTTTTAACCATTCATGTGATGTTTTTAGTTTGTTTTAATTGAGCGTAAGGAATATGCTTACAACTTTTAAAAAATATACATCATTCCTGGGTATAATTTTTTTTTATAAAAAGCTTACCTAGTTGCTACATGCAAGGGACTTAAAGGTTAAGTCTCTCAAAGTTCTTGATATTTTTAAAATTTAAAATCATACTGCCTGACAAATAAAGTGAAACACTCAGATGGGAGAGGAGGAGATGCAATGAAACTTCATAAGTTGAGAGGGTGTTTGATGTTACTTCGGTGATCACAAAAGGGAGTCAGATTTACAAAGAACTTAGCACTACAAGCCCACTTATCAGTACGACGTTGCATCACTCTAACTTGGATACATGCACTGATTCAGTTGGGAAGTGTCATAAAGCTATTCTATCCTCTCCTGAGGCGAGCCGGCCTGCAACTGTTATAACTGGTCTTTGATATCCAGGATACTGGCACTGGTGCAACACGTGTTCTGTTGGGGACAGATTAGGTGATCTTGCTGGCCACGGAAGCATCCCAGCATCACACAGACAGCTCATAGAGATGGGTCTAGCACATGAGGACACACGATGTCATTGACATACTGTTGTGCCATTAAGCACTCCCTGGATCACTACCAGCCATGAGATGAAGTTGTACTTGATGTCTCCCCACATTGTGATGCCAGGAATAGCACCACCGTGTGTATCCAAATCTTTGGAAGAAAGGGACTTCTCCCCAGGTTCTTGCCATACAATTCATTGGTGAGCAGAATGTGATACCATTCATCAGCAGTCCATTCTTCTTAGTCATGGCACTACTCCAAATGCAGCCGTTTTTATTGTGATATTAATGGCATCCTACACATGGGATGGTAATTTTCTTGTCTGGCAGCTGCTAGTCTCCAGCTAATGGTGCAGGATGACACAGAATGTTAATCCATTACTTGTTCCTGCATGTCAGGTGCAGATGTGAAGAAATTGTGATGTGCTTGCTGCACAATATTGCGATCCTCCCTTGTGGTCATCCGGAACCTTGACGACGACTATGCGAGTATGCCTGCCCTCATGTTTCTGTGCAGTCAGACACTGCAGCACCAACACTTCCAAATGCACCACAAATCTGGGTGTTTCATGATTTGACAAACCAACCAGTGAAGATCCACAATGAGGCCCCTTTCAAACTCAGTCAGGTGGTGATAATGCTGTCTCTCACAAGTACAAGTTATCTCCATGTCCTTCACAGTGATCACTCAACATTTGACCCTGTTCTCATCTCTTATACACCGCACCGAGTTTGGTAACAACACTAGTGAATGCTGGTGGCAGTAGTACCTGTCATAGACTTATATTTCTAATCATTTACATATCCATTGATGGTGTGTATGTGTATGAACACATCTTGTCTTTTTTTTGGCTTGTAGAGTTTGTTAACCACAGAGCTTGTCTGGCCAACAAAACCTCTCTGATAAAGTGTGATTCACTATTTGTATAATCCTGACGTTCCCTACACCCTTCCCTTCACACAATCCATGCCACAATGTGCTTACATGCCTAATCATAGAGAGGGGTGTCTGATTTTTTTGGACTTTCAATATTAACCGACATGACCTTGCTATGTTGGTCATGTGGTGCAGCTTAAAGCAATAGGAAGCTACAGTTGTTATATTACCAGAGGACATATAGCTCCACTGTATGAGTTATTGATGACGGTGTCCTCTTCAGTGAAATACTCCGTAGATAAAATAGTCCCCCATACACATGTCTTGTAATGACAGTGTAATAATAGTGTTGAACCAGAATAATTCTATAATTGATGCTGTTTGTTGCTGTAGAATATACACTAGCAGTATGCCTATTTCTGCTCGTTGGCCACCTTCATGCTATTTGCAGGCAAATACACTTTGTTAACAGTTTTAAAATTATAACTAATTACAATTTTGTTTGGTTGTGTGTTGGTACTTGCATCCATATTGCATCAAGGTGCTGTTGCTGTCTAATAATTTAATTGCTGCATAAGGTACTTCAGTTGCAGCCTAATTTTATTTTTTAATCATTTAATTTAATTTTGATTTATGATTCCTGTTGTTGAGAAATGTCAGCTGAGGTCTTTTATCAATGTAAGTGAAAATTAAATGATTAAAAAATAAAATCGGGCTGCAATTGAAGTTCCTTATGCAGAAATTAGATAATAAGACAGCAACGGTACCATGACAACAGTATGGATGTAAGTACCAACACACAATGAAACAAAATTGTTATTAGTTATAATTTTAAAACTGTTAACAAAGTGTATTTGCCTGTAGATAGCCTGAAAATGGTCATAGAGCTGAATAGGTCTATTGCTACTGTATATTCTACAGCAATCCAACAACATCAATTAATAGCAGCAGCATTTTGGTTCAATGCTATTATTATTTTGTAGGGTGCTATCATCAGAGAAAACTAATCTGGTGTTCTATGGGTCAGAGCATGGAAAATTAGATGTCTTTAGTTGTTAAGTAGGTTAGAGAACTTGGAAAGGTGTTTTGATAGGCTGAAGTTGGGTACAGTGGGTATTAGTGAAGAAGGGTAGCAGGAAGAGCAGCACAAAGCATAGTGAACACCTAGTCACAGCCAAGATAATCACAAGACTGATCACAGTACTGAAAGTATATGTATGCCTACTGACTCTGTAGGCTGTGAAGTGGCTGAAAGAAAGTGTGATGTGGTGACAGAAATTATTCAGTTTGTTAACAGAGATGTTCATTTAATTGTGATTTTTTGGGGGGGGGGGGGGGGGGACTACAATTTAATTGTAGGACAAGGAAAAGTTGTGGGACAACATGCACCGAACAAAAGACATGAAAGAGGAAGCCACCTGGTAGCATTTTGCACAAAGCACAATTTAACCATTGTGGGCACTTGGTGCAAGAATCATGAAAAGAGGTTGTATGCATTGAAGAGACCTGGTGACACTATACTGTTTCAGATAGAGAGAAGTGGTATTGACAGAAAGTGCAAAATAATGAAGCTGAAGGTGAGTGCAAAGCTTTAAAAGCATGCATGGCCCTATAGAGGAGAATTAAAACCATAAGGGAAAAGAAAAGTGGCTGTATTAGTATCAAGAGCCTTCCTAAGCAAAGAAGGGAAAGTCGAAAGTTGGAAGGGATTTATAGAAGGGTTATACAATGGGAAGAAAATTGAAGTGAGTATTATGGAAAAGGAAGAGGAAGTAGATAAATACTCCCAGCCACGTCAACACTCGCCACCAGCATCAGTGACCTGAAGCATGGATGGAATGTGACAACTCCATTCCCAATAGGGAGCTCTAGACACACTTCCACTATCCATCTAGAAATAACATGGTCACACGTGTGGCTTTTTGGATCAGGCCTCCATAAGAAGATGCCGTGTGTACATTGGCAGTTGTTACTTTCCAGCAGTAACTAGTAATCACCACCTGATGTTGATTTCATGTGAATCAGCAGCAGACCTGAGAGCCATATATTGATGATGGTTACTCTTTGCCTGAATCCATACCAACTGAAAATATATGAGTTTCCTCATCCATCAAGGCATCACTCCTGCAGTAGTCATTTTAATGTGATCTGCTGCTATTCTTGAGTCTGCTGTGTCACATAAGCAAAAGCATCAGTTGCTATCTTCAGCTCTGACAGCTAACTGCTTGACATATTATGACTACAGAGCTTTTTACATACCAGAGATAAAACTACAATCAAAACTGCAGATTAGAGAAGTGAAATGTATCAACATACTTACTAGCCATTGTGAAAGTATTCAGAACTGCACTGAAAGATAGTTCCCCATCCAGCCTATTTCGAAGATTTGACTCCATGCGACTCTTCTGTGTCCTATTCTTGAAGAATAGCTTGAATGAAAAACATTTTTCTCAAATGATGAAGATATCTTTGTTCTAAATATGTATTCAACAAAGTCAGAAACAAATCTGTCTTCTAAGGAATAAAAACAGCCTGACTGTTTCTGACCCAAATTCATTAAGCTTAATGGAGATTTTGACAAGAAGTTTTTTTTAACGATGATTATTATGTTTTCCGTCGGCAAGACCACTGACATCTCCTCCTTTTCCTGTATAAGGACAAACAGTTGCTTTTACATGTAAAAAATATTGACAGTATTTAGATTTCTTTTTCTATGTGAAGTGTCAAGATTTACAGAAATATGATTCATTTATTTAAGAAGTAAGCCACAAATTGTTGCAGGTTCACCATTCTACAAGCATATTTCAGTTGTTCCAAATATTCTGTTTCTTCATGTAATAATATATCATTTGTGGTTGCAGATTATGAGGTCCTCAGCCAGACAGTGCAGGATTTCTTATCTGAAGAAGAGGAGCCACTTTTGAATGATGGCAAGAGTGAAAATGTGGGACTAAAAAGTCTGTGTGAAACATGTGGTGAAAATAAAGGTCTTTCAGAAAAATGTAGCCATTCAGCTGAAAAATGCAATCCAGACAGGGAAGAATGTTCAGTGTCAGAAGATTTGAAACAGGTTGATAAACCCAAAACACATGACAAAAGCTCTACTGGTCTGATTAAAAAAACAGAAGATAAAAAATGTACTGCCATCAGTAGTCTTGATATGGGCAATAATTGCACTCTGCTAGAAACAGAGACTAAATCTACCTCTGTTAGCAGACCGTTGACATTGGTAGAACAGAAAATGGGCACAAGTGTCCAAATAGGAGTGGATGAATGCAGTACAGCTCAGCAAGTACTGAGTAGTGAACGTGGAATGAGAGTGAGAACAATAAAAACTGACCCCAAAATAACTGTACAGCTGGTAGAGAATGTACCTAGTGTTTCTATGGAAACAGAAAAAGGAAAATCTGTTGTGGTGTTGCAGGCAGGAAATGACAAACCAACATTGCAAAATAAATGGAGTGACATTGATGAGCCAGTGCAGTCAGATAGGAATGAATCCGATGCAGCTTTTCATGTGGGAAGAAGTGAGTGTGCAAAGAAGAAACATGATAGTCTTGTGCATGCAATGAAAGATATACATGATGGGACAATGCAGGCAGTAAGGAATAAAGCTGGTGTTCAGATTCGTAAGACCCAACTTAACGTGACTGCAAAAGAAATAAAGGAGCAGGGTGTTACAAAGTCCGTACCACAGAGGAAATTTGAAACATCTCAACAGACTATAAAGAATCACAATGATGGAACTACAGATACCCTTCTTAAAGACAAGGCATCTTCTGAAAACACTGTGTTGAGAGAAGGTTCTCACAATACGACAAAAAGTGCTAGTACAGGTTCTGAATCACAATGTAGAGAGCAGGATTCTTACACCAGTATCAATACTGACTTGTCTGAATTGAACAATGCTCAAACAGAAATGGCTAATGAAAATGGAGATGATGCAGGAAATGACTCACCAGATTCTTTTGATCGTATATTAAATGCATTAAAAACTGGATCGGAATCAGTTTCGTGCCAAGAAAATTTAAGTAGCGATCCAGATTTCGAATCGGAATTGGCCATGCTGGAAGAGACAGTTCACAGCATAGAGTCTGACAGTTGTGGTCCCTCTGGACTGGAGCTAGTGCAGAACAATAGTAACCCATTAGGACCTCCTCCACATCTAGCTTCTCCGAGAGGAAATAAAGTGTCTGTAAATAATTACGGTACTGTACAATATGAAGCAGTTATGGATAATGCTAGAGATGCAATTGTTTCAAATATTTTAAATCAGACTTCTGAACAGTGTATTAAAGAAATGAACCCAGTGAATATAAATGCAGCTCCCGTAATCTTTGAGGATTTGGTTTTACGAGACGTAGAGCCTGTCCATGACAGAGTAAAATCGTCTGAAACGTCCGACTTGCAACTGCCAATGGATGCTGCTCAGATACTGCAGTTGGCAGATAGCATGGAAGAGAGCCTCTGCAGTTCAGGTAAGTTTTCAGAATCTTTCTGAATAGTGTTTTTTTCTGTGGCAGGTTGATGTATTACTTTGCCTTGGCACAAAACACTATTTCATCTGTAGGCCATCACTTGTTGGTCTCTTTGTTAATACTGCATATCCCTCAGTTTTCAGCTTCTATAATAAGAAAGTAACTTAAAATGTTGCACTGACCAGAGAGATGTCTTCATCCTGGACAGCTAGCTGAAATGAATTTTAATTTAAAGGATGAATATTTAACTTACCAGGAGAGTGTGCACTGTTTTGAGGTTCCTCACCGATTAAAACTGTGTGTTGAAGAGGATCTTGAACCTCAAACCTTGACTTTTTCAGCCAGTGCTCTTACTGATTGAACTACCTGGCACAACTTGTGACCGGCCGTCACCACTGCAAGATATGTGGGAGACCTTCCGTGAACTGTGGAAAATAAGAGTTGGGTACTGGCAGAATTGAAGCTTTGAGGGCAGTGCACGAGTCGTGCCTGGATAGCTGTCAGTAAAAGCATTGGATGCAAAATATGAGCTTCAGAATTGAAATGCTGGTTTGCCACATGGTTTTAATCTGTTGTGAAGTTTCCACTGTTAATATGCTAGAAGGCAATGTTTTAAACAGTTATGAACCGAGCTGCACTCGGGCTGCCCATGTTTAGGTTTTCTGTAATTTCTCTAAATAACATAAGGTGAATGGTGCAATTCTCAAAACCTGTTTCCTGTGCCCCCCCCCCCCCCCTGCTCCATGTTTAATCTGAGCTCATACTCAGTCTTTAATGTCATAATTGCAGACTGGATGTTAAACACTGATCCTCCATCTTTTTCTCATCAGTGCATATTTTGTATTTGTTTCTCTGTACAATTTTGCTTAATTTATCATATTTGCTTTATAATAGATGCCGTAGTTCCCTATTACAAATACGTTTTGCTGTAACAGACAACATCCTACTTCTTGATCAATGTAATGAATGGTATGTAATATTGTCACAATAGGGATAGCATAACACAAAAACAAAACATCAAAAACAATCCATTAGTAAAGGAAGTGTACAACAACTACAAAACTATAAATATTAACTAAAGAGAAATATTGCGTCTGGTTGTATACATTTATTTGCTTGTTAAAATTATAATTCGAAAATAGCTGACTAATGACATTTCACTTAGTAATTATTTTCATATGTAGGACACAGATTTGTAGAGATTCTACAATGCGAATGGTAGCCCTTACTCTATTAACCATAAGTTGGTTACAGTTTTAAACTACTTTCCATAGTACTTAGAATACATGTAATATAGTATTCATTTTTGATACTCTTGCTTGGCCAACAGATTTCAGAATCTCTTAAAAATGGAAAAGAATAAAGTATTCTTTAAGCAAAGTGCAATACAAGTGCTAAATGACAGATTCTGTACATGTGAGGGCATCCAACTACATAAATTATATACATGTATCTTAATTAAATTTCGCAATTTAGGCTACATATGCAACATACAGGGGATTATTTTTCCATGCACATCATTGAAATAAAAAAGTAAGTTTGTGAACTATATTCACTGAGTAGTGGTTTATGTAGAGCCAACATATATTGAAGTGTTGTGACGCCTGCCTCATACCCCACCCATGCATAAACCTCCTCCATTCTCACTCCCTCCTCCTCCTCCTCCTTCGCCTCCTCCACTGAGTATTACTACTTTTTTATCTGATGCAGATTCAGAACGTCATCAGCATGTCCCAGCGACAGGACCACAACCTGAGGCACTAATTGAAACTGATGTGTGTCGTAAAAATCTTGCATATCACATTGCTGAGGAGCACAAAAAACTTATGCAAGTGCTTGATGCTGCTGAAGAGCAAGTGAAAGGTGACTAGAAGATTAATATTACTTGATGTCATGAAATTGAAAGACATATTTTATAATTTAACATAATACATTGTTTGAAATAATTTTTTTTCAGACCTAGAATCTAAATGTATGGATGAAAGTGAGAAGATGAGACCTACAGATATTCAACGGCGTATGAAGAAAATTATAAAAATACTTAATCTTGTTAATGGCCTGACGAAACAAGACAGTGTTCAGTCAACAAAAAATATCTCAGACTCTAAATAACATTTTATTTTAAATAACATTCTTGAGTTAGGAATGATTATTCATATGCTCAGGGACCTGCAGAACATATTTCATGATTCTGTAATTTCGTATCATACTATAGGATATTCATTTTTGTAAATACATTAAACTTACCTTTATTTATTTTGTTAAATTTTAATTTCATTTGTGAATTAATATATGTTATTGTTTTTCCTCTGTAGAAGATTAGATTTCCAAATAGTTGGGAGAAAATACTTTAATGAAGAATGATACCAAATTTGTGTTACTTATACTTTCAGTACAATGACTACAGTGTTATTTTGGTAGACAATGAGTGTTCTAAGTGTAAATGTAAATCTGTATTTTCAGCTGAAAATTAGCTTGCTTTTGACACATGTCAGACCACATTAGCAAACCATTAAACCTTGACTGAAATGTGAGAAGTTATATTAATATCATGAATCATGAAAGTAACATGAAATACGTGATTTGTTGAGAGAGAGAGAGAGAGAGAGAGAGAGAGAGAGAGAGAGAGAGAGAGAGAGTGGGTGGGTGGGTGGGTGGTCTTTGATCTTGCTGAGATTCCGAAAACCGAACGGATGAGACCTACAGGTACCTTTTTAAGGAAGAAAAAAAACAGATATATGTCAGCCGTCTGTAGTTATATTGATGTCTGTTGTAATGTTGTACAGACACAATGTCAGAAGAAATGCCAACCAAGTTTTATTCTGCTTCCAAATGAAAAGGTCACAATAACACTTAATGAATTATGGAACAGTACAAAGTCTTATAACTATAGAACACATCAGTTTACAATCTTGTAGGTAAGCATACAATAAGCAAGTAAACATAAGTGAGACCGAGAGCCCGAAGCGCCAGGCTTATATTGGGCTGTTGTCCACATGGTACAGCACTTGCTGCACCGTCCATCCAGGATACGAGACGACGTCTCTAGGCCGGCTGCGGAGCAACTTGTATAGGGAGCTGTTTGATTGTGTGTGCTCGCATTATATTGTTACAACACTCCTTCCCCCGTGGAAAAAAACTGTTCATTGTGGAACTGCCCATGTCTTCATCAATAGATAACGACTGCTGCACCAGGTGGTGTGCTGTAGTATGACATGTGGCCCAGCTCCTTCACCAGGGTGTATACGATCTGGGAAAAACCCGGGAATTTTTTCATCCGGGAGAAAACCGGGAAAAACCTGGGAATTGTTTAGAATTCCGGGAATTTTTCATTGTTTTAGTTTTCAGTTAAATTTTTGTGATTTTAACGGGTAAGAACCAATACTCTAACAAAGGATATTACTGTATCCCGCTACTGCAGAATAATACTGCAGCAACAAAACATGAACGAGAGAAAAAAGAAAACGAAAATAAAACTTAAGTAGCAAAGAAAATGCACGGTATACAACAACAAAACAGTGCTCATACAAGCGTCTGCCAACAGGAAAGTGTCAAAGGCTTTAGGAAGACTATGCAATGCTTCATAACAACAAACTGCCTCCGATGAGCGTGACGTGACAACTGTTTAAATTAGATTCGTTTGAGCTGTTGCGGGCGGGTTCTTTGGCATGCGTAGTTGAGTCGGTTTTCTCCCGCTTCTGGGTACAGAAGTGTGGCTAGGCGCCACTACTTAATATTGCCTCGGTTCGGAAATATAGTAAATCTGGGGCTGATGCACAGAGCTGTCTGAGTTGAGGTGGGGAGCGTCCATGTGACCTGTGTTTACGTTCAGTGATTTTGTTGTTTCCTCTTCGTTTATTGCTCTCATGTTAAATGATAACAAAACAGATTTTTGTGGCCGGGAGCTATCAAATGAATTAAAATATGTTCGCATAATTACGGAAGGCTAAAATATGTTATTAGTTTCAGATTTTATTTCCATCTTTCTGACAGAACAATGAAGTTATTTTTGCTGGTTTGGTAAACATTCAAATGGCTCTGAGCACTATGGGACTTAACATCTATGGTCATCAGTCCCCCAGAACTTAGAACTACTGAAACCTAACTAAGGACAGCACACAACACCCAGTCATCACGAGGCAGAGAAAATCCCTGACCCCGCCAGGAATCGAAACCGGGCGCGGGAAGCGAGAACGCTACTGCACAACCACGAGCTGCGGACTATGGTAAAGAGATTTGGCTTAAAGTTAATCTTTTCTGCTGAGGCAGTCAATTTATTTGAAAGGAAGTGTTTAATTTCACACTATTGGCTAGTTTCAACTGTTCGCTGCCTTTCAAGTGCACGTGTGGCATTACGCCATAATAAAGAACCAAACATGAGATAATACAATACTGGTACTCCAAGAAAATTTACATACGAATGTGCATTTTAAGCTGAATTATGCGTTGTTCACGAAATTCCGACGCTCTTGAAGTATCATCTGATGTCTTGTTTCTTTCATGCCATACGTAAGATCTTTTAATCTTTTTCACGTACGAACATATGGGCTTCCTGCGTCGTCATAGCTGCGCAAGCGCGGTGACACCTGTTATTTGGCGCTCTCTTGCAACTGCTGAAACGAACCTATTTCTAACAGGTCGCGGGAAAATATTGTGGATGGTGGTTTGAAAAGCGTTACATTCAAAGCAGATTTCCTTTTACGCAAGATGAACTATGTGCGAGAATGTACGATGAACTTCTTAAATCGCAAAGCGTTTGACTCTCATTTAAAAATCAACTCTTTGAGGACGACCATTTAGAAGAATTTCGAGCCGAAAAGATCAGACATTTACGTCGTTTTACTGGCACATTTGTGTGATGTATCTTAAAGTGTAACACGTGCAAGAAAGATCAACATTATATGTGGAAGCTTAACTTCTCTTCCAGCTTATTAATCTTCGAGACCAATATTGTATGTGAATGCTGTGTATATTAATTTAAACCATTAACTTTTCTTATTTGTGTGTTCGCGCTACTTAAGAGTGATCTTGCTATTGGCTCACTACATCATGTGTCCTATGCTGCCATCAGCTGGCGAGATCACGTGACAGGAGCTATGACTGTCTTACAAAAGCGCATCGCAATCTCGATTTCAATGTTTCGGAAAGTAATATGCGGTGTTTGGTGGAATTCAAATTTATACCTTCGTAATACGAAAATATGCAGCATACATGTTGCTGCACATCAAAGGTCTTTCAAAACGTGTATTCCCCCCTCTAAGTTTCGTTTTCTAAAGTGCCGGGAAATTCTACTGCAGCATATAAAACCATAGGACTGATGAGTTTTACAGTGCCGAGGAAGAGTATACTGTAACTTAACACAGAAAAAGTGTATTTTCGTCTGGGAGAAAGTGTATTTTTAACCGGGAAATCTGGGAAAAATCCGGGAATTTTTTTTTCCTTGTCCACGTATACACCCTGTTCACCTATCCATTGGACGGGTCATAACTCTTTGTACAAAAATCTTTAGACACAAATTGTGGGCTGTTGTCTGTCACAAGTGTATTTGACAATCGTTCTAAGGAAAAAAAATCTTTAAAATTTTGTACTTGGCTGGAGCAGCAACCATACGATGAATTTTTTTTTTCTACAAGAGGAAAAAATCTTTGAGAGGCTCTTGGATGTGGATGTGAAACAGACCACATAAGAAAATTCTGAGAAAGCATCCACTACTACAAGCTAAAAGGAGTTAAGAATGGACTTAAAAAATCAGCGTGACTATGCTCTCAGGGGCATTGGGCGGCAGGCCACAGGGAGAGAGAGGCCTGTTGTGTCACTTGGTTGGTGCACTGTGGGCAGGCTGTCACAACACATGTGGTCTCATTGTCAATACCTGGCCAAAACACACACTGGCGAGCCAGCAGTTTTATGTGAGAAACACCCATATGGTCGAGGTGGAGAAGTCACATGACATCCCGCTACAATGCGGGTGGAATCACCACCCTGGGCACTGACTCTTCAATAGCCAACAGTAACACTATCAAGAACTGAGAGGCAGTAATGGAGAGCATATTAACTATGCAAAGGATCGGACACTCACCTCGGTGGTTTATTCAGCCAGCCATGGTGGGCTAACTGAACAACCTAATGTAAGATCGGATCGGCCACAGTGACAGCTGCCAGAATCTAAGAACTGGTAATGAGAAAACCATCCAGTGTTTGGGTATCAACGTCTAAATGGAAACACAACAGTTCATCCTAATCAAGTCAGATTGTGCCCAATTGGCAATCGAGAAAAAGCATCTGCATTAGCGTGTTGGACTGTGGGTTGGAAATTAGTTTCATAGAGTGGCAAAAACAGAGCCCAACGTTGCAGGTGATCGGTTGCTTTCTCCAAGGGATTGTAAAGAGAATCCAGTGGTTTATGATCAGTAATCAAATGAAACTTAAAACCACGTAGAAAAACTTTGGATTTTTGGTGCGCCTACACAATAGCAAGGGCTTCTTTTTGTATCTGTGAGTATCACTTGTGCCTGATTCAGTGTTTTTTTTTAAAAAAAGATTATGCAATAGGGTAAGCTCAGAACCGCCCATGTATTTGTGCATGAAAATGGCCCCAAGGTCATACTGGGAGGTGTCTGTGTGGCCAAAACAAGATGTTGGCCTGGTTGGAAGGTAACCAAGCAAGGTGCCGAGTGTAATTTTGACCTTAATAGTGTAAAGCACACTTATAGGTGGGCGACCAATTAAAAGGGACAACTGGAAGTAAACAGCACAAGAAGTGGCTGAGCCACTGAGGCTACACCAGGAAGAAACTTACGGTAGTACTCAATCTTTCCAAGAAAGGCTTGCAACACTCTGACTTTGGTAGGAGACGGCAAAGCTGTAATGGCATCTACATGCTAGTGTAAAGGCTTGATGCCAACACGTGAGACTTCAAAACCGAGATGACGATAGGGACTGAAAATATTGAGATTGGTCCATATTACATTTCATGCTGACAGCGTGTAGCACCATGAACAGGGCACCAAGATTTTGCAAATGTTCATCTGTTGAAGAACAAGAGGGCACAATATCGTGAGGATAGTAAATTCACCCTACCACAGAGACCATGAGTTTCTCCACAAATCGTTGAAAATTGTCGGGGCACTAGCCACGCTGAATGGCAGGCACTGGTATTGATACAACCCCAAGGATGTATTAACTACTAGGTCACATTTGAAATCATCATCCAAGCAGCTGTAAGTAAAAAATAATAGCACTTGCCCGCGAAAGGCAAAGGACCCGAGTTCGAGTCTCGGTCCGGCACACAGTTTTAATCTGCCTGGGAGTTTCATATCAGCACACACTCCACTGCAGAGTGAAAATCTCATTCTGGAAACATCCCCTAAGCTGTGGCTAAGCCATGTCTCCACAATATCCTTTCTTTCAGGAGTGCTAGTTCTGCAAGGTTCGCAGGAGAGCTTCTGTAAAGTTTGGAAGGTAGGAGACGAGGTACTGGCAGAAGTAAAGCTGTGAGGACGAGGCGTGAGTAGTGCTTGGGTAGCTCTGTTGGTAGAGCACTTGCCCGTGAAAGGCAAAAGTCCCGAGTTCGAGTCTTGGTCCGGCACACAGTTTTAATCTGGCAGGAAGTTTCATATCAGCGCACACTCCGCTGCAGAGTGAAAATCTCATCCTGGAAGCTGTAAGTAAGCTTTGAACAAGTCTATTTTGGAAAAATGTTGGCCCCCAGAATGCTACGCTAAGAATTTATCTGGACAGGGTGAGGGATAGGTATCAATAATAGACTTTGAAGTTTGATACTTTAAAACTCACCACAGAGCCGAAGGTTAGTGTTGTGTTTTTTGACAGTTACTGACAAAATTGACAATTTACTAAAGGAGACAGGCATGATAACATCCAAAAATGTAAGTCAATCTAGTTCCAATTTGGCTCACTCCTGTAAAACTACTGGGACTGGGCGGGCTTGAAAAAAAACACAGGTGTACTGTGAGTTTCATTGTGATGTGAGCCTTGAAATCGGTAGCACTCCAAAAATGGAGGAATATTCAGAGCAGAGTGCACCCAGTCATTGGTATGGAACTTAATCTGATACCAGATTCACTTCATCATAAACAGAGAACCCAAAAATTTTGAAGGCGTCTAACCCAATTAAGCTTCAGTGTTGGCATGATCTACTACTAGAAAGATCAAAGGCTGAACAACTAACTGTTTGTACACTATACAAGTAGAAAACTGTTACCCATGTCGGTGTTTGTTGTTTGTTGTAACTCATCAACCAGTGAGAGACGAGACAACACCGATGAACCAAGAGCCACATAGGTTTGAAAATATAGCAGTGTCACTGCTGCACTCATGTCCAGTTGCATTTTTAACATCTTGTTCATTGCATATACTTCAGTGTAGAGTTAGTTTCTGGCTACCATCACTTGGGAAACACTACTCGCATCATGTTCATGTCTGGTCAAGGAGGTTGAGAATTGCACTCAGATGCAATATGTCAGAGTTGCCTGCAGATGCAGTATGTCCATCTTTTTACAATGGTCACCCAGTGATTTGGGAAAGCAGCCCACTCATGTGGAACGAAACTGTAGAGGCAAGACAAAAGAGGAGTACGTAGCCACTGTTGTGATGCTGCTGTTGCTGCTGCTGCTGTTGCTGCTGCTGCTGCTTAGCACAGCACAGCAGTGCCCCATGTGGCATGGATGCCATGACATAATCTTCCCCCCATAAGCTAACTGATGGCAACCAAGGAGGAGAGGAAGCAACAGCAGTTACTTCACATCGTGCTTCTATCTGATTTCCTGCCATCCTAGATACTTCAAAAGACTAAGCAGTGTTCAGAACGTCAATGAGAGAGGGATTTTCACATTGTAAAGCATATTCTTGAGCTTCCTTTTCTGGGGCCAGGTGCATTATAGCATCAGAAACCGTCGAATCAGCATATGAGACCTGGTGGGCCTCAGTAACAAACTGGCAATGACGGCTAAGCCCATGGAGTTCCATTGCCCAAGCTCTGTACAACAGTTACAGCTACTTTTGGCAGCAATAGAAATCAACACAGGTCCCATAAACTTGAGTATGTGTGCAATGATGATTAGAGAGCAACTAACACATTTGGTTAAAAGGGAGACTGGCAGATTGCTGAAGAGGAGCTAGCAGAGCGTGACGAAAAGTGATGGACACGAAGAGAAATATGTGACAACACTAAAACCTTACACAAGTTGGGGTCAGCGACTCCAGCAACTTGAAAATGTTGCTGAAGGCATTTT
Source organism: Schistocerca serialis cubense (assembly GCF_023864345.2). Classification (NCBI taxonomy): domain Eukaryota; kingdom Metazoa; phylum Arthropoda; class Insecta; order Orthoptera; family Acrididae; genus Schistocerca; species Schistocerca serialis. The sequence continues at coordinate 698,847,120 of NC_064640.1, read as the reverse complement.
TCATACATGTCCCAATCTACCACAGAATTGTCGTACGGAGGGAACAGTGGGGTCATGTCGACAGTGGTGGAATGTAACAGGTCAGCGAGGCTGCCACATTGTTTAGTGCCACAGCAAGAGCCTGTTGCTGGTCAGTGAGAGCTCATTGTTATCCAGCGAGAGATTGGAGAACTTCTTCCATGGACATATTGGCTGTATATCGAACCAACGAAACAAAACACGTGGAGTAGAATGCCACACTCGTCACCGAGTATGTTGCAATGTTTTACAGCACAATATCAGAAACAACACTAACCAAGTTTTATTCTGCTTCCACACTGAATGAAGTGTAGAACAGTAAAAAGTCTAATAACCATAGAACTCATCAATATACAGTCTTGTAAATAAACACACAATAAGTAAGTAAACACAGGTGAGGCCGAGGGCTCGGTGTGCTGGGCTCAGGGCTGATGTGCTCATGGCACAACATTTACTGTGCTGTCTGTCCAGGTTGCAAGGTGACCTCTCTTGGCAGGCCTGAGAGGCACTTGTATTGCATGCTGTTTGATTATGCATATTCACACTATAGGGTTAAAACAGTGTCTGTAAAATATAGGTTTAGAACTTTTGCCCACTGCATTTGTTATTACCATACATCCTGTGGTATGTATGGCTATGGTAACTTTGCTGAGATATTTAAAGTTTTTTATCGATGCATGCTTGTGAATGACTTTTGCTATGCATTTGCAGACATCCGGCAGTTTTCTCGTAATGTTGTGGAACAATATGTATGGCGGGAAACTTTTTAAATCTCTCAACAGAGGTATTGTTACACGTCTGTAAATTAGTCAGTAAAAAGGCACATGTGAGAGCCATCTACATACGTGGTCTGTGTGTGTCCCAGGGTAATTTGGAATCAAGACATACACCAAATAGCTTAACAGCTGAGCATTCAGTTTCACTGCTTCATAACTGAAAATGATGATCACTGTCTTTCCATAGTCAATGGACAGCTCATTGGCTTTGACACATGTGTTAGACAGTTTAAGGTACTCTTTGTTTTCCTGTTTCAATCTGTTTATGTCTTTCCCAGAGCTAATGAATGTTGTGTCATCAGCATAAAGTACATATTTACAAGGTCACAGGACATGTCAATAGTAAGGTCATTCACAAATATTATAAACTGTAAAGGGTCAAACACGGAACACTGAAGAATGCCTCAAGTTACATATAAGTATTGAAACTTTTGGTTGTTGTAAACTACAATTTGTTTCCTATCACTGCGATAGGAGCTTACGAGGGAGGGTTCTAAGTCTCTGACTCCGTACCACCAAAGTTTCTCCAGTAGTACTGTACAGTTCACTGAATCAAATGCCTTGTTTAGGTCTACTCAAATGCCTTCAGTAGATAACTTTGATTCAAATGAGGTCTGTATAAAAGAAATGACGTGTTCAACTGCTTTCACTTTCGACAATTTGGACCTAAAACCATAATGAGATTTAGTCAGACTGTTGTTTCCAGATAAATGCCTGCAAATATCCTGTTGTGCACAGTATTCTAATATTTTGTAGAGGATAACTACTAGTGAAATTGGACAACAATTATTTGTGCATAACTAGTTATCCTTTTTATGAATAGGGACAAAACTGTTCTTTTTAGACACTCTGGAAAATGGCCACTAGCATACATCCAGTTTATTGGCGTACGAAGATCGTGTGATATGAGATCCACTGTTTTTTTAATCACAAAATTTGATAAGCCATAAATAGCCTCAGATTTTGAATTCGCTAGTTTTATTATTGATTTAACTACATCACATATTTGTATTTGTGTCCAGTTGAAGATTGGCACAGTATTTGCGCAGTTTTGAAGAAACTGATTGCCAGAAATGGGGTCTCGATTACGAGCGTATGTTGAATTGGAAATATGCTGACCAATACGAGTGGTAGTGGGGTTCGCTGCCTTGACAAAAAATTGATTAAATTCATCTGCTGTGATGTGTACAGCACCTGTGGTTTCTTTACAATTTATATCTGTATGCAACTCCACTTTAATAATCCTCCATGCTGCCTACATCTATTATGCGAGTTTTCAATGTAATGTTCATTTACTGTAGATTTGATTATTCTAATTTGTGATCTGTAATGTCCTTTGACGTTGTTAGAAGTGGCTTTGTCCACATTACTCCTTTTTACTTTTTTGTAGCAAATAATTACCAAGGGCCTTAATTTCTGTAAGTCAGGCATAAACCATTTGTATTTGTGTTAGGTGACTGTTTCTTTTGAATTTGTTACTATATTGTTTTTTGATCTCTGGTCAACATATATTATAACCTTTAGAGATAATATTCCTGAATTTGTTGAGGGCTTCCTCTGCAGTTTGGAAGCAAGTAAGACAGTATTCCAGTCTATTATTCGTGAATCTGTTGAGGGCTTCCTCTGCATTTTGTAAGCAAGTAAGACAGTATTCCAGTCTATTATTCTATCATTTTGCATTTTGGAAGCAATAAGACAGTATTCCAGTCTATTAGTTTTAGTTCCATCCTATAGGTGTTAATATTCTTATCAGTTAATAATCTAACATTCCAGTACTGAATTTGTTGTTGGTTGACATTTAATTTCTCAGTAATTAATTTCACCCATATACGTTTATGGTCTGATACGTGATCAACATTAAACAATCCTCATTCAAATTCGATTTTAAGTGCATTTGTTACGAAGTTATCAAGACAGGACTGAAGTCTTGTAGAACTTACATTTGTAAAGAAAAGATGAAATGATCTTAACATATTTGCTAAGTTAATATTTTTAGTTGTATTTTGTCTGACATCAACGTTTAAGTCTCCAGAAATTAGTAAATTGTATTTGGTATATTTCTGCACATGGACAATAAGCTTTTCTAAGTATTTAGTAAATTTCTCTGCATCACTTTCGGGAAAGTGACATACAGAAACAGGTATAAGCGTTACTGTTGGTAGAAACATAACAGCTTCTACAAAAACACTTCGAATATGTAAGTTGTTAATGTTCAGAACAGTACATTTCACACACACACACACACACACACACACACACACACACAAACCCCCAGAACCTTCTTTGGGTCTACAGTAACTTGTAATTAGATGAAAACCTAGTGGAACATACAGTTTTATGTCTTCTTCTTTTAGCCAATGGTCATTTAAGCATAATATCATTCTTCTATCATCTTTCAAAAGGATACCAAGTCCATCAGTCTTATATTTTACAGATCTGATACCTAAGTGTAAAAATAAAACAGATCAGTTATTACAAGAAGGAAGATTTATTATGTGATAGGGCAATTTGGAGGAACATAGATTTGTTTGTGTGGCACTGAATCCTAATTTAGTTTGCGATTGGACTTCCTTGATGCAGTCCATAAAAAGTCTTCACTGCTCTATGTCATTTGTTTGGGTCTGCTTGAGACATGGATAGCAGTGTGCTTTACGTGACCTCCAGCAGGATTTATATGAACACAGTTTTGAAGCACTTGGTACCACTTCCGCAGGAGATGATGTAGATTCTGTACTTACTGTGGCTACTTTCTTCTTTTCTGCATGTGGTATTGGTGTCTTCTTGGAGAGTGCAGCCTGTATTTCCAGTTCTGCAGTTTCTGTTGATTTTGCAGCAACTGTTGAGGTTCTCATCTTGTTTAGATTATGGTTCTACTTATTGGCACAAGGAGATCGAATATATTGATAGGAAGTGCCTAGGCATTTGATAGTAGGCCTACTGTTTGTTAGCACTTTCAATAAATTTGCACTGAGTTTAGCTTTTCCTAATTTTGCCAAGTGAAATCCGTGTCTTGAAAAGTCTTTTCGTTGAAGAAGCTTGTTTATGTCAGTTACTTTGATGTGGTTTCTCACTGTAACTCTTTTCATTAAATATTTGTTCATCTCAAATATCTTGTGGATTTCTCCTGGATTATCAAATGTATAAAATATTGTGCAGAGTGTTAATGGAGTCTGCATAGTTTTTGAAAAAGCTCCATTCAGTGGATCCACAAATTCATCTTTTCTCTCATTTATGTCACTTGCTCCCGTCAGGATGATGACAAAATCATTTTTTCCTAAATGGAGTGATTTGTTTTGGGTGAATATGGCATTAGGCTTTACAAATGATATACACTTACAGTTGCTTGATAATACATCATTTAACATTTCTGCACACGTTTCTGTAGATGTTTAATATTTTTCAGTGAACCAAGTAGCAAACTCGATGCTACGTCAAAGATAGTACTCTGCCTTTGCAGTGATTTGTTAGTACAGTACATTTTATTGGTACATCAGACCACACCTTTAAAAGACACACAAATTCGTAATCAATTTCTCTAAGAAGGTTCATTGCCCCTGTTGCTGTTTCAGAGGTCCATTTCTCTCTGCTGGTAATATCCTGCAACACCTTATGTACAGACACTAAATTCTTCTGAATAGCTGACATGGCTAGAAGACCATCTTGTATCACAGCGTCTCTTCAAAGTCATTTTAGACAATTAAGTAAAGCCTCACACCTCAAAGCAGAGCTGCTGAAATAGTTTGAAAACTGCAGCATATCTCTTTTTCTGGAATTCGAGAATATACCATCTTTGTACCTGCCGAATTACTGGTTGGAGAAATAATTAGGAGAGTCAATCTACATTTAAATTATAAGATAAAAATTAAGGTGGATATTATTAAAACCACACCAAGCAAATATAAAGAAAGAGTTGTTTTCTGTATATAGAACATACATGGAGAAGCTGATAAAGATTTTGTACAAGAATATTTATTTGCAAATTCTTCCTACCCAGCCAAAAATACAAAGAAAAAGACTGCTACTCACCATGATCTGCTTGTATGGGATGTGGGTGGTTGGATGACCTCTAAAAGTAGTTGAAACTAGGTAGCTGAAGGCAAGGCTATCCTCATTTCTTACCAGTCTCTTCCACTCACACACACACACACACACACACACAACACATGTCAAGAAAATGTATACATAGGGATTGCTGTACCTCACAAACCCCTGTCACTAACTTAGAATCGCTGCAGTTATGAAACTGAAGATTCGATTTATCTCTGAGATGTGGCAGTGGAATGCAGTACTACACATATATCATCATTTGGCTAGAGGTGGGTGCTGAAATAGTTTTCATCGATTTGGTGGACATCATTCATCACAATGCGCTACAAGTTCACTGATAATTGTGGTATGGAGAGGTTAGCTGTTAACGATCGTAGGTAGATAGCTCTGTGTCACATGGCGAACACACAATTGTATATTATGAATCGAATGCAAGTTAGCTGCGTGGTTAGAGGTGCCATGTCAGTGATTGCGCGGCCCCTCCCGCCAGAGGTTTGAGTCCTCCCTTGGATGTGTGTGTGTGTGTGTGTGTGTGTGTGTGTGTGTGTGTGTGTGTGCAGCACATACTGCATCTACTTTCTGTCATTCTGTAACACAGATTCATGTCAGTTTAGAGCCAGATGGTTCTCTTTTTCCAGGAAAGCATCAAAGATAGCAGCCAACTTGTATGCATCCCTATTACCTCAGTAGACATACACCAACTGTTGTTTAACGTATTTGTTAGCTGGCACCCCATGGTTGTGATTGGTAGAGAGTACAGAAAAGCACATTGTAAATAATGTTAGTTTGAGTGTAAAACACATAAAGAGTCTTACACAGGGTCGAACATGCGATCCATTATGTAGTTGTATATTGCAGCCCTCAAGCTGGTAATATAAGCTCTTTAGCTAAGGACACTTTGCCGATAACTTTCAGGTCATGCCTGAGCTTGTGATCCGACATATCTAAATTTATTACTCTGCATTTGGTGGCCATCCAAGTTAAACAAGCTATTCCAGCAGTCTTATCGCTTCCACAAAAAATGAGTGTTTCCCTGGTTCCTGGTGATTCCATGTCACCTCTTTCTTGCATTCCTCCTGCTGCCAGATGCCCTTTCTCATGTACAATCACCAAACAGAAGACATGCAAGTACTCCCTCATTCCCCCCAATTTCCCCACATTTTGCCATAGTTCCTGTCAATTTTCGTAATTTTACCGATTTTATGTCATTTCTGTTCATGTGATCATTTCACTTCTCATCATGTATTCTAAAATTGCTTGTAATAGTACAGTTTTCAACACCTAGTGCAACTTTACTATTTCTCTGTAGGTGTGTGCACCCCCCCCCCCTCAACCCTCCAGTGTTCATACATGACCACCTTTTGGAACAGTGTTGCAGTAACTGCAACTGAAGAAAATGGTAGCAAAATCTACGAACACAACAACGAGCGATGCTTGCTTTAGACAAGGAATGCCTTCGGGCTGCAGACAGGGCTGTAAAGAGTCTAGAAATACAAGCAAGAGTAAACAGGAGGAGGAACAAGAGGAAGCTGGAGGAGGAGTTTGCAGAGGATGAAGATAATCCATCCTATGGACCTGGAATGCACTAAAAAGTTAATCCAATCTTTGTCGCTCGATTCCCAAAACTTTTATTTTCTCATACTAATTACATGTTTTCTAAGGATCTTCCAAACATATTTGTTTCAAACTTTCAGTAAATGTTACACGGTACCTTCTGCATAATTTAATACAGCCTTTTTCCAAAAAAACTGTATATTTTTGAATATATAAATAAAAAATTGCAAAAGAATGTTGTGAATGTTCATTACAAATGAAAAAAAAAAAAATCATCTTTAATAACTGAACTAAAATTTTGTAAAATCCCTGTGTTAAGTTGTAGCCCATATTCCAATAAATAATCTGTAAAAAGTTCAACTTCCTACCTCAAATACTTTGCGAGGAAAGATGTAATTTATAAGCATTATTTTAATATTGCAAGTATATGGCGTTCCGGAGCCCCTTAACATTACAGCATGTTTAAGTGCAGAACCATATAGCCTTAGGAGTGTGTGTTTATGTTCTACAATCGTTACTCTCTTTCCATCATCTTCCTGCCAGGGTAATCCAAGCACTACAACAATACTTCAGAGTTTATAATGCAAGTGATTTATGTAAAATGTTCCAAACGTCTTCTGTCTGGTGCTCCATCATGCGTAAACCATACACTTCTTCTTCTTCTTAAATGCCCATTATATCACCACAGCACTCTCAAATGTATCTGGCTCATATCTGCTATATACCAACAAAAGGTGGTAAACTTCTTAGCATCCATGCATCTAGAGAGATCGTCTGTAATTGGATGAGTAACACGAGTATGACTGCTGCAGAACGATCTTTGCGGGACAGAAGTTACTAAATTGGAATGAGAATACCGGTCTAAATCATAGGTGTTGATTGAGTGTGCAAGTTTGGAAGACATATTTAGGGATGGGCTATGAGCGCACTCTAGAAACGTGCGACGCGAAGGCAATTTCTCGAGAATGTCTCGGGTACGCTCGAGAAGTTGACAGTGCTGCGCTCTCTGAGAAATTGCGCAAACCTTCAGTACACGAAGCACTGAGCCGCAGTGGTCGTACTCGTAGTACGTACGTGCACGGAAAACTTTGAAATTCTATGATTGATATCAACTGCACTACCGTTATTAATGTGTACTGAAGTATTAGTATATGCCTCATAAGACAAAAATTATAGAATTGTTGTTTAAAACAAAGCACAGAATTCGCATGAAACAGAAGCTTTATTCTTACAAAATAAGTTACCTTGTACATTCTGCATGTATGCTTAAACTTAAAAGAGAAGTGCTATAGCCTTTTATATACAGAAACTGAGTACATGCGTTTACTTACTGAAGAAAGAAGGGAAACAAAAGTTGTTCAGCAGAAGACATTGTTACATCCCATTGCTGCACTGCCGTCGATTTTTGTTTAGAAATATGATTTTATTAACCAATTGGCCTTTTAGTCTGCTTCTTTGTTTGGTTATAAGTAGTCCTGTTTTCGAAAATATTCTTTCACTGGGAACAGAAGTTGCAGGTATTGCAAGATATTTTTTTGCCACGACAGCTAGACCTGGGTAACTGTTTTCATTTTTTTCCAGTAGTGTAAATGATTATCCGCGCGTTGTAGGTACGGTTCTTCCAAATATCGTTGTACCTCCAGGTCTATGCTATCACAACCGCTTTTCATTAGATGTTTATTGGAAACCTCTTCATCAAAAGAAGCCCATAAGGAACTACTGGCGTTTTGTACGAAATGGTACTAGTGGCTAGTGTCGCTAGCAGCCGAATGAGTAGATCGTACGGTCTCTACCACGTTTGTGCACTCTGCAATTAGGCTTGCAACGGCATGTTTTGAATGAATGGGATTCGTAAATGGTAACGTTTTGAATCTTGGGTCGAGAACTGTGGCAACGGCATGTACTGTGTTTCTATTAATCCTAGCCGGACTATTAGCGAGTTGTGCAGATGTTGCTGTAGCTCTTGCGCTGTCGTGGTAGCCCACTTCCCATTGCATACTGTTAGGATTAGCTTTCGAAAGAGAGGTATAGTTTTCAGTTGAGATTTCACTTGTTACCACTTCGAATGGCTCCAGTACACACAAACATTCGCTCAAAATTCGCCACTCGTCAGCTGTGAGGTTCTGGAGGATGCTAAGTTCACCCAACCTGGATACAATACACTATTTAAACGCAAAACACATTTAAACGAATGGCGCAGAGCACAGCGCTACCATGTCACAATCTCTCGAAAGTTCACAAAAGTCGAATAGTCGATATACGGTTTCTATCGTTTTCGATGTAGCGTGTATGCGTCATAATGACGTCACATCGTATCCAAGTCCGGTGAACTTGGCATCCTCCGTGAGGTTCTCTACACCTGAATACAAAGATGATAAACAGGCTGCAATGCATTCCATTTGCTCCACTAGACGTTGAAGCATATAAAACGTACTGTTCCATCGGGTTTCGGTTTCCTGAATCAATTTATGAAGAGGTTTTTTTCATTAGATCCTGGATCTCATGGAGATTTTCATTAGCATTGCAACTGTTTTTAAAATAGCTACCAGTTTTTCTGGCCTTTTCCCGCATTATGCAGAGCTCACTGTTGCTGTTCAAAGAACTTTTCACAACTAAATTGAGGGTGTGTGCTAAACAAGGCACATGTTGCATATCTATGTTGCCACTGTGATTAAGTTGTACGGCTGCCGTCATGTTACTGGCGTTGTCAGTTGTGATGCTTACAACTTTGTTTTCAATGTTCCATTTTGAAATCACGTTATCTAACGCCTCACTAATATTTAGCGCTGTATGCTTTTCCGGGAAACGGAATGTCTCGAGAGCTAAAGCTTTCAGGCACCAATTAGTGTTAATGAAATGACCAGTTACAGCAATATTGCCTCACTATTGAGTGAGGTCCAAATATCGGTCGTTAAAGAAACACAAGTAAAGTCTTCCACGGCCAAGTTTACAGCCTCTTTCTGTTTATGGTAATCGTCCTCAATCGTGAGGCGCAACTTTTTTCGATTTGGTATCGAGTATTGTGGGTCCAACAGTGAAGTGTCCTCGACGATTGAAAGCAGTTGAAAATCGTCTGTTATCATGGCCACAAGTGCTTCATCTAGCTGTTGTTGCCGTTTACTTCCCTTTATGAAGAGAAGTGTAAGATTTAGACCAGTGCTCTGCAAGAGGATACGTTATGCTCGACAACTAGTCCAATAAAATTACATATCGTATCGTGCAAAAGCTAGGATTGTATAGGTTTGATTGTGGGGTATGTTGTATATTATCGGAGTACTTTTACACGGAATCCACCTTTTGTACCATACGTACCTGGATCTTTTGTCTGCCTCGCACTATTGGAAGAAGGAGCCTCTGTATCCACGGACGTCACTGTTTTATTGCTCGGTAAATTGTGCAGTTTAAGATATCTAATCGTGCCCATTGTATTTTTTTATACATTACGGAGATTTTTACGACAAATGTTGCAAGTAACGTTATCTCCATCCTCCGTAAAGTATTGCCAGCACCATGAGGTTCGTTTTCGAGTGTCCATATTGATTTGAATAACAGCTTTACTCGAATGAAACCTGAGAAATACTACTTACGAGCATAGCGGCGGCATTCAATTCATAAAATAATAGCGGCACGGCGTATGTTGTCGCAGCCCACTGGCGCGCAGCGGCTCACGCCGCCGAGCCGTTTCTCGTGAGCTTCTCGAGAGTTGCTTGAGAACGAGAGGCTCGAGGAATTCTCGGTGCGCTCGAGTCGCCGCGCTACGCCATCCCATCACTGGGCATATTGTGCTCTTCCAGAAACCAAAAATATCGAGGTGTATTGATTATGTGGAAGTCAGCTTGCTCTGTTCCTTAACAAAACATCGCATTTAGTGGCTATAGTGCACTCCTGCTTCTGATCAGTTTCAAATTAAATCACAGAAAATGTTGCAGGGAGCATTGGTTAAAGACAGAGGAATAGCTACAAGATGCAGAGAGAGACCATTTAGAGTTTTGGTTAGGGTCTATGAATGTGAGAATACCTTGTGATTCCCATCCACATAGAGAGAGATGGCCAACCGTAATAAAATCTTACCGAATTTGTGAAGTTTTTCGGCTAAGGAACATAGTTTTTGCACCTCCTTTCTGCTGGTGGCAATTTCCTAGACTAAGAAACAATATTTGTGACATGTGATGTAGGTAGTGTAACAGGGTTCCAAATATGTTCACATTTATATGACTCCCTCAAAATAATGGAGGGGTGGTGTAGCAATGATACAGAAATTGAGAACCATGCTGTAATGTGATTGGCTGATAGCATCACGACATCGATGTGTTGAGACGTTTTGTTGATGCAATGAGAGTGGTGGTTTGGACCTCAAGTAATTGTGCAAAATATGTTGAAATTACGGAAAATGTGGTAAAATTAAGAAATCTGATGGAAAATACGTGAAACTGATGAAAATATGAAAAAAAATGTGAGGGATGATGGTACTTTCATGCTCGCCTTGGTGTATATGGGCTTAAGTCTGACAGAATATGCCATAGTACCACATGGCAGTTTTGCATTGCAAGCCCTAAAAATGATAGATGCAGTGTCCAAAGATTTGATGATCAGGATGACTACCACACAGGACACCGAAAAAGCAATTGTATACATTAGTGCGACATGCCTCGCCAATAAGAGGAAACACTGCTCTTGGTCTCTTTCAGAATGGAACATCGAGACATCTGCTGAAATGCAGGAGGATCTGCAGCGAATTGACGCATGGTGCAGGGAATGGCAATTAAATCTCATTGTACACAAGTGTAATGTGCTGCGGATACATAGAAAGAAAGATCCCTTACCATTTAGCTACAATATAGCAGGTCAGCAACTGGAAGCAGTTAATTCCATAAATTATCTGGGAGTACACATTTGGAGTGATTTAAAATGGAATGATCATATAAAGTTGATCGTCAGTATAGCAGATGCCAGACTGAGATTCATTGGAAGAATCCTAAGGAAATGCAATCTGAAAACAAAGGAAGTAGGTTACAGTACGCTTGTTCGCCCACTGCTTGAATACTGCTCAGCAGTGTGGGATCCGTACCAAATAGGGTTGATAGAAGAGACAGAGAATATCCAACGGAGAGCAGCGCGCTTCGTTACAGGATCATTTAGTAATCGCGAAAGCGTTGCGGAGATGATAAATAAACTCAAGTGGAAGACTCTGCAGGAGAGACGCTCAGTAGCTTGGTACAGGCTTTTGTTGAAGTTTCGAGAACATACCTTCACCGAGGAGTCAAGCAGTATATTGCTTCCTCCTACGTATATCTCGCGAAGAGACCATGAGGATAAAATCAGAGAGATTAGAGCCTACACAGAGGCATACCGACAATCCTTCTTTGTACGAACAATACGAGACTGAAATAGAAGGGAGAACTGATAGAGGTACTCAAGGTACCCTCCGCCACACACCGTCAGGTGGCTTGCGGAGTATGGATGTAGATGTAGATGCTACACCATCACTGTGGAACACGAGTTTAAATGTTGAGATCATCACTTTTGGAGAGCTGTTTGGAAGTGCTCCACAATGTTTTAAACTCCGGTTTCCGTAATTGAGACGTATTTCACATTTTTGTCAATAAGAAACACTGCCTCTGTCTTTTATTTCAATCATCCTGCATGTTGTGGGAGCAGCTTAACTTACACCATGTGATGCCCAGCTTTCAGTGAGAGCTGATGGATTGATATGTGCAAATTCAGCACTGGACACAGACCTCAAAGTCATGATGGAAAAACAAAATTTGTGGCAGTGTACAAAGCTGTAGTCACACACTGCTTGGATGTGCTACAGCAGAAAAACGATGTATCAAACTGCTTATGAAAGAACAACCCAGGAACACTCTTTTGTGATTGATAGTCTGTGGGATATGGGCAACCGTGCTTTAAACTGGTCTGTGCAAGCGACTTCAATCACTGGCCATATGGTCTTTTGGACATGTATATTTAATATGCTCAGTGTCAACATGCAGACAATATTTGGTTTCGATACATTGGAAGAGAGAGAAATGGTACAATCTTATCGAGTTCTCTAACGGGTGACATTAGCGAGGTTTTTATGGTCCGTTGTTTTAATCTGGTGGATGTTATAAAATAGGCCGGCCGAAGTGGCCGTGCGGTTAAAGGCGCTGCAGTCTGGAACCGCGAGACCGCTACGGTCGCAGGTTCGAATCCTGCCTCGGGCATGGATCTTTGTGATGTCCTTAGGTTAGTTAGGTTTAACTAGTTCTAAGTTCTAGGGGACTAATGACCTCAGCAGTTGAGTGCCATAGTACTCAGAGACATTTGTTATAAAATAAAGAGATGAGAGAGAGGGAGACTGTGCTGTCAACGAAGTCCCTGACACCATTACACTGTCGTATTTCGAACGTAGTAATCATAGGAATATGGTAAAGGAGATCAGGACATCCACAAGGTGATATTTATAGCCTGTCATTCAGTATCGATGAATTGTAGGTGTTATGCTTCTGAATTTCTTTGGGCAGCCTGCGTACACACTGCGTAGTTTTGAATTTCCTCCTGTACGTTAGTGTGCTATTTTCCTCGTTCTGATAGCTCTCTATTTACTCAGTGGCGGGTAAAGGACTAGACAGCCTTCTAAATAATGGAACAGTGCTGTTAGAACGTGATGGGATTTTGAGCTAATTAACAGGGGTCTGTGATTTGGCGGGGGAGATGTCTTACTCGTAGAAATCATGTGGATTCAAATAATATATATCAAAGACCAGAAGACTGGTGAGAATATAGCAGGCAGCGATACTCTGACGAAAAGGGAGTTGAGAGGTGAGCTCTATACCGCTTCCTCTAAGTGCTGTGGGCACACATATTACTACCTCTCACATATATCTCGTGAAGTGGCTGCAGTGAGAAAACGGGGACCTAATACGAAGATTTTTACCAAGTGACAATCAGCAGCAGAAGTTCCATTCTTTTTTCTCAATAAATAACAGACAACATTCTTCTGTGAGGTTTGTGTGCCTATAAATGGATGGAATGACATCTTAGTAGGTAGACTAAATTTACATTTACATCTATATGCGTACTTTGCAAGCCATTGTATGGTGTGTGGCAGTGGGTACTCTGTACCACTACTAGCCATTCCCTTTCCTATTCCACACGCAAATAGAGTGAAGGGAAAAGACTGCCTATACACCTCCTTATGAGTGCTCATTTCTCTTATCTTACGTTTGTGGTCCTTATGAATGTTGGAAGCAGTAGACGGCTTCTTTGGTCCACTTCAAATGTTATTCTCAATAGTATCCCTCAAAAAGAATGTCATATTCTCTCTAGCGATTCCTATTTGGGCTACCTGGAGGTTGTAATCCGACAGCTGGAAAAAAATTGCTCACCATGCAAACTGTCATGATTAGTTTAATGAATTAGCCTATCAATTTGTTATCAGAGACATGCCACCAGGTGGGTGGAGCTAAGGTCTAGAATAACATTGGATCGGTGATCAGGCGTTTTTTCGTTGTGACGAGATCTTTTAACGAAATTTTAATCTCCCACCTACACAGGGAGAGATGACCATCGTAATAAAATCATCTATACTACCGAATTTATAAAGTGATACGTAATATAAACCTGATATTTACAACTTCTCTGCGCTGTGATCCTAAAAGATTTTGTATGTGAAGAATCATTTGATTACTCTAGTACCTCCAGCCACAGAAGTCGAACACGCGGCAGAACAAATGGATGTGGTCAGACCATAGAGGGCTCCGCCTCCGCGGCGGCTATTCCATGCAGCGGCTCTCGCGCAGCGAGGGCGCCACCACTAAGCCACGTGCAGACAGCGGCCAATAGCCGCTCCCTCCGGTTTCGTATATAGGGACCCGTTCTGCCCTAGTCCAGCACCTCACCCTCGACCGACACCTCACCTGGACCCCTCATCTCCAGACCGTCCAGCAGAAAGCCCATTCCCGCCTCTGCCTTCTGAAACTCCTGTCTGGCCAGACATGGGGATTGCATCCTTCTACCATCCTCCACACCTACAAATCCCTCATCCGTTCTATCCTCTGTTGTGCCAGCGTTGCCTGGATCTCCGCCCCCACCCGCTTTTACAAGGCCCTCCAAATCCTTGAACGCCATGCACTCTGCCTTGCCTTCCGTATCCGCCTTCCTTCCCCCACACGGCTCCTGTATGAACTGATCCCCTTCCCCCGCCTCCTCCTGTTCCTCCAACATCTCCGCATCCTTTACATTGTCCGCAGGCTTGATCCCCCCCACCCTCTGGTTTCCTCCTTCCTCTCCACCCCCCGCCCGTTGCCGCGCCTCTATCGCTGTATCCCTCCCTCTCTCCACCTCCACACCCTCCATCTCCTTCATCAGGGCAATTTCCAACGCCTCCCCCTCTCGGATGACGAACTTCGCCGTGACATCTACCCTTCCTTCCAACTGTAACCTGGCCTTGTTCCTCCCCCTCCCCAGGGCCCCCTTTTTTCCTCTTCCCTCCTTCTCCCCGAGCGGATTTTCCTCCTTCCCCCTTCCTCTCCCCTGAGACCCTGCACCCCATACTTGCCTCTTTCCTTCCCACATCCCTCCCTCCCTGGCCCTCTTCAGCGCGCCCCCCGCTCATCTCCCACATCTCTTCCCCTCCCTCCCTTCTTCCAGTCTCCCTCATCTCCTTGCGCCTGGCAGATCCTCTGTTTTGATCATCATCAGTGTGCCACATCAGTGTTGTGTTTAGTGCTGTTTCTCCTGTGGTGTCAAGAGGTGTGATTTTAATTGTGTGCTGCCTTGAGGTTCGCCGTCAGTGTTTGTTATGTGCTACGCCATCCGTCGATACCTTTTATGCTCCAGTCATACTGTGGCTTGTGTTCTTTTAATTGTCGCAGTGTGTGGCTTTTTGTGTGTGCTACTTTTCAACAGTTTTTTATCGCCATTTTACGGTCACCCCGTTTTTTGTCTATTGCCTTCCATGATGTTCCCCCTTTTTTATATCTATGTTCACCATATTCTCTCCTTTGTTCTTTTTAAATGTCTTCTATTGTTTGTTCTATGTCTTTCAGCTGAAGAGCAGCGCATATGCTGCTGCCAGCCCACCCCGATGGGGAATTGAAATACAATAAAGGAAAAAAAAACCTAGTCCAGCCAGTCTGGTACTCGCTCCGGATTTCGTTTCTATCTCGGCGGTACTGCGTTCTGGTCGTTGCTCGTTGTTGACATTTGCCTTGCTCTGGTTCCGAGTGGATTTATGTTTGGTGTTTGGTGTTGTGGTTTCCACAAACCTCCGTTTTTTATCTCTTCCTCGTTGTGAGGCTCATAGATGGTCGTGGTCGGTTGTTGTTAGTTGTCGTTGGTCTGTCGTCCGACTCGTCCTGTGTTTACCCGGTGGTGCGTGCTCCACCGCCGGCGGCTTCCCCGCCTGGCGGCTCCGATCCGCAGCCCAAGGCGTTCCCGCTGTTGGTTGTGGTTACTACAATTACTTTAAGAGAGACCAAAAGTGAGGAAGCATCCTGTGTCAGAGGTAGATCTGAGCACTCTGTCATGAGCCAAAACTGAATTTAATATTATAGTCCTATGATGCAGGACGTAAAAGATATTAATCTGATTAGAACAGACTTTTTTATGTGACGAAATAATTCTTAGAGGAAATATAGTCTATGCCATACTGTTACAAGATTTTCACAAGTTACGATGCTTTAGCAATGTGAAAACGCGTGTGTGCCCTGATTTCTTCTGTCTTGGAAAATAACTCGTATTAAAGGAAGAAATCTACATTTACCATGAGAAATTCGAAGTGTATGGCCACCCACATCCCTGTCTCGGATTGGGTAAAGTGGGGAGAGTCTATGTTGGGGTGAATTTCAATTAGAATTATATGTACAAGCTCCTGCTGCTTCTCTCGCAGTGCGTTGCAGCCAGTGGCAGGAGTGAGCACAAGGCTTCGGTCGACCAGAAGCTGCAGACTAGTTACAAAGAATCCAATGACCTTTCGACTCTAGCATGTAGCAGTGGGGACAAGTCTCGGCAGTGGCTTTGTGAGTGGCGACAGTAGCAGACGTGAGTGCTGTGTGAGAAAATTCAATATGACAGATGTTTGTGCTGGATGACTATTCCCTCCAGGTAAATTGATTGGTTGGCTGCTTGGTGACAGTCTCTCTCACCTCTGAGCATAGGGTGGTGCTGGCCTGTCGATGGGCGTGCAGCTGCCGATATGGCCGATGCAAGTGTTGGTCTCTCCTGACCAGCGCCAAAGAGACAATGTGAAACGATGCGCCAAGTCCCCAGCTCTCACTAGGGAACCTCCCCATCGCACCCCCCTGAGATTTAGTTATAAGTTGGCACACTGGATAGGCCTTGAAAAACTGAACACAGATCAATCGAGAAAACAAGAAGAAATTGTGTGGAACTATGAAAATAATAAGCAAAATATACAAACTGAGTAGTCCATGCGCAAGATAGGCAATATCAAGAAGAATGTGAGCTCAGGAGCGCCGTGGTCTCGTGGTTAGCGTGAGCAGCTACGGAATGAGAGGTCCTTGGTTCAAGTCTTCTCTCAAGTGAAAAGTTTACTTTCTTTATTTTCGCGAAGTTATGATCTGTCCGTTCGTTCATTGACGTCTCTGTTCACTGTATCAAGTTTCGTGTCTGTGTTTTGCGACCGCACCGCAAAACCATGCGATTAGTAGCCGAAAGGACGTGCCTCTCCAATGGGAACCGAAAAAATTTGATCGCAAGGTCATAGGTCAACCGATCCCTCCAAAGGAAAATACATCTAATATATTTTATACGACACTGGTGGCGGCATGTGCGTCACATTATAGGAATATGTTGTCTACCCACCTAACTTGTACACTCGGCGAATGGGTAAAAAGATTCGCCTACCTGGCCCGATTTAGGTTTTCTTGTGGGTGTGATAATCACTCCCAAAAATAGTGATGAAAACATAAGAGTTTGTCACATAAACTGAAAATAAAAAATTAAACTTTTCACTCGAGGGAAGTCTTGAACCAAGGATCTCTCATTCCGTAGCTGGCCACGCGAACCACGGAACCATGGCGCTCCAGAGCTCACACTATTCTTACTATTGCCTATGTTGCGCGTGGATCACTCATTTTCAAATAACTTCTGGGAATTCAGCCAGGTAACACTTTCAGCGACCGCCGATATTTCGGCGGGAGAACACCCCGCCATTTTCAAGGCAAACTGCAACGGACAGGTGGCGTACATGCAAATTTAATACCTCGGTTCTCGGACTGAAGCAGGAAACATAACACACACAAACACACACACGCACACACACACACACACACACACACACACACACACACACACACACACACACACACACACATCGGGTGATTGATGATAATTCTGAGTCAACACCTAAGTGTACTGCCTTTTTGCCTTACGTAGGAAACACGTCCAATAAGATCGGTCGTATTTTACGGAAATACGATGTGAAATGTGTTTTCCGACCTCCATCTAAAATTAGAGCACTTTTGAGTTCCGTTAAGGATGATCTTGGACTGCGTAAGGCGGGTGTATATCGTATTCCCTGTAGCTGCGGCATGTCATATATTGGTCAAACTATCAGGACCGTGGAGGACAGATGTACTGAGCATAAATGGCACACACGATTACAGCAGCCAAATAGATCTGCTATTGCCGAACATTGCTTGGATACTGGTCACCCCATGTTATATAATAACACCGAGATATTGGCATGCACGTCCAGCTATTGGGACAGTGTCATTAGGGGGGCAGTTGAGATTAAATTAGCGAGCAACCTCGTTAACAGGGATGGAGGTTTCTGTTTAAACTCTGTTTGGAATCCGGTTCTCTCCCTTGTCAAAAAACAGAGGAACAGAGTCAATGCTGCCTCACCTGCGAATTCATAGTCTCACTATCGATAGCTCTGACTTTGGTCATCTTTGGTGGCACTGGTGTTCATTGTGTGTGTGTGTGTGTGTGTGTGTGTGTGTGTGTGTGTGTGTGTCCTGCTTCAGTCCGAGAACCGAGGTATTAAATTTGCATGTACACCACCTGTCCGTTGCAGTTTGCCTTGAAAATGGTGGGGTGTTCTCCCGCCGAAATATCGGCGGTCGCTGAAAGTGTTACCTGGCTGAATTCCCGGAAGTTATTTGAAAGTTGTATACGCCAGGAGAAACTCAGGTCTCACATGGATCACTCAGTTTGTATATTTTGCTTATTTTTTTCATAGTTCCACACAACTTCTTCCTGTTTTCTCGATTGATCTGTGTTCAGTTTTTCAAGGCCTATCCACTGTGCCAACATATAACTAAATCTGAGCGGGTGCGAGGGGGAGGTTCCCTAGTGAGAGCTGTGGACATGGCGCATTTTTTCGGTTTCCATTGGAGAGGCACGTCCTTTCGTCTACTAATCGCACGGTTTTGCGGTGCGGTCGCAAAACACAGACACTAAACTTAATACAGTGAACAGAGACGTGTATGAACGAACAGACAGATCATAACTTCGCGAAAATAAAGAAAGTAAACTTTTCACTTGTGAGAAGACTTGAACCAAGGACCTCTCATTCTGTAGCTGCTCACGCTGACCACGAGACCACGGTGCTCCTGAGGTCACATTTTTCTTGATATTGCCTATCTTGCTCATGGACTACTCAGTTTTTATACTTTGCTTGTTTTTTTCATAGTTCCACACAACTTCTTCCTATTTTCTCGATTGATCTGTGTTCCGTTTTTCAAGGCCTATCCACCACTGTGCCAACTTATAACTAAATCTTAGGGGGGGGGGGGGGGGTGCGATGGGGAGGTTCTCTTGTCAGCAGTCGACAGACCGTGTGCTCATCACAATCACAAGTGTGTCTGATATGTAGGATTTGTTCTTCAGATACGTTTAGTGGAAACATTGCGGTGGAGGAGGGTGACTGTGTTCTCAAACGTCAGTGTGTACAAGACCTCAGATATATTTAGCGCTACGATCTACTGGTGGCGGAAATTTAATGATTTGTATCATGTTTATGTGTGATACTCAAACGTTGAAAATATGTTTTTATTATGAAGAAGGTACGCTATAAGATGGTGGTAGTGTTTTATGCGATCTATTTGACTTCTGTAAATTGTTGAACAATTAATTTGGTAGGGTAGCGCAAATGGACTATTTCCCTCTACTTTTGATATCGAAATTGCGTCAACTCTCCGTTTGCCCCTAGCATTAACCAATAGGACCACGGTATTCTGGGGAGAGATGGAAATGGTTCAAATGGCTCTGAGCACTATGGGACTTAACATCTATGGTCATCAGTCCCCTAGAACTTAGAACTACTTAAACCTAACTAACCTAAGGACAGCACACAACACCCAGCCATCACGAGGCAGAGAAAATCCCTGACCCGCCGGGAATCGAACCCGGGAACCCGGGCGTGGGAAGCGAGAACGCTACCGCACGACCACGAGATGCGGGCAGAGATGAAAACCTTCATCTATGTGTTTGTAGACATTGGTTCACACACACAAACAGCAAACAGCCACTCAAGAGATATAGTGACAGGAAGCGAATCTGGAATTTCCCGATCAACAAAATGTCGCCACTTGATGCTTTTTTTCAGGATTACGAGATCAAAGGAGGCCGACATGCAGTCCATGGTAAGTGGTATGTAATACTGTGAGCTGTAATTTGGACATTGTGTGGTTTTGACCACCATGGCGGTGCCCAGACGACAGACATATGTGCGGGAGACCCCAAATGGCAGCTATTATACCACACTTTATTCTTAAAGACCTCCGGTAGATTCTCATTCCACGGTACCTCCTTGTTCCTGAGGTGAACTTTCCCTTCACAGGTGCACTCAACGGAACCTGTTTCACAACTGTCTGCGGAAGACAGCGTCAGTGGAAATTAATCATGCTCAAGAATCTTCATAATTCCTTGAAAGTCCTCAGGACTTGGAAGTCATGGAAGAGTTGTACTCATTCAGGGTTTGGAGACAGACCTTTTTAGAAAACGATGAACTCGAGAAACTGTACGTTTTCTTTCCTAAAAACGCACTTGTCTTTGTTGATTACCAATCCATAGTCCTTAAGCCTCTGGAAAAGATTCGTAGGTACGCCTTATGTTCTTCTACATTATTGGAGAAGACGAAAATGTCGTCTATGCAACAAAATAGGAACGGGAGTCTTCTAAAAATCTGGTGAATAAACCTTTGCCATGATTGTGTAGCATTTTTAAGAGTAAAGGGCATGAAGTGGAAATGCAACAATCCAACCGGATTCTTCTTCCTGTCGCCCTTTGCGACCAGAACCTGTGCATACGCCTTGTGGATTCGATAGTGCAGAAAACTCTCGCTCCTGCTACAGCGTTGTTGCAGTCTGCCACCTGAGGTAACGGATATTTATCGGTAATAGTACGAGAATTTAGGACTCTATAATTCCCACAGACAAGCCAATTTCCATCTTTGTTTTTGAATAGGTGGGTAGGTTATGCCCACCGACTAACAGAGACATGATGCTTCAATAATCTGTCTGTCTATGTCATCTTAGCTGCAGCGAACTTTTCTGGCATAAGCCTATATGGGTGGGCCATTACTGGAGGGCTGAGCGGAGTGTGAATGTAGTGCTTAGTGTCGTGTTTGCAAGCCTTACCCAGCTTCCCAATTTCTATAATCTCTGGAAATTCTTGGAGTACCATGTCATATCCGTTGGAAACTTGCACCAGTTGGGCCACTTCTAGGAGTTGGTTAGAAGACAAGTCTAGAGCCAGTCGGAAGAATAGAAAAAATCAGCTCCCAAATTCGATTCTGTCACGTTTGGCATGAGGAATGGCCATGAGAATGTGTGTACATTTAGTGGCAAGTAATGCCTATCTTTATCTTTCTCAGATATTTTTCCCCTTCTAAGAATACTTAGGTCATTCTACACACTATCAGTTTCGACTTACCATTACAATCACTAGTTTGCATGTATTCAGGTATTATATGAGTAAAAAGAATTTAACGACAAATGAGTTATGCACAATTGTTATGCATGCAACAAAACAATACTCTGGTGCTATATGAAATTAAATCTTTATTTCACTTTCACAAACAAAACAATCTTGCAAATTATTAACCAATGCACTTTATAACAAATATAGTCATTATTCTTTAAAAATAATTAGATTACCATGTTTACATTCACTTTTGTTTCTGTGAGAAAAGAAATTTCAGAATTCTCACTGATTGAGCCTTAGTGGACTGTAATACCAAGTGATTATCAGTGACAAGTGATAACATGATGTCTCATGTTAGCACTGAGGTTCAAAAACAAAGTATTATTTACACATGTACCCATGACTTCACTGACCATTAAATCAATGGAATTTTGTGGACATACATATTGCATCACTTTTGAAAGCAGGTGCCCCAGAAACATTTTTTACTACTTACTTATTGTTCTGCAATGTGGCAACCAAGTATAAAACATAACACTCACATTACCATACACTCTTATAAGGTAAAATTTAACCATTGATGCAAAAGACTTCAAAGATGAGCCACATTTTGTAAGAACGACAGGATATGTTGTATTTGCGAACTGATGTGACAACTCTTCATGTACAGTGGATACACTGTCAAGTAGTGAAATACTCTTCATCTGTTTAGTTATTCTTCTGGACGCCTTTATCACATGATTCAAATGACTCTTTCACTACTTGAGGCGACAATTTTGCTGCTCAAGAAGCTTGATTTTCTTCCTGCTGTGCATGTTTACTTCACGCACAGTATACATCTTTCTCTTGAAATGAGCAGCAGTATCATTAGGTGGTGCAACGAAATTGAAGGGATCATCTTTGGGCAACATTAAAAAATAAATATATATATGAAATTACACTCCTGGAAATGGAAAAAAGAACACATTGACACCGGTGTGTCAGACCCACCATACTTGCTCCGGACACTGCGAGAGGGCTGTACAAGCAATGATCACACGCACGGCACAGCGGACACACCAGGAACCGCGGTGTTGGCAGTCGAATGTCGCTAGCTGCTGAGCATTTGTGCACCGCCGCCGTCAGTGTCAGCCAGTTTGCCGTGGCATACGGAGCTCCATCGCAGTCTTTAACACTGGTAGCATGTCGCGACAGCGTGGACGTGAACCGTATGTGCAGTTGACGGACTTTGAGCGAGGGCGTATAGTGGGCATGCGGGAGGCCGGGTGGGCGTACCGCCGAATTGCTCAACACGTGGGGCGTGAGGTCTCCACAGTACATCGATGTTGTCGCCAGTGGTCGGCGGAAGGTGCACGTGCCCGTCGACCTGGGACCGGACCGCAGCTACGCACGGCTGCACGCCAAGACCGTAGGATCCTACGCAGTGCCGTAGGGGACCGCACCGCCACTTCCCAGCAAATTAGGGACACTGTTGCTCCTGGGGTATCGGCGAGGACCATTCGCAACCGTCTCCATGAAGCTGGGCTACGGTCCCGCACACCGTTAGGCCGTCTTCCGCTCACGCCCCAACATCGTGCAGCCCGCCTCCAGTGATGTCGCGACAGGCGTGAATGGAGGGACGAATGGAGACGTGTCGTCTTCAGCGATGACAGTCGCGTCTGCCTTTTTTGCCAATGATGGTCGTATGCGTGTTTGGCGCCGTGCAGGTGAGCGCCACAATCAGGACTGCATACGACCGAGGCACACAGGGCCAACACCTGGCATCATGGTGTGGGGAGCGATCTCCTACACTGGCCGTACACCACTGGTGATCGTCGAGGGGACACTGAATAGTGCACGGTACATCCAAACCGTCATCGAACCCATCGTTCTACCATTCCTAGACCGGCAAGGGAACTTGCTGTTCCAACAGGACAATGCACGTCCGCATGTATCCCGTGCCACCCAACGTGCTCTAGAAGGTGTAAGTCAACTACCCTGGCCAGCAAGATCTCCGGATCTGTCCCCCATTGAGCATGTTTGGGACTGGAAGAAGCGTCGTCTCACGCGGTCTGCACGTCCAGCACGAACGCTGGTCCAACTGAGGCGCCAGGTGGAAATGGCATGGCAAGCCGTTCCACAGGACTACATCCAGCATCTCTACGATCGTCTCCATGGGAGAATAGCAGCCTGCATTGCTGCGAAAGGTGGATATACACTGTACTAGTGCCGACATTGTGCATGCTCTGTTGCCTGTGTCTATGTGCCTGTGGTTCTGTCAGTGTGATCATGTGATGTATCTGACCCCAGGAATGTGTCAATAAAGTTTCCCCTTCCTGGGACAATGAATTCACGGTGTTCTTATTTCAATTTCCAGGAGTGTAGTATTACATGTCAAAGTTTTTGGTGCATATAAATTACACACATCAAAAATGTTTTGCATCACCTCGGTTCCGAGAGTTCCGGAACCTGTACAGAAAATTGGAATAGAGACCAACATAAACATCATTTCCGCCCTTTTTATTAATCATGAAAACCACACATTGCATGTGGTACCACCATACAGCGAGATCTACAGAGGTGGTGGTCCAGATTGCTCTACACACCGGTACTTCTAATACCCAGTAGGACGTCCTCTTGCATTGACGCATGCCTGTATTCGTCGCCGCATAATATCCTTAAGTTGATCAAGGCACTGTTGATCCCGATTGTCCCATTCCTAAACGGCGATTTGGGGTAGATTTCTCAGAGTGGTTGGTGGGTCACGTCGTCCATAAGCAGCCATTTTCAATCTATTCCAGGTATGTTCAATAGAGTTCATGTCTGGAGAGCATGCTGGCCACTCTAGTCGAGTGATGTCGTTACCCTGAAGGAAGTCATTCACAAGATGTGCACGATTGGGACGCGAGTTATAGTCCATGAAAACGAATGTTTCGCCAGTATGCTGCCGATAGGGTTGCACTACCAGTTGGAGGACGGCATATACGTATTGTACAGTCGTTACGGCGTCCTGCGTGACCACCAGCGGTGTAAGTCGGCCCCACACAATACCACCCCAAAAAGGCAAGGAACCTCCACCTTGCTGCGCTCTCTGGGCAGTATGTCTAAGGCGTTCAGTATGACTGGGTTGCCTCCAAACACGTCTCCAACGAATGTCTGGTCGAAGGCATATGTGACACTCATCGGTGAAGAGAACGTGATGTCAATCCTGAGTGGTCAGTTCGGCATGTTATTGGACCCATCAGTACCGCACTGCATGTTGTCGTGGTTGCGAAGATGGACCTCGCCATGGATGTCGATAGTGATGTTGCGCATCATGCAGCCTATTGCACACAGTTTGATTCGTAACACGACATCCTGTGGCTGCACGAAAAGCATTATTCAACATGGTGACGTTGCTGTCAGGGTTCCTCCGAGCCATAATCAGTAGGTAGCGGTCATCCACTGCAGTAGTAGCCCTTGGGCGGACTGAGCGAGGCATATCATCGACAGTTCCTGTCTCTCTGTATCTCCTCCATGTCCGAACAACATCACTTTGGTTCACTCCGAGACGCCTGGAACTTCCCTTGTTAAGATCCCTTCCTGGCACAAAGTAACAATGCGGATGCAATCGAACCGCTTTATTGACCGTCTAAGCATGGTTTAACTACAGACAACACGAGCCGTGTTCCTCCTTCCTTGTAGAATGACTGGAACTGATCTGTCGGACCCCCTCTGTATAATAGGCGCTGCTTGTGCATGGTTGTTTAAATCTTTCGGTGGGTTTAGTGACACTTCTGAACACTCAAAGGGACTGTGTCTGTGATACAATAACCACAGTCAACGTCTATCTTCAGGAGTTCTGGGAAGTGGGATGATACAAAACTTTTTTTGATGTGTGTACAATTACTTTCTGAGGAACCATTTCCCAAAAGAAAGAAAACTCTTCCAACAGAACAATTATCACAGAGCAGAATAATCATACAGGCACAAAAAAGAAATTACATATTGCAAATTTTAAATGAAAAATTTGTTGCCTACTCACAACATTCACTCGCTGGATTATCTCAAACATCAATATTTAAGTATTATATACAATGCACAGATTGCTGCTATGACATCATCTGCCAACAGCAATGAAAAACAAGTTTAATGTGAAATTCTATCAAATAAATAGATATCATACACTGAAACATTAAAATCATTTATGAAAAATTTGGTGCAACTTATGTTCTGCGTGCGAGAGATAAACAATGAAAAAATGCAAGGCTTTGATGCAAACACATGACATTGAAGTTTGATGAAACTGAGCCCTATGGAAACGGTATAAACATGTAGGGCTGTATTTTATTGATGTCCTGTGTTTCATTGCAAAGACATGATCCACAAACTTTCCCTTGCACTGTCCTCTGCCAACATATGTATTGTAGCCATAGAAGTCAGTGAGGGAAACCATGTATTTGTTTGGATCATTAATTTCAGCAGCGTTATAGGCAGAAAAATGGAAGTAATGTAGCTGTACCACTACTGAAATAAATTAAATTGAACATCGTATATAAATCTGTTAATGTGTCACTTTCATTAGTGTTAGGGCAATGTTTATGTTACTGTTTTGCCCACCACACTTGTCACTGTACGCAACTACCTGTTTTTGAGAAGTGACACACTTTTCAATATGTTTCAATAAACAGGTACCAATTTTCTGTGAATCCCTTGATCCAGATGTTTCATCCCAAAAATACATATGGATTTGCTGTCAGTTAAACTGTGGCATCAAAAATTATACATGTACATGTTTCTTTTGTAGTACGATATCGGTGTTGTCAGTTTAGGAAATGCAAGTGCTTTTTGCAGGTCAAAGGTAAACACGAACGCCTGGGAATCTGCCTCTTCAGTACATGCTGTGTCTATAGCCTTTGCTGTTCTTGCAGATTCAGCCTTCCTAAGGTGAAGCTCCTTTTCATTTTTAAGCTTCCTTTTTTTCTTCTGCATTGGTAGTAGCGTCCATTTCAAAGGTAAATTTGTCACAAAAAGAGCAAGTGTCTTTACTTGGTGGTCGAAATAACAGGTTGAAGTCTTTCTTAAAGATTTTGCGATAGATATGTTCCCCACAATTTCTTTATTCTAAGATATGCATTTGCCTTTGTACAAATCATACATTTTGGCCACACATAGCTCAGGATTTACAAACCTTTTGTGGGGATTATCCTTCCTTGCATAACGGCTCTCGGAAACTGGAAAGGTTTTTCGGTCTTATGCAACTTTTTTAATCGTAGGCCTATTACCGAATTTGTTGTAGTAAGGTTTTGCTTTTATGGCATTGCAAAACTTCTTGATAGTAATCCACTTCCTTTGAAATTCTCCCGAAAAACTCCGAATTTGCCGAACATCAGCGACTATGCCACCGATTCTTCATTATATTTTGTGTTACTGGTTTTCTCTTTTTGCAGGTTATCACATAATTTAGATTAATGGTAATATTTTGACGTACTTTTGTAGCATTTTATGTGCAGGCTCCTACACAATTACGGAATAAGTACGGAAACAAGTGAAAAAAAATCAAATAGCTTTATAAATGTGTCCCAAATATTAAAACTATATATGAAACATTTCAGTCTCTTACGTGCAAAGGAGCACACACGCACACGCACACGCACACACACACACACACACACACACACACACACACACACACACACACACACACAGATTGAGAGAGTTTGCATGAAAATGCAGTACAGTTGTCAGTTAAATAGCGGAATGACCTTGCATTCCTCGTAGTTGATGTTCGATGTTCATACACACTATGCACCAAAATACTCATCAGATACTCTTACATTGTATAAGTTTTTTAATATACCCTGTAATTTTTGTCTTTATACCGATAAGTTCGTTTAATATAGTAGAGACATAGACGTCAAGGTACACTACAGAGCAATGTGTTACCACAACCTTTATTTCGCGATCACATTCGTTGTCCTCAAAAACTGTCAACTAAATTATCACCATCCAACTTGACATAGACCTAAGGTGACGCTAAGAGTTCGATCTGTCACCACAACCTACAGTGTCATCCACAGAATAATAGTCCAATGTAACAGTATCAAGGGAAGTAAACAATATGACGCATATGAAGGAGTTAGCTGGTGTCTTAGGTACTAATATTTTATGCCTATTTAGAAAATAGAGAAGACTATTAGTACAATGACTACACTCCATTTGTGTTGCTCTTGTTTTGTTTCTCTGATTTCTGTTCCCCATGATATGGCACACATCGGATTTTTTTATTTTTTGTTGACTTATTTGCAAAATAGAGTGTATAGCTTACATCTGAGGACGCCAGTGTTGTTATAAAAATAAATAAATGACCTGTTCTGTGCCAGGATTGTGCAAAAAGTTTATTTAAGACATATGCTGTGATTTCACCTATTACAACATTTCACATTTTCCAGTTTTTATTTACTTCTCGGATATTCATTTCACATTGCTACTGCCACATGTTTAAGTTACTATTTATTTTCAATTTTCTGTACTGTAACAAGTTGTTGCACACAAGGTTTTCCTTCTGTATTGTGGAAAACATTCTTTCAGACAAGAGTGAAATATTCCATAAGGATTTTGCTTTTAAATAAACCAGTGTAAATATATTCCAGTTTAAAAGAACATAGTTCACCTTAAATAATGTAGGTGCAAGCTATCAGAAATAAATCAAGAGGGAGAAACTCCTATACAGTCTATTTTGAGTTTCACTATCAAAAGAGACAGACATTTTTAACTGTAGGTTTTCATTGTGTGAAGACCAAAATGGAATTCACTATCAGACAACTACTGCAAATAGCAATAGACTTAGTTAAACAATCCTACACATTTTGCACATACAGCAACAGATTTAAAACGCATATTCAAAGTGCAACCAAAATAGATCAATACGTCAATGTAATTATATATCACAAACTTTTTCTCCTTTCACGTATTTGTCTTTGCATCCATTGCAGTAACAGTAATTCACCACTGCTATTTAGAATAATGAAACTGTAAAAATGCAGCAAATATATCTAATATTTAAGTTTCGATTTATGTTCGATGAGATCCTGCTGTTTTTGACGTAGAAACAAAAACTGGAATTCGTCTTGTCTGTTTTAGACGTAACGAGGCCAAGAAAAGCGGAGATAAAGCTATGGGCAGAGAAGTAGCTTATGCAAAGAAAGCTCACAATCTGTTTCTTAAGGAGCTGGAAGCTGATGATTTTCGTAATTATCTAAGTATGTGTGAAATATGTTTTAAGGATCTGCTGAACACCATGAAACCATTCTTAACAAAAAGGAATACAGTCATGCGAGAGGCTCTAAGCTTCGAGGAGAAGCTGTCAGCTACATTACTGTACGTAATCACTGGACGAAATTACGAGGACCTCAAATTCAGTGTTGTTGTAGCTCTACAAATACACTACTGGCCATTAAAATTGCTACACCAAGAAGAAATGCAGATGATAAACGGGTATTCATTGGACAAATATATTATACTAGAACTGACATGTGATTACATTTTCACCCAATTTGGGTGCATAGATACTGAGAAATCAGAACCCAGAACAACCACCTCCGGCCGTAATAATGGCCTTGATACGCCTGGACATTGAGTCAAAGAGAGCTTGGATGGCGTGTACAGGTACAGCTGCCAATGCAGCTTCAACACGATACCACAGTTCATCAAGAGTAGTGACTGGCGTATTGTGAAGAGCCAATTGCTCGGCCACCTTTGACCAGACGTTTTCAATTGGTGAGAGATCTGGAGAATGTGCTGGCCATGGCAGCAGTCGAACATTTTCTGTATCCAGAAAGGCCCGTACAGGACCTGCAACATGCGGTCGTGCATTATCCTGCTGAAATATAGGATTTCGCAGGAATCGAATGAAGGGTAGAGCCATGGATCGTAACACATCTTAAATGTAACCTCCACTGTTCAAAGTGCCGTCAATGCGAACAAGAGGTGACCGAGACGTGTAACCAATGGCACCCCATACCATATCACGCTGGCTGATACGCCAGTATGGCGATGACGAATGCACGCTTCCAATGTGCGTTCGCCGCGATGTCGCCAAACACGGATGCGACCAGCATGATGCTGTAAACAGAACCTGGATTCATCTGAATAAATGACGTTTTGAAATTCGTGCAGCCACGTTCGTCATTGAGTACACCATGTCAGGCGCTCGTGTCTGTGATGCAGCGTCAAGGGTAACCGCAGCCATGGTCTCCGAGCTGATAGTCCATGCTGCTGCAAACGTCGTTGAACTGTTCCTGCAGATGGTTGTTGTCTTGCAAACGTCCCCATCTGTTGTCTCAGGGATCGAGACGTGACTGCTCAATCAGTTACAGCCATCCGGATAAGATGCCTGTCATCTCGACTGCTAGTGATACGAGGCCGTTGGCATCCATCACGGCGTTCCGTATTACCCTCCTGAACCCACCGATTCCATATTCTGCTAACAGTCATTGGATCTCGACCAACGCGAGCAGCAATGTTGCAATACGATAAACCGCAATCGCGATAGGCTACAATCCGACCTTTATCAAAGTCGGAAATGTGATGGTACGCCTTTCTCCTCCTTACATGAGGCATCACAACAAAGCTTCACCAGGCAACGCCGATCAACTGCTGTTTGTGTATGAGAAATCGGTTGGAAACTTTCCTCATGTCAGCACGTTGTAGGTGTCGCCACCGGCGCCAACCTTGTGAACCCACATTACTTTGTTCCCTATTACACCAATACTGCAATAAGGGCCCTGGAGCCATGGCAGCTGTGCTGGCAGAGACGCCAGACAGAAGCATGGGTCGCAAGGAGCCTCCCGCACATGATATCTACCAGCGGAACACAGGCGGCTTATGATCGCTCCCGTACCACACCACCACCAGAGCTGCCAAGCACTGCCTATCACTCACCCGTACCAAGTTTTATCCGCCCATGTGAGCACTATGGATAGTTTTGACACCCAATCTCTTTTCTCCGTGATTCAGATGAGATAAGCAACTTGGGACACTCCATCTCAGAACTATTCAAAACTATTTGGAAATTTGTGGAAATTCCTACAGGACCAAACTGCTGAAGTCATCAGTCTCTAGACTTATACAATATTTAATTATGCTAAGGACAACACACACACCCATTCCCAACGGAGGACTCAAACCTGGGGGAGCAGCGCAAACCATAGCAAAGCGCCCCAGACGGCATGGCTTTAAGAAATAATATATGTAAAGAAATGAGGTAAGTTTCCTATATCTGGATAAAATATTTGTGAAGTCAATTTCAGTCTATAATAATGTACTTACAAATAAAAACTGAAAAATCACTTATATGTATACAGGTTTATAGTTACAACTATAAAATATCGGGTGATCAAAAAGTCAGTATAAATTTGAAAACTTAATAAACCACGGAATAATGTAGATGGAGAGGTAAAAATTGTCACACATGCTTGGAATGATATGGGGTTTTATTAGAACAAAAAAAAACTAAGTATTGCTAGATGCATGAAAGATCTGTTGCGTGCGTCGTTTGGTGATGCTCGTGTGCTCAGCCGCCACTTTCGTCATGCTTGGCCTCCCAGGTCCCCAGACCTCAGTCCGTGTGATTATTGGCTTTGGGGTTACCTGAAGTCGCAAGTGTATCGTGATCGACCAACATCTCTAGGGATGCTGAAAGACAACATCCGACACCAATGCCTCACCATAACTCCAGACATGCTTTACAGTGCTGTTCACAACATTATTCCTCGACTACAGCTATTGTTGAGGAATGATGGTGGACATATTGAGCATTTCCTGTAAAGAACATCATCTTTGCTTTGTCTTACTTTACTATGCTAATTATTGCTATTCTGATCAGATGAAGCGCCATCTGTCGGACATTTTTTGAACTTTTGTATTTTTTTGGTTCTAATAAAACCCCATGTCATTCCACGCATGTGTGTCAATTTGTACCTCTACATTATTGCGTGATTTATTCAAATTTCAAATTTATACTGACTTTTTGATCACCCGGCACTTTATAGTAGTAACTAAAATGGTAAATACCACAGCAGACAACAAACAAGTACCTACCAATTAGAGAGGTTACGAAAATCTTACATTCCTTAAAACACTATCCTTTTTCATCAGTTGATTTTGGGAGATCTCCATTAACTCATCAAACGAACATACTGACATTCTCATAAAACTGGAAAATTTAGCACCGTAATTTCTTAAATCATTAAACAGCGTGTGAAATAAACCACTTATGTCACGACCAGAAATCAAGAGATGTACTCATAACGTCTTTCCCTTCATTCCATTTTTATTTCGAACTTTTGCACAAAGCTACGAGGGGCATTGGGAAAATTCGTGAGAAAAATAAAAACTACTGACTAGTTTGGGGTAAACCTTTTTTTATTTTTCGACAAAGTCTCCCTTTAGACTTATATACTTCATCCACCGCTGTTCTAATTTGTTGATCCCTTCCGAATAATAGGAATTGTCCAAGTCTGCAAAATAGCTATTAATTGTTGCAATCACCTCTTCATTTGAATAAAATCTTTGTCCCGACAGCCATTTGTTCAAATTGAGGAACAAATAGTAGTCTAAGGGAGCCATGTCTGGAGAGTACGGGAGATGTGAAACGAGTTGGAATCCTATGTACATTAATTTTGCGACCAGAAATGCTGAGGTGTGTGCTGGAGCTTTGTTATGATGGAAAAGGACGTTTTTGCGGTTGAACCGACAGCGTTCTTCTTGGCAGCTTGGCTTCAAACGGTCCAATAACGATGAATCATATTCACCTGTAATAGTTTTACCCTTTTTCTAGATAGGCGATGAGGATTATCCCTTGCAATTCCCAAAAGACAGTCGCCATAACCTTTTCGGCCAAAGGATTGGTCTTTGTCCTTTTTTGATGGAGATTCTTCTTTGGTAACCCATTATTTAGATCGTTGTTTGGTCTCAGGAGTATAGTAATGTATCTATGTTTCATCCACAGTGAGGAAACGATGCTTAAAGTTCTATAGATTCTTCCTGCAAACCATCCTTGCAACACTTCTCACGATTCCGTCTTTGGTCAAGCGTGAGCAATCGTGGATCCCAACTTGCGGATAGCTTTCTCATGTCCAATTATTTATGCAAATTATTATGTATCCGTTCATTCCAGATGCCCACAGCACTAGCAATCTCATGCACCTTAACTCTTCCATCATCCACCATCATATCATGGATTTTATCAACGATTTCTGGAGTCGTAACCTACACAGGGCGTCCATAACGTTCAGCATCACTTGTGACCATATGGCCACTCCGAAAATTTTGAAACCACATATAAACTGTTCTAATCGAAGCTGCAGAGCCACCATAACGTTTAGTCTCCTGAGACGTTTAGCCTTTCATAAAGTAATGTTTAATCACCACACAAAATTCTTTTTCGTCCATTTTTTGACAATCACTCGGCTTCCTTGATTCACACGAATGCCAAACACAAAGAAATAGACCAATATGGTTAAAACTTAGTGTGCGTTCTTTCCAAAGATGCTACTAAACATGACCTCGATACGCGCCGGTGGTGCCATCTCTTGGGCATTGCACGGACTATTCAAATGCCCCTCGTACTAGCTCATCATCTGAGCACAGACTGAAAGAATTCCCCTGGCGTCTTGTACTGCCAGACTTAAGCATTGCAGGCAGAGAGGGCAGCAGACCTGCTGTGGTGTCTCATTGCGGTAGGGCCCTAAGTGTTCAAAGTGCCCACCATTCCATTCAACACATGCTTCATTACGGCGCATCCAGATTCGTCACACTCATTCTCACACACTTACATTTGCCTTTATGGTATCGGCGGCATCGAAAATCCTCTGCATAAGATTGCCCACATTATTTATTTGCTGAGCATAAATAAGTTGCTTCATATAGCCCAAAAGTAAAAACCGAGTGGATTTAAGTTAGGACTACGTGCTGGCCATCGACATGGATTAAAAAGTCCTATCCATCATCCTGTAAATCGTCCATTCGAAAATCTTCGTACCAATGTCAGCTGGGACGCATCATGAAAGAACCACTTGTTATGACGTATGGCTAATGGGCTATTTTCTAATAAAATTGGTAGCAATGTTGCCTCTAGAAAGGCTTGGTAATTGTTACCAGTCAATAATGTAGGTAAAATGTAAGGCCCTATGCTTATACCCACCCTCCCCCCATACATTTACGGAAGAGCGGTGCTGAAAGTGTGTTGCTACTACTTGGCGCAGATTGTGTACACTATGTGTGTGCATGTTATGGAAATTGGTTATTTCGTTTCGAGTGAAACACGCTTCATCTGTGACGAGTATTTTGTTTACAAAATGTTGCTCGGCACTTTGTAACAAAAACCACTCTTTTACTCTCTGAATGTGGCAAGGCTGCACATGCTCCAGTAGATACCTTTTTTATGTTCTGGACCACTAGACCAATCTTATAAAAAAATTACTCGCTAACACTTTTCCATAAGATTGATCTAATGATCCAAAACTTACAAAAGGTATCTACTACTCCAATAATGTAATTTAATACAATATAGTAATATAATTATTGCTATAATAAAAAATCATTTATTTTACATACATTTCCCATAGGTGAATGTAATGTGATTAAATATATTAGAGAATTAAGTATTGTTTTCTTAAAATTATATTTATGAATAAGTATATAAAATTATTTACTTTCACAGACATCAGATTATTATGATTTGTTGTTTGTAAATGCTTTTTGAGATAAGACTTAGTTACAGTTTTACCACATTCACAAGTAACTTTAATTTTCTTACACTCTTTACATACATAAGAATGTCCACCAGTTCGATATTTATCTTTATAAAATTCTTCAATACTTTTTTTAATCATACATTCACTACACTGTCTTAACTGTGGCTTAGTGTTATCCTTTTAAATAAAATAAAATCAATTAGAAAAATAATTTTTTTTTAATTTCACATTGTGAACTCTATATCATGAAACTCATTATTTCTATTTTTAAGTTTCTATGTCCCTTTATATTTCAGTTTTTTTGTCCTTTTTTAATTATTTCGAGTTCCCAAGGATCAATTAATTTGTAATATCTATCTGATAAAATAACTTTAAAATCATTATTAAGTTCCATACATATTTTTTCTCCATATCTAGTATATAAATATTCACAGTCAGAAACATTATATAAAACATTAACCTCTAGTTCAGCTATTTTTTTATCTCTTTTGAGACACTAACATCATTAAGCTTCACGTTTATACTCTCCATTAATATAGAAAAAATTTTATTAGATTTATATATAATATTTTTTATTAGATTTTCAATAATGAGTAATGACCAAATGGTAATGTAGTTATTCTATTTTCTGAAACATATCTTTTATTATCATGAGGACTTATTGCTTTTTTGTTTACTTGAATTGTATGTATTTCAGATTTTTCACTTTTAATTAAATTAAATTTTCTAAGTTGTTCTACATTGTGAAATAAACAATCTTTATAATCTTCTGAACTTATTTTGTTTTTAACAACACATTTCTTAATTTCTTTAGATTTTTTCTATTTTGTCATTAACTTTATAACCATACATCTTTGCTCTTAAATCACAAAATTATACCAATATTTTTCCATTACATTTATCTTTCATTTTACCAAAACTTTTTTGTTTACTTGTGGAATATTATATATATTATCTGTTGGATAGTCACTTGTATCAAAATAATCAAGCATTGATTTCATATCTTATTAGAAATCTTTAGTTTTAATATTATAAACATAACTATCTGTATCTTGATAATATAATTCAATATTTCTCCCATATTTATGTTTCATAACTCTATAGTGAAAATCGTACATCAATTCTTTAGATAAATCAAGTATACATAATCCTACATAAATAGGTTTATTAAATGTTATTTTAGTTTTTTCATGTGAATAGCAGATTTTCATTAAATATAGGTCTATGTTAAAAGTTTGGTTTAACTACAAGTTTATTGCATATTTTACTGTTTGAAACTAATTTTATATTTTGTCTATTTCTTATACGTTGCATAATTTTACCAAATACAGAATTATTCATTAATTTATAGAAAACTTTTTCAAAGTCAATTGTAGCTTTAGTTCTTAATGTGTGTTTAGATCTACATACTTCTTTAACCAATCAGACTGTGTACATTCTAAAACTTAAGTATTTTTGTAAGTTTCATTCCTAAAGATGAATATTGTTTAAGATTTCGATAATGTACAACATAATTACACTTTTGTCTAAAGTAGTTATTAATTTACTTTCATTGGAACTTGGAAGAAGTTTTGATTCAGGAGCTAGCAGTAAATCTTTTAGTAAATCATGTAATTATTTTGGGTATTCTAGATCTACTTCAAATATATAACCATCTTGACTATTGTTTGACATTTCACTTATTCTTGTACAATTAAAATTATTTGGTTCTTCCCATTTAAATCCGCCATATGGTAAATATTGATTCATAGCATAACCATGTAAATTATTTGCATCTAGATACATTATACAATTTGATATTTCTGTATTATTATACTCTTTTAAATGTTTATTATTTTCTTTTACTTACGTTCTACAACATTGTGAAATTCCATCTCTTCTTCCTTTTTCAACCATTAGAAACATATCATAACAATGTAATAATTCAAGTTTTTGATCAGTAAATTTTATCATTGCATCCCAAGATTAACCTGGTACAGTAAAAAACCAAGAAGGATCTAAATTATATGTATTTATACATGTCTTTCTCAAATTTTCAAAAACAACACTTAGCAATAATACATCAGTTTTAAGATATAAATTATGATATTCAACCAAGATTTTTAATATTGAATTTTTCCCAAACTAGTTTTGAATGTTCATAAACTTCATCATTTATATCACAATCATTTAATTCACTATAGTATTTATCTTTTGTTGGTAAGTGTGTTTCTTCAATTTTATTCCAAGAATCCATGTAATCATATGGATAAACACCTTTTCTAATTACTAAGTTAAATAATTCGAGAGAAACATACTTTTTTATATTATTAACAGATTTTTCTTTAAATTTGATGAAAGTTTATCAAGTGAAGAAGCTATAAATCTAAATGTATCAAAAAATCTCATTTTTAATTATTTGTATGTTTACCAAAACTAATATATATTTCAATTATTTGGTATTAGCTCTATTTCTTTATCATCATAACCAAGTTCTTTTGCAAAATGATGTGAATCATAACCAGATAAATTATGTAAATAAATAGGTACAAAATCAGGTTATTTTAGTTTTAAATTACAATTATAACAAAATGGAGCAATATATTTTCCAGTTAAATGATCATGATGGTATACTTTTTTATTCTTTTTTGTATAGGGGCATGTACATATTGTGCAAATGGTAGATTTTTGATACATTTTGTATTGATCAAGATCAATTGGTTTCAGTTCTTCAATATCAGAATAAATTCTTCAAATATCTTCAACTTCTTGTTTTATACATTCTATAAATTTCTTATAACAATTTTGTCCTCTATAAACAACAGGATCTTTATAATTTCCATACATATATTTAATATAATAACAAAAACCCCTTGATTCATGATTTTGATATTTCATTGTATATGGTGTTTCGGGATTTGGTTCACAGTTATCAATTTTTAAAAGTAAACTACCAAAATCACCGTAAATGACAAATGGAACTTTTTGTGGAAATTTATAATTTTGAAAATATACACATTCTCCCTCCCCTGGCATTTCAACTGTTAATTGTTTATTAGTTAAACAATTTTTTGTGTGCTCATCTAATTTTTCTTTACTATTAAACTGTAGTAAATGTAAATCACAAATAGATTTTACTTCAGTATGTTTAGTCATTTGACTTGACACAAGTGTAGATACATTTTTTATATAACAATGATGTGAATTATTATCTTTCTTGAAATAAAGTAGATTTTCATGTTTTTCCTTTTTACATTTTGGAATTTTTAATGGATACATTTGATTATCTTCATCTTCATCATGAAATGAATAAACATTAATAGATACATTAATTATGTTTCCTATTTTTGGAATATGGTAAACTAGTACAGGAAAATCAATATTTTCAAGTTTTTTTATCAAGATGAAGACCAACATTTTTATAATTTGATGTACTATCAGAATGAACCTCTACAGGAAACAAAGCTGATTTTATAGACCACAGAAAACACTTTTGTTCATTATTTTTCACATTAACACACGCCTTTTTATTTTTAAAATTATCTGGTAAATCAATATAAGATGATCCTCTCATGGAACATATTTGTTAATTGCTAATTGTATGCCAATTATTCTATTTAATGACCATCCAGATACATGTGCTTGAAAATTAGATATATTTTCTAAAATATTTCTTTTACCATATTTGAATTTTTTACTAAAATTTTTTCTGTTAAAATACTATAGTTTGGTACTTGTTGTCCAAATTCATCAACTTTTTCATTTATTTCATCTATTTGTTGTTTATATTCAAACATAAATTAAAATTTATTTTTACGCCATGATGTACTTTCAAATAGTTTTTAACAATTTAAAATTTTTTTGTTTTTACTGCATTTAAGATATGATTAGGATCAATTGTATCTATATTATTTTCTAAATTTATAGTTTGTAATCTGTTTCCAAATGTCTTTTAAACTAAGTAATCTTTAATTGTTTTTCTATCTTCTGGTTTTACAAATATATTTGTAGAAAATGGAATGTTCCTTATAATGATTTATCTTTTTTAGTTAGTATAACATCATAAATATCATATAATGGTAACTTTTTCCAAAGATTATCAAAAGGTTCACCTTTATTATTTTTAACAATATTTGTTTGATTAGCACTTACTTCTTCAGCGACAGCTGTTGCAGTATTAGAACTGTGTTCAGATATATAAATATCAACAACATTTTTATAATTTTTACTTACTTCTGTTATTTAATTTCTACTTACTTCAGCAACATTATTTGTTTCTTTTTCAGATGTATTATATTGAACAATATTTGTATTATTTTTAGACGTACTATTTCAAAAAATATTTGGATGATTGCTAATAATAATTGATCGATTACTAATAATAAATCTAATTAAATCACTTTACGTAAATTTGAATAACATCATAAATAATTTTCTTAACAAAATTCACAATGTCTTGCAACCGTATGTTGTTCTTGTCGATAAGAAATTTGTAATAAGTGAACAGCAGTGTATCTTTCCATTTTGCACTTCTATTTATTACAAAAAAATTTATTAGATTAAAAAAATTTTTTTAATACAATTATAATTTTTTAATAGATAGATAAGGATTATTATTTAATAAATAATTAACAAAGGGAGAATTAGTTTATTTTTTAGTTTAACAATCAATTCGGTTTTAAAATCAGTTTATTGTTTAGTTGAACAATTTATTAGTTTTTAAAAAATTTGTTTATTATTTTGTTTCAAAATCAATGGGTAGTTTATTATTTAATTACGAATGAATTAGTTTGTTCTTGTATTTAATACAAAATACTTCATTACATTTGTAAAAATTATTTTTATTACTAAAATGATTATTAGTACATTTCTTACATATATTATCATGTTTATCTCTATGTGATTGATTTATACATAAACAATTTAAATCTTTAATTTCTTGGTAAATTTTACATTTCTCTTTTTCTTCACTTATAACTTCTTCATTATTCATTGTAGATTTAGATTTATCTTCATTTTCCATTTTTGTATGTTCTTCACTTGGATTTCACCTTAAATATTCTTTAAAATAATATTTAGCAACACTTTTTCCACATACACAAGGAATTCGATTTTTATTACAATTTTCTACATGATATTTATTTAAACATGGCCTATACATAGTTCTATAACCATCTTTAGTATACCTTTTGAAACGTCGCCTTAGAAAAATTATACAAGACTGTGCTTTAACTGACTCACTATATTTTTAGCGCAACGCAATCTGACTTTCAGAAATCCCTACCAAAGAATGGCCCTGACTAACATTAACCTATGCATTTCACAAATCGCTTACCTCACAAAAATCTTCATTACTCGAACTACTGCAATACAGCGAGCGCCACTACTGCCAGGTAAATAAGAGATTCAAACTACGGAAGGCACTAACTACTGATAGGGATAGTTAGCAAATGAAAGATATTAATAGAGAACAAACAATGTATTTACCTTAATAGTCATAATATATATAGCAGTTCATGACAAATTACAAAACTCCGCCATCTCTCTCCCCACATCCACCACTGCTGGCGGCTCACCTCCAACTGCGTAACGCTACGTGCTGTTCACAGCCAGCTGCCTAACACTACAATGGCGAGTATTACAACAATGCAAAGCAGCCACAGACTGCACACAGCACAGCCAGTGATTTTCATACAGAGGTGGCGTTACCAATAAAAAAAACCTAAACAGCCTACTTACATAGCCCCCATGCTCCCCACAAAAAATTTTACAAATTGGTTTGGGCAGTGGCCAATACAGATATGAAAAAAATTTTCATAATTACAATAACAAAGAAATCAAATGCACACACTTATTGATACAATGTTGGTCAAAAGCTCAAATTTTCTCACAGTCCATAAAGACAGTCCTGATCGTTCATCACGGTAAAATAGTAGTGTTTTTCTCAAAGTCTGAGCAGTAGAAGAAAATGCACATGGAAGTAGTGGATTTCCATGCAGTCTTGAAGAAGTAGTGTTGTCCTTCCAACGGAAAGACAGTGCTTACTCTCGACATGTAGACAAGTAATGGGTCACAACAGAGCAAACCCACAGCAGAGTCAGTCAAAATTTTGAAGAGCAGACTCATTGTAGTCCTGGTAGAGATTACGGTATTGGTGGGCCACCAGAGGTGCAGACCCACTGCAGTCCTTGTAGAAATAATGGTAATGGTGAGTCAGCAAAGGTGTAGACCCACTGTAGTCCTTGTAGAAATAATGGTATTGGTGGGTCATCAAAGGTGCAGACCCACTGTAGTCCTTGTAGAGACGGCCAGCAGCCATCTGTTGCAAATGTGCAGGTGCACAATCACCATCGAAGAGTCTTGCGGACAATATAGCAAATCCATAAACCACCACTTGTGCACTCACAAAGTTTTTTTTTATTGTCCTTAGAACCAGCAATGCTGTTATCCAGTCCCTTGCTGAATTATTAACACACATGCAAACACTAACAGTCCCTACTTCTCACATATTGTCCATATACCATGACCAACAGAAACGTGTGCAGTGAAATGTAACTTACAATTTACTTAATTTGATGAACTGGTGTCATTTACAATTTTATAACATAAGAATACAATTACAAAGGTACAAAATACACCATTAAAGAACATAATAGTACAGATAACATTTGTAGTAATATGGTCTTTACAAAAGAATCGAAATAACATATACATCAGTGTTACAGGAATTATGACATAAGTACATACATAAAACATCAGAATAACTTTTGAAATATCAACTTCACACATGAGCATTAAAAAAAACAATAAATAATGTCTAAACATCTTTACAAAGAAAATAACATATTATTAGAAAAATTCTACAACATAACTCTTATTAGCTAAACACATAAAGACAGGAAAACCGCAAATATACAAGAGTACACAAACACATAGGGGGATAACACAATGGGAAGGACAGGGTTTGTTTTACTGCAGTATTTTGCATGGAGATCTCCCTTGGTACATCATTATTCCCAAAAGTCCTATCTATACCTGCTTTCTGTACTTTTTTTCGTATAACTTCTCAATGCATTTCTTCCAATTCATTGCAACTCATTCTCTTATATAGTCTACCCCCTGGAACTACTGACGGCCGTGGGAGAGCCAGTCCTGACAAAACTCTACCATCTGGTGAGCAAGATGTATGAAACAGGCGAAATACCCTCAGACTTCAAGAAGAATATAATAATACCAATCCCAAAGAAAGCAGGTGTTGACAGATGTGAAAATTACCGAACTATCAGCTTAATAAGTCACAGCTGCAAAATACTAACACGAATTCTTTACAGACGAATGGAAAAACTAGTAGAAGCCAACCTCGGGGAAGATCAGTTTGGATTCCGTAGAAACACTGGAACACGTGAGGCAATACTGACCTTACGACTTATCTTAGAAGAAAGATTAAGGAAAGGCAAACCTACGTTTCTAGCATTTGTAGACTTAGAGAAAGCTTTTGACAATGTTGATTGGAATACTCTCTTTCAAATTCTAAAGGTGGCAGGGGTAAAATACAGGGAGCGAAAGGCTATTTACAATTTGTACAGAAACCAGATGGCAGTTATAAGAGTCGAGGGACATGAAAGGGAAGCAGTGGTTGGGAAGGGAGTAAGACAGGGTTGTAGCCTCTCCCCGATGTTGTTCAATCTGTATATTGAGCAAGCAGTAAAGGAAACAAAAGAAAAATTCGGAGTAGGTATTAAAATTCATGGAGAAGAAATAAAAACTTTGAGGTTCGCCGATGACATTGTAATTCTGTCAGAGACAGCAAAGGACTTGGAAGAGCAGTTGAATGGAATGGACAGTGTCTTGAAAGGAGGATATAAGATGAACATCAACAAAAGCAAAACAAGGATAATGGAATGTAGTCTAATTAAGTCGGGTGATGCTGAGGGAATTAGATTAGGAAATGAGGCACTTAAAGTAGTAAAGGAGTTTTGCTAATTGGGGAGCAAAATAACTGATGATGGTCGAAGTAGAGAGGATATAAAATGTAGGCTGGCAATGGCAAGGAAAGCGTTTCTGAAGAAGAGAAATTTGTTAACATCCAGTATTGATTTAAGTGTCAGGAAGTCATTTCTGAAAGTATTCGTATGGAGTGTAGCCATGTATGGAAGTGAAACATGGACGATAAATAGTTTGGACAAGAAGAGAATAGAAGCTTTCGAAATGTGGTGCTACAGAAGAATGCTGAAGATTAGATGGGTAGATCACATAACTAATGAGGAAGTATTGAATAGGATTGGGGAGAAGAGAAGTTTGTGGCACAACTTGACCAGAAGAAGGGATCGGTTGGTAGGACATGTTCTGAGGCATCAAGGGATCACCAATTTAGTATTAGAGGGCAGCGTGGAGGGTAAAAATCGTAGAGGGAGACCAAGAGATGAATACACTAAGCAGATTCAGAAGGATTTAGGTTGCAGTAGGTACTGGGAGATGAAAAAGCTTGCACAGGATAGAGTAGCATGGAGAGCTGCATCAAACCAGTCTCAGGACTGAAGACCACAACAACAACAACAGTCTACCCCCTCTTAAGCTAACTGAAATCTACTGAGCTCAGATGCTAAACTAAGGGACGAGGCAATGCAGCAGCACAAAACAATTAACTCAAACAGCAATGAAAAAAAAATGCAGATTTGCGAAGCAAGCAGCATTATAGAAATTAACAAAGCAATTGCAATATTACAACTAATATAAGGCAATGTGCAGCAAACAATAAAAATAAATCGTTAGTAAAACTGGCTTAACAGAATAATACAAAGTCAATTTCAGTAACACTATGCCTGGCAAACAGCAGATATCTAAACATGACATAGCTCAAGCAGAAAAAAATATTAACTAAAAATGGCCATGTCTAATACCTATGTCACATCTTAACACTAGAGTGATGCATCACAATTTATTCTACAAAAGAAATTACCAAGTACTTGAAAAGAAAATTATGAATGCAGTTCCTGTGAAGGTAAATGTCGTTTTGTGCTTCCTCATTTTTTTTGAAAAAAAATTATTATTTACTCGATCTGTAGACAGAAAATATTTATATTAGTACAGCTATAAAATTTTAATTTAACCAATGCTGCAGTGCAGCTAGAAACTAGATATCAAATGGAATAAGCAACTATGTACAAAGCAAAGCATAAGAACATCGTTCAATAGTCGTGGCATTTCATAAGTAGTAAAAAAATCTCTCATCTAGAAAGACAGTAGTCATAGTCAGGTGTGTAGACAAACTATTTCTTGTCATTTCATTAGGCATTTCAGTAAATATCAGAAAGTACGATATGTTTCCAAGTAATTAGCGTGTCGTATTTGCGATGCTTTCTCTAAAGGAATGACAATTGCGAGGATAATGGCCTCCTTTTTTTTTTGCCTCCACCTGTACCTCTGAAAGGCAGACGCTAATGGCCCTTTTTTTTTCAGGCGACTGTCGCCCAGCTGGGTGCGCACCACGCATTACGTGCAGGTGGTCACTTAACTTTCTTACCGAAATATTTACGACACCAGTTTCCGCTACAGTGACAGTCTCATATAAAAATATTTCACAGGTCAAGAATTTGGGTTACAAATCTGTAGAAACAAAATCCTATAAATATAACAGCGTCCAAAAAATTTTCGCCAGCATTGTGATTATACACACATGTCATAGCTCTTAAAGTACGATTCTTGGTTTCCAACAACCTTTTCCACAAATCAGAGTCCCTAATCACTACTCATTATTCCTTACCTTATTCGTCGACACTTCTTCGGTATTTCATCATAAGAAATACGTAGCATAATCAAACTCCTCATATACGCTATCATCATCTTGTTGATCATAAACATACCTCAACAGCATAATACACATCGTCGTCGTAATAATATCATAACATCTCAGTCAACTCTCAAAATTGTCGTAGCTTCCTCCAATAATTTCAAAACCTAAAAAAATTCTCTGCTCATGTCAAAAGTGTCATCTGCCTCAAACGCACTTTAAAAATCATGATCCCATACCAAATAT
This sequence comes from Schistocerca serialis cubense, assembly GCF_023864345.2. Taxonomy (NCBI): domain Eukaryota; kingdom Metazoa; phylum Arthropoda; class Insecta; order Orthoptera; family Acrididae; genus Schistocerca; species Schistocerca serialis. Next base: position 698,803,117 of record NC_064640.1, on the reverse strand, counting down.
CTCAAAGCTCTCATAGTATCACAACGGTTCCGAAAAAATATGAACAGTTCACAAAGTACAGACAAAATACAATTTCATAAGTGTGAAGTTATCCAACTGTGTAATTACGTAGTAAAAAAAAAGTTTATCTCTCAGTTAAATGATCAGAAAGCTGTGTAATTTGTGTGTTAGAGAAATATGGTACCGATATGTAAAGTTGTATAAGCAAATACCATATTAGCTAGGGCTCCTTGTGCTTGCAAAACACATGGTACACAAAGTAAGCGTGTACCCCCCTGAGGATTAATGTAATTATACCCTCAGGTGTGACAGATTATTGCAATGGAATAAAATGTATCACGGAAAACTTTCTTTGTAATTCAAAAACCTTTAAAAATAAATGTTTTAAGTATAAAATTAATCACTCAAATACATGTACTGTAGCGCTAAACTGTGCGTCTTGTTGTAAGATAATCTCTGTGGAAGTGTCGTAGTTGTCGTCCTCCGCAAGCTAAGTTCTGCAGAAGTCAATGTACTTACCTCATGATAAACAAAAGCGAAAGGCTTTATGTATAGATATCTTAGTTATTACGCTTATTGCCATGATGAAGAAAGTACTGTGCTGTAACATATTGTTGTGCTACGGAAAAGGCATTCTCATTGTAGCTATAGCACAAAAGTTACTACTAAAACATTTTTACTTTCCAGAATAAAACAGAAAATTGTGCAGATATAAAACAGAAACACTGCAAAAGCAACATTGTAAATTGTCACTCATTAGTAGCGTCGTGATAAAATCGTGTAGCTGTCACATAAACTAACCACTGTGTCATCTGGTATCTCACTGAAAGTACTTTAAATCCAGAATATATTTTCAAGTAAACCAAAATGTTGCATTAAAATCTCATTAGCAGTACTGGTAAATGTTCTAAGTATGTAAGCCTTATAGTCGTTCCATAATCATGCAACTAACAAGCAAGAATGTACACACACAATAACACTGTGTCGTCTCTTCACAATAACAATGCATTCGTAATTTCTGTTTAAATAAGTTCTCTTGGTTCTTGACTGGATATTTAACTTCAAACATTGTTGCATGTTAACAGATTCTAAGTCTGACAAAGCATACTAGAAATGTGAAGCGAAAAATTTTATGGCAAAGACTAAGTTAAAAAGCAGATTATCTTTCAATAAACGGTTTTACATGTGAAATGTAGTGCAAGCCTTTACTCTTCCTACTATGCAAAGCTCGAGCTTCAACGGAATTATCATGTCGTATACGTCGGTAAAGAATACTGGAATTTTTCTCAAGGTTAGCTATGTTATTTTTCTCCCAGCCAGCCGGCGAACGTGGCTGCCTGCGGTGCAAGTCATTGTCTGTCCCTTTGTTGGCGCGCGTCGTTATTGGGATTAAGAGACCTAACTTCTACAAATTCTTCTTGCCGAGAGGGCCCAGCTCTGTTAGAATCCCGCCAGTTCTGATGAAATTCACGTCTACCGTTATGATTATATCGTCTGTCGTCATGTCGGTAGTTCCTGTAGTTTCTTTCTTGTCGGTCATGTGGTGGATAATTTCTTCCTGAATCATACCCGCGTGCTGAACTGTTGCGTCTGAAGTTATTCTGTCTCCCTTGATAATAATTATTATGGTTCCCATATTGTCTGTTTCTAAGGTAATCTCTGTCATATTCATTACTACGGAAATGCGATCTTTCTCTGTAACTAGTATTACTCTGCCAGTGGTTGTCATATGGGTGGTGTCTGTTTTGGTCACGATTTGCGTTGTAAGAATAGCCTTGTCGTGTCCAGTTATTGTTTCTGTCGTCACGGAATTGTGACGTATGTGACCTGTAGTGATTGTTTTCCTGTTTTCGCATTCCACGATTGTCAGTGTCAATTTCCAGTTCTTGTAATAGTCCCTGAAAGGCTTCAATGTCGTCTTTGCAACGTCCTGCTAAAATAATATGTCGTAAATGTTCAGGCAATTTGATTAAGCAAATGCGGATGAGTTCTGAGGGGCTGTATGGGTTTGACAGGTACTGATTCTTATGCAACATGTCTTCAAAATATTTCACAAGACTGGAAAATTCAGATTGTTCAAAGTGTTTCATCATCATGATGCTATGTTTTACTCGGTCTTGTGTAGCTTGAGACCAATATGCTGAGAGGAAGGCATGGTAAAATTCTCCTTCACTGTGACAATCGTGAATGACCGATCGCATTCTTACAGCTGGTTCATTCTCTAAGTAGCCACACATAAATTCTAATCTGTGTTCTAATGACCAGTTGGGAGGAAAACAATGAGAGAATTGATGGAGCCATGCTTGTGGATGAATGTCGTTGCCAGAATTCTTAAACGTTTTGAATTTACGCGTAGTAATGAACAGCTTATAGTCAAAATCATCATGTCGGCGAGTCGCATATCGGTCATTGTTACGTCGTTTCGGCGGTTCCATTTCAAAATTCGGTGCCCCTTGCCAATTTCTTTCATAATTTCCGAAATGCGCTGTGTTATTATTTTGTGGCTGTTCCGTATTTCTATGTCCCTCTTCCCATATTGGGGCGCGAGTGTCCTCTGAAATACGTAATTCTTGTACTACCTGTGTCAGCTGATCTTGTACTTCGCGGATCTCTCTTTGGCGTTGCGTATTAATTTGATTCTGATTTTGTTTTAATTTCCTAATTTGTTCGCACTCTTCTGTGTCATTAAAGACTACCGGTTTTGTGTCATTCAGATTATCATCTACCTTCGTAGATAAATTATTTAGCTGATCCGAAAGTTCAACTACTTTCTCTGATAAAGTACTAATTTCCTCCATGTGTCTTTCTACTGTGTCCTTTAAGTTTTCCTGAGTTTTTGCAAGTTGCGTAATCGAATCGGTAGACGCAACTGAGTCAATTTTAGCTTGCAAGGTCTCATGATTTTCATGAACAATAATTTGTAGTTCTTTTATGGCTGCTTCGTGATTCTGTAATGCATTTTCATGCCGCAAAAAAATAGGTTGAAAATGCTCACAAATTTGAGTTTTTACGTCATTACAGACTTTTTGACATTTCGATTCAATGTTATGTAACTCAGTAGTTAAATCTTCACGCGTTTGTTTAAGAGTTTGTTCCAATGAGTCTAACTTTTGAAGCTGTTGCTGTGTTTGTCTCTGATTTTGTTCCAGTGTGTCTAACTGTTGCTGTGTTTGTCTCTGATTTTGTTCCATTGTGTCTAACTTTTGAAGATTTAGTTCCATTGTGTCTAACTTTTGAAGCTTTTGTCCCATTTGTTGCATTAATTGTAATAACAATGCACTGTTGTCTGAAACATGTTCCTCAGTGCTTTTCGGCAGTGAATTTGCACCGGCAACATTCACATTTTGACAAGCGGAAAATGTGTCTTGACTCATTTGAGAAAACGGTGAGAACCCAAAACCTGAGTCTGCAGTATTTGCAAATATTGTGTTCTGTCATTCCCAATTCCTGAGACGAGCTGTAGCCGACCGATCGATCGATAACGCTTCCCTGTTCACTACCTGTTTCACTGTCTACACCATTATTTGACGCCCACTCCATTTCCCTATGCACAGTTACCAAATTACTACTTCGAACATCAGTTAATTCATTACTCGGTGGTGCTAAACACTGCTTTCGTCTTCACTGTCATTTGTCAGTTTACTTTGCAGCCTAGTATTACGTTTTTCACACGCCATAATTGTCACAATATTTCACACGATAACACAGAAAAGCACAATTTGAAGAGCAAAATAAGATAACACATTAACATAGAAATGGAAATAATGTCTACTTAAATACTTGGTGCAAATCTACATGCATGTCACAACTGTTTTACTGTACAACAATGAAAGACTGCAACTACAAAGGAGATTCTCTCTACAATTACGTGCTAGCAATAAACAAAATCTACGCTAATTACACAAACTACAAGGAAAAAATCAGAAGATTCCAGTGAGGTATCCTCGGCTAAGGGTCGACATATGAAACGTCCCCTTAGAAAAATTATACAAGACTGTGCTTTAACTGACACACAATATTTTTAGCGCAACGCAATCTGACTTTTAGAAATCCCTACCAAAGAATGGCCCTGACTAACATTAACCTATGCATTTCACAAATCGCTTACCTCACAAAAATCTTCATTACTCGAACTACTGCAATACAGCGAGCGCCACTACTGCCAGGTAAATAAGAGATTCAAACTACGGAAGGCACTAACTACTGATAGGGATAGTTAGCAAATGAAAGATATTAATAGAGAACAAACAATGTATTTACCTTAATAGTCATAATATATATAGCAGTTCATGACAAATTACAAAACTCCGCCATCTCTCTCCCCACATCCACCACTGCTGGCGGCTCACCTCCAACTGCGCAATGCTACGTGCTGTTCACAGCCAGCTGCCTAACACTACAATGGCGAGTATTACAACAATGCAAAGCAGCCACAGACTGCACACAGCACAGCCAGTGATTTTCATACAGAGGTGGCGTTACCAATAAAAAAACCTAAACAGCCTACTTACACTTTGTAAAGTGAAATTATCAATTGATTTCTCTGTATTGCAATATTTAATATATTAAGTTTTTGGGAACATTCTTGTTGATTTTGAAAAGTCTCCATTTATATAGAAAAAAATTTACTAGAATTGTAAAAAAGTAAATCTTAATAATTTTAAATTATTCATAAAATAATTTAAAAAATAATCATCTCCAATAATCGTCATCATAATCATCATGAGATTCATATTCCTGATTTTTAAATTGTCGATTTCTAAAGGATCCGCCACACACCGTTGGGTGGCTTGCGGAGTATCAATGTAGATGTAGATGTAGATGTAGCTTGTAGTTACTGGTAAAGAAGTTCCGCACTGTCGCCTGATAAACAAAGTAAGAGCCTATGGAATATCAGACCAGCTGTGTGGCTGGATTGAAGAGTTTTTAGCAAACAGAACACAGCATGTTGTTATCAATGGAGAGACGTCTACAGACGTTAAAGTAACCTCTGGCGTGCCACAGGGGAGTGTTATGGGACCATTGCTTTTCACAATATATATAAATGACTTAGTAGATAGTGTCGGAAGTTCCATGCGGCTTTTCGCGGATGATGCTGTAGTATACAGAGAAGTTGCTGCATTAGAAAATTGTAGCGAAATACAGGAAGATCTGCAGCTGATAGGCACTTGGTGCAGGGAGTGGCAACTGGCCCTTAACATAGACAAATGTAATGTATTGCGAATACATAGAAAGAAGGATCCTTTATTGTATGATTATATGATAGCGGAACAAACACTGGTAGCAGTTACTTCTGTAAAATATCTGGGAGTATGCGTACGGAACGATTTGAAGTGGAATGATCATATAAAATTAATTGTTGGTAAGGCGGGTACCAGGTTGAGATTCATTGGGAGAGTGCTTAGAAAATGTAGTCCATCAACAAAGGAGGTGGCTTACAAAACACTCGTTCGACCTATACTTGAGTATTGCTCATCAGTGTGGGATCCGTACCAGGTCGGGTTGACGGAGGAGATAGAGAAGATCCAAAGAAGAGCGGCGCGTTTCGTCACCGGGTTATTTGGTAACCGTGATAGCGTTACGGAGATGTTTAATAAACTCAAGTGGCAGACTCTGCAAGAGAGGCGCTCTGCATCGCGGTGTAGCTTGCTCGCCAGGTTTCGAGAGGGTGCGTTTCTGGATGAGGTATCGAATATATTGCTTCCCCCTACTTATACTTCCCGAGGAGATCACGAATGTAAAATTAAAGAGATTAGAGCGCGCACGGAGGCTTTCAGACAGTCGTTCTTCCCGCGAACCATACGCGACTGGAACAGGAAAGGGAGGTAATGACAGTGGCACGTAAAGTGCCCTCCGCCACACACCGTTGGGTGGCTTGCGGAGTATCAATGTAGATGTAGATGTAGATGTAGCTTGTAGTTACTGGTAAAGAATAAAGAGCAGCTAATGTATCTAATAATGTTGGTACTTTATTTCTAATAATCCTTCTACAAAGTGTACAATTTTCTTTTTCCTTTCCTTTAACCATTCATCAAAGTATTATATATGAAAAATATGCTTTCAGCTTGTTTAGACAAATTGATTATTATTTCATCACTTAAACAAATAGGACAATCAATATCTTTTTCACATACCTAAATTATTTCATAAGTATCTTTTTCTTTAGCTTGCATTTCGTTTTGCTTCGCCATTTATAAGAAATAATTTTTATTAGATTTATAAAAAAGTTAAATTTTCTAATTTAATTTAATCGTAAATAGAAACTACAAATTTCACTTTATTTTTTGCAAATAATCCATGGTTTAAAACCAAAGATGTTTCTATACTTTTTGAATATAGTCATACACATAAAGCTTTTAAGCATATTGATGAAGATGATAACAAAACATTCGGTGAATTAAAAAAATTTTCAAATACAAACAAACACATACAAAATCGTACATTGTTGATTAATAAAAAAGGCATAATTTCATTATTTTAAAAACATATAACAATTACTTCAAAAAGTGAAATAGAAAAGCTTGTGAAGGAGTTTGATTTGAAACCAAATTTAGTTTCACGAACAAATGAAAAAGAACTCATTAGCATTATCATCAATTGTTTCAAGAATGAAAAATTTGCAACACAATTCTCTATTGGAAAATACAGAATTGATTTATATTTCACACAATACAGAATTGCAATTGAATGTGACGAAAATGGTCATAATGATCGAAGTATAACAGAGAAAGTGGAAGACAGGAATTCATAGAAGAGCAATTGAAGTGTAAATTTACTCAATTTAATCCTGATGGAGAAAAGTGTAATATTTATGATGTCATCAATACAATACATAAAAATATATTTAAAAAACTGTGAAGGTGAATAAATAATACTTGAAAAAAATAAATTTCTAATAAAAATATTTTTCTTAAATGGAATCAATTGTAGATCTGTTCAACAACAAGCTTACATACAACAATAAACAAGTTTTCATGATTATTGATGAAAAAAATATCCATGGTTTAAAGCAAAAGATGTTGCTGAAATCTTGAGTATGAAAATACAGATCAAACTATCAGATTAAATAAAGATTCAGATGATAAAGCATAATTTGAAAAAATGTTAGACTCCTAAGCCATAAGGGTCCAACTTATAACGAAAAAAGAACGATATTTATTAATGAAGCAGGACTATATTCACTAATCTTATCATCCAAGAAAGAAAAACCAAAACAATTTGAAAGATGGATTGCTAATGAAGTTTTACCATAAATTTGAAAACATGGTGAATATAAGATTAGAAAAGAGATGACTGATGCTAAGAAATATCAAATAAAACACAACTATATACAACAACTACAAGAATTGAATAAACTAGCACGAAAATAATTCAATTAAAAGATGATAGAATTAAAATGAACAATGATCATATTCAGAATTTGAGAGAAACAGTTAGTATTGCTTCAGAAATAATAGGTAAAAGAAATGAAGAAATTAATAATTTATTACCACATGTAGTTCCTAAAATAATTAATGAAAACTTAACACCAACATTCATTCTTTTAAAATTATTTGATGATGCATGTGAATATGATTATTATGTCATTAGAACGCAATGAAAACATTTACAGTAACAACTATATAAAATCGAAGATAGACATCGAAATTGTGAAGAAATGTTAAGATTGAATTATAATCCTAATTCAATAAATCTGTATGAAAGAATGAAAGAAAATTTTAGGATTGACTGTCTATGAACTATTTCAATATTTCGAGTAACAATTCACAATAACAATTGATACATGATATAATTAGTATTAATCAAACTCAACTATTATAAAATAAAATTATCTTTATTTACTCATTTATTGTGTGAATTATCAAAACCAAACCATTTAACATAAACTTTATTACCTTCCTTTTTTAAAACTTTTTCAACTAAGTATACATCTGGATATTCCGTTTTCTGTAGTTCATAAAAATTTCCTTTTATATCTTTTAATTTATATGTAACTGGATTAGAATGAATAACATATTCAATTTTAAATCCTTCTGTTGCTCAATTAGCTGTATATCCATCTTCAAAATGACCTTTAAGTTTACTAGTTCTAAGTTTATCACCTTTTTTAAATTGTCTAGCTTTTTCTCAAGATATGTTACCTGTATTTAAATTTTTTCATTTACTTCTATTGGCTTCATTTATATTGTAGAATGTTTTGGGTTATTATAATCATCAAGTAGATCTTTAACTAAATTTATCCATTTATAATTTCCTTCTAAAGAAAATTTCTTCGACATCTTTTCTTTAAGTGTACTGTTACAACGTTAATTTCGAAAAAGTTGAATAATGATTAATGTTATATTTCTCCATTAATTCTTTAAATTCTTTGTTATAGAATTCTTTACCATTATCTGTCTGTAAATTATTAGGAAGTCTATCTATAAATTTTTTTTGAAAAGCATCAACTACATTCTTACTTGTTTTATCTTCAATACGAACAGCCCAAGCAAATTTCGAAAAGACATCAATTACAGTCAATAAATATCTATATCCTTTATTTATTTTAGAAATACCTTTTAAATTACCTGAATCCATTTCAACTAAATCAGCTTGCCATAAATCATCTATATTCAAAGAAATAACATTTCTTCTTTTAAAATTCTTTCTCATTGGTTTATGTAATTCATTATTTATTTCTTCAAGAATATATTATTACTTAAACCTTCACCAGCAGTCTTTTAAGAAGTTCCTGGTTTATCTGGTAGAAACAGTTTTGAACTGGATATTACAAATTACTATAACTCTACAGAATTTGATATGCCATACTTCGTATTTGTTACATTTCATCAAATCGTAAAAATAATCAGTTAGTTGATTCGTCATTATTTGATCATGTTAAACTACAGAATATTTATTTAAAAAATGGCAGAAATGAAGTTTTTCCTCAAGAAATGTGGAATATTAATCTGCCAAATAATTTTCTGAAATCATATGATGCATTTCTTGATTTAAAAGAATTACTTTACTAAAATCAGATATTGATGTTAGTCCACTATCCAATTTATGTAATCAATATGACACGCAGAAAGAATGTTGTAGCCACACAAAAAACTACTATGAAACTTTGTGCAACTTTTAATGATAAAATTCCGAATGATACACTTGCTTATGTAATTATGTATGGTAAAAAGAATCTTATATATGATGCACAACACAGATTACTTACTGAAAATATTTAATTATTAACATTTACTTCTATATAAATGAACGAGAAACTTAAAAAAATTATAAAAGTGTTAACTTCTTGCTTATATACATTTCTGACACATTTTAAGAAAGATAGAAAAAATAAAAACTGAAGATTTTAGTATCTTACTTATTAAATGATTTCCGATTTATTTTATTATATTTATTCTAGATAGCTCTTTTGATGTAGATTTGTTAGCACTTTGAAGTTTTAAATTCAGTTAATATTTGACTATGAAATCACCACTTAATGTAAAGTCAAAAAGTTATTTTGATGAAATTCGGTATATGGCCTACTGTGAGTATGGGACGAACGTATTTGAAGAAAAAATTCAGTTTGTTGCATTTTAAAACAAAAAATTGGGTTAGTTGCATTTTATATGTTTCAAGCTATCCACTTGTTGCATTTTATATGTTTCAAGCTGCACTTTGAGACCTGTTGAGACATCTGTGAAAAGTAGTTTGAACTAACTGATTCCAACTTCTGTCAACAGATGGCACTGGTGTATGTTCAATTGAAAATAACTTGGGAACATATTTCACTTTAGATGTAATTTTCTCTATTTTTTGTTTCTAATTATGTTGTTCAAATCACATTAATTAATTGTTCACGCTTGTTCTCCAATTTTAAAATGGAATAATGTTAAGAAAATAATGAATTTGGGCCTTAAATAAATTGATGAAGTTGATTTTTAGAAGATACCTTGTTAGTAGAACTCCAACTATATATACATTCTTCAAGCTCCTCCTCACACAATCGTTGACCAATGAGAGTGCGCATATCAAAGGTCATTATAACGTATTTGTGTGGAAAGTGCTAGCCATTTGGCTAAAATATCCAACACACTCGCCTATGTACATAAAAACAGCCGGAATAAAAGAAGCAGTTCTGTTAATTCAGAACTTAGTCTTCGTGTAGCGTTGTGTACATAGGGTCAGAGAAGTCTGAAACACAGAAAATGTGTAGGACATTGTGTTGGATGTTTTGCAATTTTCAGATAGTGAAAAAAAATTTATATTCTTTAAATGAACAACACTAAGCGACAGCTAAAGCGGACTTTCGGCTGCGTCGAGCCACAGTTAAGACAGTGTAGTGAATGTATGATTTAATAAAGTATTGAAGAATTTTATAAAGATAAATATCGAACTGGTGGACATTCATATGTATGTAAAGACTGTAAGAAAATTAAAGTTACTTATGGTAAAAGTGTAACTAAGTCTTATCTGAAAAAGCATTTACAAACAAAACTCATAATAATCTTATGTCTGTGAAAGCAGAAAGTAAATAATTTTATAAACTTATTCTTTAACATAATTTTAAAAAAACAATACTTAATTCTCTAATATATTTAATTACATTACATTCTCCTATGGGAAATGTATGTAAAATAAATAATTTTTTATTATAGCTATAATTATATTATTATATTATTGGAATAGTAGATACCTTTTGTATGTTCTGGATCATTAGCTCAATCTTATGGAAAATAAAAAATTGAGAGTGTTTGAGAGCAATTTTATATGTTTTATAAGATTGGTCTAGTGGTCCAGAACATACAAAAGGTATCTACTCACTCCTCTTTCAAAGTGTGATGAAGACAGTGTACAATACACGCACTTGGCGGGCGATGCTTCTGAGTAAGATCTTCGTGGATGCGGTCCAGAAGTTGTTCCTCAGGTTCCAACACACGTTCTTCATGTTGTGGGCTTCTGTCTTCTGCACGAGATAGTAAATCTCTAAATCTATGCAAATTAGATACATCATTGTAAGCTTTATTATTTCGTGATTTACTTAATAAAAAAAGAAAGCATATCCGAACAGACAATATGTTTCACATACAGAAATAGAGGTAAAGATACCTACTGCAGCTTGTTACAAATGAATAGCAAAGTAATCGAGTAAAAGCAGAGAATTATTGTGATACAAACCTTTCGAGAACAAGCGACAAAATATGTCGATCGTGTAGGAAGTCTTCGTTGGAGGAAGCGCTCTCGATAAATTCGCACAGTTGCCCTCGAAACGCGTTTTGCCTCGCCATATATTAAATGAATATCGAATAGTTCGGTGATAGTAAATCTCCCTTCCATCCTAAGTTTAATGGAGTTGTAATAACGACTGCCGACGATTGGCGTATTAACAGTGAGTCAACCACGTAGGCCATTGTGGCCTACATGTTTGCGAATCGCGCTCATGATGTCAGTAAGGCATAGCGGGAAATTTGCGAATTGGAAATGTGTGGTAAGTTCCTATAGGACCAAACTGCTGAGGTCATTGGTCTGACTTAAACTAACTTATGATAAAGACAATACACACACACATGCTCGAGGGAGGACTCGAACCTCCGCCGAGGGGAGCCGCGCGAACTGTGCAAGGCGCCCAGACCGCGCGGTGACCCCACGTGGCAACGTCCAGGGGTGATGTCTACTTTTCCAAAAATATTGTCCCAAGATGAATTTTTTTCTGGGACAGCTGTAGGAAATGAACAAACGCTACTAGACGTTTAAACCAATTACTTGTATTCTACTAGCAGAATTTTTTTGGCGGCTTATACCTGTTACACCCTGTATATCAAGGTAATGCAAAAGAAGTAAAAAAATAAAACAAATGATATATCCAACAAAAAATGAGTGCTTCATTTCTCGCTTCTCCTGTTGCTATATACTTCCAATGCAGTTCTCATAACTCTCTATATCTCTCTAGAAACTCTGTCATCAAACCTCTATCTACCTCGTTATCTGCCATGTTAGCCATTTTAAACAACGTATGTTTTCACACGCACAGACAGCAGACGTTCATCACCCTGAAGTTGTTGGGACAGCGCTACGCATGGCACAATTTGTTGGGTGAAGTGGTTGGGTTTTCAGCTGTCAGATGACCAGACAAGAAAACTGGTCGGGAAGGGCCTACACATGTCTAGTTTATCGGGTGGCTAATAAATTGATCCCAATAAATTGGTGACAACATGCACAGAATGGAATTATCACTCTAGAGATATTCATGCTCCATGCAGTAACTCTGAGATGGTTGGTTATATAACAATTTTTGCACGTCTTCCAAAGATGAAAATTCTGAAACAAAAACATGGATATTTTAAAATAATTATCATTTTTGTCACTTCAGATCTAACCTCCTGTAACGTTTTTTATTACACCAGTTCATTTTGTAACTCATTGTAGATATGTTTTACATCATTTTCACTTCATTTTATCGACATTTTCACGTTATTTTAGTAATCATTTTTGGGTATCTTAGGTCATAAAAATCCGGGACCTGCAGTTACAGATCCTTTTTCTTGTTCGTATATGAAATGAACTCTCACTAGAGGGCAGTTCCCACTCCCCTCTCCCCCCTCCTTTCCTCCAAGCTCCACTGGATGAAGAGAGTGGAGGACAAGTTGTGTTAATCTTATGAAATCATTAATGCCTGTCCACACACAAGACATTGTCTTGTCTACGCAGACGTCTGTGCTGTGCATGCAATAGATCGTTCCAAATGTGTGTTCACATGACTCAAGTTTCAGTCTACTGCTCGCCCGCCATTTGTCGCGAAGAAAAGAAATTTCTGAGGCAAAGGACTACTCTCTTGTAAGCTCAAAGTTTATATCACTTATTTAGAAATTGAAGAAATTTTATTTTGGTCTGTGTTCGCAACTTGTGAAATAAAAAAATGCAAGAAGCAAAAAGACCGACGAAAATGGTCTAGACATTGGCTGCTTAAAGCCTCTTTTACACGATCGACTTTTTTTGTCTCAATTGACTACTTGAGGCATGTGCATCTACTACAGCACCCCTGGCGTTTTGTTCCTGCACTGAGTCTCATCTGTTTTCAGTAGTCATTTTCGTTAACACGTCAGCGCCAAAATAGCCGGTCTTGTGTGAGATTCTGCTGAACAGTTTGGCATCTGAGCGCTAACAGCAAGGTTATGAGAGGCTATTGTTTTTACAGAAAATTGAATTATAGTAACAAAACGTAGAAACAAGCAATGACAGTAGAGCGCATTAATGACCAAAGCAGAATTCATAGCGGAAGTTCATGTCAAAAGTCGTGTCGTTAATTGTACACACTCCTGAGAACTGAAAGAATAGGAAAATTGTCATCCAAACATTTCAGAACATACATAAGGTGTGTCCGTAAAATAAGGTTCCCAATTTTTTTTCAGTGTAAATAAATGCGTACATTTTTGGAAAGTTCAGACTTTAACCTATTTTTCTACATAGCCGCAACTGAGGTAAATACATTTTTGCATGAGATATACGAGCTTCTGAATGCCCGAGTCAAAAAAATCTGCCGCCAAGCCGCGCAGATACCTGAGAACCGCTTCTTCCAGCTCTTCTCTGTCGCCGAAATTCGTTCCACCCAGGTGTTTCTTCATGTCAGGGAAGAGATGGTAGCCACTTGGGGCTAAGTCTGGGCTGTAGGGTGGGTGTTTGACAACACCCCATCCAAATATGGCGATGTGCTCGTTGGTGACTTTAGCGGTGTGCGGTCGAGCGTTATCCTGATGCAAACGCACCCCCTTGGACAGCATGCCCCTTCTCTTGTTTTGAATTGCACGACGCAATTTTTGCAGTGTCTCGCAGTACACGGCAGCGTTGTACTGGTGGGCAACAACTCGCACAACGATATTCCCTTACTGTCCCAAAACACTGTTGCTATCACTTTGCCGACACTTCGCATTTGTTTGAATTTTCGCGATCTCGGCGGCTCTGGATGCTTCCATTGTTTGGACTGTTCTTTGGTTTCGGGTGTGCGGTAGTGCACCCAAGTCTCGTCTCTAGTGACGCTGGAGTTGAGGTATTCCTCGCCATGAGTTCTGTGATCTTGAAGAAGTCCTTGGACCGCTTCAACGCGGTGACGTTTGTGGTCTTCGGTCAACATTTTTGGCACCCACCTCGAGCAAACCTTAGCACACCCTAGATGCTCCGTCAAAATCTTGTCAATAGAGGTTTTGCTGACATCAGGGATCATTTTGGAGAGCTCACGAACCGTCACTCATCTGTCTGAGAGCACTGCTGCCTCCACTTTAGCGATTGTTTCATCAGAAACAGATGGCCTTCCGGAACGCTCCTCATCATGGACGTCAGTACGTCCGTTCTTGAACTCTCTGCACAATTTGCGCACGTGTTGTACGCTCATACACTTGTCTCCATAGATTTCGAATAGCTGGGAATGGATTTCTGCCGGCGCAATGTTTTTTGCAGACGGGAAACGGATTACCGAGCCCAGCTCACACCTGGCGGGCGAAATGAGGGGGGAATCCATCACGTGCGGCTGCCAAGCCAAGACTGAGCACCGCAGGCAGCTAGCTAGCTAGGGGATTTGTTGTGGGGGAAACAAAGTACACTACAGAATCGCGGGATCCACCGTAACAGCGCTTTTCAGGACTGTAGCGCCATGGGAACCTTATTTTACGGACAAACCTCGTACATTTATTCATTCGAGGAAATATAAACCTGCAAATACATCAGACAATATGTAGAAGGCAGTAAATAGTGCCTTTCTGCTTTACTCTTTGTATCTTCTTTTCTTGTTAGGTGCCAAATAACAACGACAATTATTTTACTCATCCAATAATTCTGACTTTTTCACTGTTGATATAATTTCCGTTAAAAACCTTTTATCTATTTGCGTTCTTATTTATGCATAGTGTATGTTTTTTCTCTGTAAAAAACTTACATACTTTTTGCTTTCAGTTATTTCGTTCCTCTTGTAGGAGAACACTAGTAGGAAAAAAACACCAAGATGTTGTACAAATTTTAGGTGTCCCATGAAAACAAAGCAGACAACCTTTATGAAGTTTAAGATGAAACGAAACTGATTTCCATAATACGAATGAGCTTGACTAGAATCGGTTATAACTACCGATATTAGCAGACGGCTGTTTAGTCCCTTATCTCTGCACAGTGTGCAGCGCGCAGCATACTCAGAAATTTAGAACTCGGCACTCGGCACAATCTATAGATCATTGACGTCGTATACACACTCGCGTCGTGGTTGACTGCTGCTTTACATGCAGGCACAAAATGTGCAAGCACTTCGAGTAATCGATTTTGAACAGAAAGTCGCTCTTGTAAAACGAGCTTAAGCTAAGGCAGTTTTCACATATAGATTTAGTTCACAAATTGCAGGGCGAACCCAAAGACTTGTGTAATTATTTGCAGGTGGATTTGAGCATGCGATGCATATACTGCACCATCACATTACTAAAGGGATGGTAGCTCATAGTCCTGCCATGTTTACGACTGCACAAACACAAAAGTTCCTCAAACAGTTGGCAACCCAACTGTGCACCCCAGGTCACACAGCTTTGCCTGACACCAACTTTTCAGATTCCCTGATCTCGGGGTGCGATAAACTGTGTAATGCATCTTAAACAGCTTGATGCAACCTCACCAGGATAATTGGACAGACTCTGTTGTCCACTGTGTTGCACCAGACCCATAGCGCAGAGCCCTGCTGCAGCATGTGTTTCAGGTGCAATCCAGTCAAAGCAGGTTCCACATAGTAGTGTAGGAAGGACGGGTCATCCTCATTATCGGTAGCTACAGTTGCCCATTAAATAACAGAGATAGTTTCGCAGTTGGCTGCCTCATTCAGCTGCCCTGTGATGTTGTTAAAAATGGTTCAAATGGCTCTGAGCACTATGGGACTTAACATCTGAGGTCATCATTTCCCTAGAACTTAGAACTACTTACACATAACTAACCTAAGGACATCACACACATTCATGCCAGGGACAGGATTCGAATCTGCTACCACAGCGGTCGCGCGGTATCAGACTGAAATGCCTAGAACCGCTCGGTCACTCCGGCCGGCCGATGTAGTTAGTATTGTAGAAAACTGTGTGATAAATTCAGTGCAGCGTGCCTGCTGTGGAGACTTGAGCTCAGCCACACGTTTGGAAATAGAAACCAATTGTTTGTGGTACACGTAAATTATAAACACTTGGGCCTCTAGCCATGGCCAAAAATGCTTATATAAATAGTTAAGAGCATGCTGCTGAAGGCACTCCAATTTCTCTGTTGCTCTGATAGGTTCTTCAAGAAATACGCCGAAGGGTGCAACACTGCACCCACTGCCGTGATCCACTAGCAGGGCAATGGGTACACTGGGAACAGGGTGGATTAACACATTGATTGGCTCTTCCGCCTTGGCTAAAAGGAACAAATGTCTATGATAGTAATTCGGCATTCCATGAAAGTGGCGGAGGCCTTTAAAAGCCACAGGCAGTGACATCTGAATCATCTCAGCTACCTTATCAGGACTGGGAGAAATGGCAGCCTGTGAGCCAATATAACCAAGGAATTTAACCTCTTCTTCACCTGACACACATTTGTCTCTATTAATCTTAATGCCATAACTGTTCAGTCTCTTGACTAATGCACTGCTCTATGTACTCCTCTTTCATGTGAGAAATACCAGAATATCATCAATATAACAGAAAACTACTGATAGCCCATGCAGTACCTCATCCATAAAAGGCGATGCCACGTTTTGATGGCGTTTCAAAGGCCAAAAGCCATTGCATTTTCTTGGGAAAGGTCAAACGATGTAGTCAAAGTCGTCTTATGTTTGGCAAGAACAGTCATCGGTATATGCACAAAGGCTTTAGTGCAGTCGATGACACGACCACCATTAAAATTGCTATTGGAATCTGACGCTTTGGGCATGGGGTATTTATCAGGGATAGGACTAGCACTGAGGCCCCTGTAGTCCCCACAAATTCGTTGTGGTCAGACATTTTTTACACTATCTCTAGTGGTCATGTCCATGCACTGAATGGGCTTGACACTAGCCCATCAGCAATCATTTCATCAATGCAATTTCTCAAAAGGAAAACGTCTAGGCTTACTGGCCACAGGTTGAGCAAGAGTAGTTCTTATGCTATGTGTAGTAGGATACCTCAGTTTACCCTTAGCCACAATGGAATCTATCAGTGCTGGGAACGCCCATAGGAGCAGCTGACTGAGGTCATCGTCTACCACTGGCATGCTCCTGGAAGGGGATGAGGAGGAAGAGCCCAGGCTCTGCACAGCCACTATGTCATGAAGGTGTCATAGCTCTTCAAGTGTTTCTTACTACCATTTTTCATTAGCCACCACATTCAGTCTCAAACAAACATTTTCCTCGATCTCACAAATTTTTGCGTCAAGCATCTTCTGCTGTCCTGTAACTCAGCAAGCTCACAACTGTCATGTTTGTGCATTCCACACAGAGAATGGACCTGGCACAGTAGACGCAGACATCTTCACACAGCTGATATCAGCAGCGTCGCACAGTATGCCGCCCAACATGGTCGAGAGCTTGGAAGATAGAGGTTGTTGGCAGTGCCACAACACTGCTTGCTGACAACAAACTTCACCTTTCCGTTTTCACAGTGTTTGCGTGAGGATCCATTTTGTAGTGTGTGCAGCATGATGACGAAAAGAAAGAATCGCCATTCTGTTCAGGATCACCATTTTAAGGGATGCCAATATCACACCTGGTGCACTAAACCAGGTATAATCGAGAATATACTTCAGAAAGTCTCCTCCCACGATTGGTCCTGAAATATCAGCAACCACAAAAGTCAAAGTAGGGGAAAACCCATCATCATATACCAGTCTCAGAATCTTCTTCCCAAACTTGGAATATGTGAATTGGAAGCGGCTGTCAACATAGAAACGCCAGAGGATCGGCGAAACTCATTTTTCCTCTGCAAGACCACACTGATTTCCGACTCAGAATCCACAAGGAAACGAACTCCTGACGCTTTGTCTGTGATGAATAATCTTGCGAAGCCATCAACTTCTGATACTGTAGCATTCTTGTTGAATGGTAGGCACTCTGTAGAACTCGAACGAGCATGTACGCCTACTGGCACTCGGCAACAGTGTTTGGTCACACACATGGCTGGGTGCATTGTCTTGTAGTTTTGTCTAAACGCCGTGGTACCAGCACCACGACCTGTTGCGTGCAGCAGAATCCCATTCGTTACTGTCGTCGATGCCTCCTTTTCTCGCAAGCCGCAAATTAAACCTGGCCAATTCATTGATAATTTTATCCATAAACGGCTCGGGAGCCGAAACACTAATTGTATACTGTGAAACTAGCGAGTCGGGGCTCGTTGAAGCCGTCACTGCTTGCATGCACGATTCAGGGCTGTCATTCATAACTTAACTCATGATGGCACTCGAATTACTGTTTGAACAGGCAGTCGCTACAGCATCCACCTTACGCGCCAATTCACCCACACAGAGTTCTGGAAAAACACACAGATCGATAATCTGCTGGAGTCGCGATTCCAGCGGTAAAAGAAAGTGCTGCAGCACAGTTTCTGTAGATAACATCATCAAGTTCTTCAGTTAAACTTAGTTCAACCTGGGAAATAATCAAAGTAAACTGACCAGCATCTCAGATAACACCGCACAACCAGAAAATGGCTTTCACCTGCATAAGCCAAAGTTGTGCTCTTATATACCACAAGGACGGAATTTTTATGTTGCAGATTCTGTTACCATTGTTGTTGTTTGGAGGTGGCGCTTGGAACTGCAGCAGTTGGCGGTGGTACGAGGTGCATTCAAGTTCTAAGGCCTCCGATTTTTTTTCTAATTAACTACTCACCCGAAATCGATGAAACTGGGGTTACTTCTTGACGTAATCGCCCTGCAGACGTACACATTTTTCACAACGCTGACGCCATCGTTCCATGGCAGCGGCGAAGGCTTCTTTAGGAGTCTGTTTTGACCACTGGAAAATCGCTGAGGCAATAGCAGCATGGCTGGTGAATGTGCGGCTATGGAGAGTGTCTTTCATTGTTGGAAAAAGCCAAAAGTCACTAGGAGCCAGGTCAGGTGAGTAGGGAGCATGAGGAATCACTTCAAAGTTGTTATCTCGAAGAAACTGTTGCGTAACGTTAGCTCGATGCGCGGGTGCGTTGTCTTGGTGAAACAGCACACGCGCAGCCCTTCCCGGACGTTTTTGTTGCAGTGCAGGATGGAATTTGTTCTTCAAAACATTTTCGTAGGATGCACCTGTTACCGTAGTGCCTTTGGAACGCAATGGGTAAGGATTACGCCCTCGCTGTCCCAGATCATGGACACCATCATTTTTTCAGCACTGGCGGTTACCCGAAATTTTTTTGGTGGCGGTGAATCTGTGTGCTTCCATTGAGCTGACTGGCGCTTTGTTTCTGGCTTGAAAAATGGCATCCACGTCTCATTAATTGTCACAACCGACGAAAAGAAAGTCCCATTCATGCTGTCGTTCCGCGTCAACATTGCTTGGCAACATGCCACACGGGCAGCCATGTGGTCGTCCGTCAGCATTCGTGGCAACCACCTGGATGACACTTTTCGCATTTTCAGGTCGTCAAGCAGGATTGTGTGCACAGAACCCACAGAAATGCCAACTCTGGAGGCGATCTGTTCAACAGTCATTCGGCGATCCCCCAAAACAATTCTCTCCACTTTCTCGATCATGTCGTCAGACCGGCTTGTGCGAGCCTGAGGTTGTTTCAGTTTGTTGTCACACGATGTTCTGCCTTCATTAAACTGTCGCACCCACGAACGCACTTTCGACACATCCATAACTCCATCACCACATGTCTCCTTCAACTGTCAATGAATTTCAATTGGTTTCACATCACGCAAATTCAGAAAACGAATGATTGCACGCTGTTCGAGTAAGGAAAACGTCGCCATTTTAAGTATTTAAAACAGTTCTCATTCCCGTCGCTGGCGGTAAAATTCCATCTGCCGTACGGTGTTGCCATCTCTGGGACGTATTGACAATGAACGCGGCCTCATTTTAAAACAACGCGCATGTTTCTATCTCTTTCCAGTCCGGAGAACAAAATCGGAGGCCTTAGAACTTGAATGCATCTCATACAACACTACTAGTTTACAGCAAACCTCAACATTCCGTTTTAGCTGTGTTGGTGTGAGGATCCATTGTATAGTGTGTGCAGCATGATGACAAAAAGAAGGAGTCGCCATTCGGTTCAGGGTCACCACTTTAGGTGACACCAATATCACACCCTTTAATGAACAAGCTTGTTAATATGAACACTTTTTATATTTCTCCATAACACACAGCAGCATGATATCCAGAACATATTAGAACAACAAGAGAGAGACCAAGGACGTAATAATTAAAAACCCATAAAAAACAAAGTGCCCTCTCACACTCTTGGGTCAAGGATGGTTTGCACCTTAACTGCTGTCCTCAACTTTGTCGATTCTTAATGTGTGCACCACAGTGTAATTATCTTTTGAGGCTCATGGCTCCTTGTATAACACAAAAAAAATACTTGTATGTGAATAGCAAATTTCTACACGTGATCAACTGATGGTGACGTTAAGATTCCTAGCAACAGGAAGGAGCTACAAGGATTCAGAATTTTTTACTGCAATTTCGAAAGAAGCACTGAGTGAAATTACACCCAACACTTGTGAAGCCATGTACACTGTCCTGGAATATGGTTTCATGAAGGTAAGTAAAGTGTTGTGCATAGATTCTGACAATTTACGTATAATTATTTACAGTTTAGACGTGTTTGAAGCACAGTGTATTCTTAAAAATTATATACGTGGCCAGTGAGCTATAGTTTAGTTTGTTTCGGAGTCAGGATTTCAAATCCCCTGCCCGAAGTCTACCAACAACCTGGTAAAGACTTTTGCACCAGAATATAAAAATCCCTTCTGAACTGTAGATAGGGATTCATAGTTCATCTGGAAAGGTTTTCTTCAAGTATTGTGGCAGTGAATTCTACAGTTCACCTCTAAATCACTCTTGTTGTGAACTCCATATTATTTTAGGAAATAAAACAAGCATAATTATCCCCTGTGTCACTGTTCCAAGGTCTTCCCTCATCAACTAACACAATATTCTGACGGTACTGTTCTTATAGAACAAATAGGGTCTAATTTTTTTAGCTACTCTGTCACATAAGATTCTGCCATAGGACAGTAGGGACAAGAGGAGGGTCTGACATGTGGGTCACCGATTTTGATCAAGTCTTGCAAGGATGTTCTATATTGAAAATAGAGAGAGACACATGTTTTGGCTTTTTGCTAGACACTCCTTAGTTTTTGAAAAAATGTCTAGATCAAACTCAATGACAGAAACTCGTATTTTCAGAGTGATGCATCGAAAGAGTGTCTAAAAACAAACATTTTTATTGGTATTATATTGGGTCCGAAGTTAGTAATGTTCGATTTGTTAACGTTTTTGTGTTTTCACGCAGTAATTTGGGAATCCATCATTCAATGTGTCTAACAGATCTGTAGTCTTGTAGTCAGGGCATTACAATACCAAACCGCTAGTCGATGTTCGATTCTTGGTTGTGGCAGTTTTTTTTCATTTGACTTTTCTGGTGTATCTGATAATATTCTAATAATCGTAATACTTTACTTTGCCTTATTTAAGAAAAATAAAACATTGGGAGGTGTGAGGAATAATCAGGTAAGTATATATTGTAATGTATTGACAGTTACGTTCACCATGATACACAGAACAAAAATACATCTAAAGTATATTACTGCATAGTCCTAACTGATCATCTATTTGTGACCGTGCTTAAAATCAGTGAGGTGAAACTTATCATAGACAAGTAAATATTTCTCACATCATGCGCAACACATGCACAAAATCTCACTGCATTGACATGTTTTCCAGTACATTGTTCATGGGAAAAATATCTAATTCACGTTGCAAGAAATAGATCTGTAAGATATCATTTTTGGATGAACACCAAGCATATAAAAGCATATCTTGAAAGATAGGCATGGACAACTCGTTGTGGACCAATGCATGAATTTTGACAGCATCCACCCTATCTTTAATTCTCTGCTCTGCTATGATGTTGTATGATTTTGAGGTTGTGTGATGAATTTGTTTACATCTCATAAAAGTAAACGTCACTCAGCTGACTAAAAGTGGCACATTTTGGTGCTATCACTTTCACGTTGCAAGCCGCATGATCATCACCATCTACGAAAGTCTTATCAAGCACATCGTGAATTATGATGAAAATAGCTCTCAATACATTATACAGGTATTTCCACAAGAGAGTGCAAAAATATAACAGGACATAGAGAAAGCTCCACTGAACGGATTGAGATAGTGAATCTGGGGTCAGAGACGCCAACTTAAGGAGATATGGATGTAAATTTGTCTACCGTTTTGTCTAGCATTACTGTTTTCTAGCTTATTTAGAACTAACATGCATAGAAGTTTCTACATACCATGCTGTTTATTTTTCATGTACATCGTTTATTTGCTGCAAGGAAACAAGGAGGATGAGCCTGATTACCAGGAAGTATTTTTTTAACTTTACTTGTCCATTAGATGGAACTGTTGTATCGTATTTACGTTGTCCCGTGACAGAATGTGCTGTGAATCAACGATAGACCCATTCATTACTCAGGGCGATTCAGAGACGTAGAGTCCAGTACGATGGAGCAGTACTGGTACAATATTTCCTGGTCGCTGTGTTAAAAGGGGAGGTCCTATTTCATGGTGTGCGAGGTCACCTGACCTGTCCTATGAGGATATCTAAAGTCACTTGCGTATGAGACCCCCAATGGATACAGAGATGTAATTAGTTGTCAGAATTGTAGCTGCCTATGATGTGATTCGAAACACACCAGGGTGCATCAGAAACTTGTTGGTCGATGTCATGTTTGCATTGAGGTTGATGGCCCTCAGTTTCCTCACATTTTGCAAGACACAGTACAAACGGTACGTTCCTTGTGTCAATCATGACATTTGCAGTTAACTAATGTAAACAAAAAAGTACACAGTAATGTTCATTTTATTCCTATTATCTCCTTAAGCTGGCTTATCGAACCCCAGGTTCCCAACCTCAAACTGTTCAGTGGAGCATCCCTGTCCTGTTAAATTTTTGCACACTCTTACAGAAACACTATATATGTACTTCTTTGGTTATTACTTCCAAAAATCTAAATACAGTATTCTGATTATTAGAATATTATCACATGCACCAGAAAAGTCGAACCAAAAAATGTCACGACCAAGAATCATACATGGACCAGCGGTTTGGTATTGTAGTGCCATGACTACTCGACTATCGACATCACTCTGGTGGACACATTGAATGATGGATACCGAAGCTATAGCATAAAAACACAAAACCTTAATAACTCGAACATTATTAAATTTGCACCCAATATTACACTAATAAAAAATGTTTGTTTTTAGACGATCTTTTGATGCATAACACTGAAAATATAATTTTCCGTCATCAATTTTGACCTCGATATTTTTCCAAAAACTAGGAAATGTCTAGCAAAGCACTGAAACACGTGTCTCTTTTTTATTTTTAATATAGAACGTCCTTGCAAGACTTGATCAAATTGGTGGCCCACATGTCAGACCCTCTCCTTGTGAATGAAAGTAGTATGCTAGCAATCCCCTGGCGCCAGATCGAATATATTTCGTTACCTTGCTTAGGTCTTTGTAGTAAACGGCCCGCAATGGATTTATTTATTTCATTGGCGTTTCCCAGTTCGCTGTAGGGCCAACGTCTTGTAATTTCTCTATTAAAGAATTGAACAGCTGCCTTCTTATCTCTATCGCTGTATTCCTGCTCTTAATTTCCACGAACATGTATGACTCCTACACTTTTCGATAAATTCGGCAATGACCTCTCAAGAACACTGACATGAATCTTCCACTTTAAACTTCACTATACACGCACGGACGAGAAATACTGCACTGAACAAACAGCTGACTCAAACACGTTCTGCGTGCCAGATTTGCGACTACCTGCTGTCCATACGCTCCAAATTGTCTGCGCAGATGTGTATGATATGAACCCATAGATTCGTGCAATTTCGCTCAAAACTGCCACTCCAACTCCCAGGTTTGCTCACATCACATACCTGCGCAAATCGTCTGTCCACGCGCAAAAATCTGTCTCTGCGGGTGTGGGAAGCGCAGACATTTATTCAGACAGATCGTTACGTGTAGCAGACCATTGTTTTGACATCTTGACACCGTATCGACCAGTAGAGATGACTAGTGTCGACTATCACGACTTCTTTGCCGTGCGAAGTTTGAATTTGAAACGGTAATGGCGCGTAGTGTGATTTCAGGAAAAAGTGATGTAGTAATGGAGGGTGATGAAAGCGAGGATGAAATTTTTGTAGGGCGGCTGCAGAAGAAGGAGCTTTTGAAACTCCGTGTTGCAGGGAATAAAATACCTACAGCGTGCAGGTACGACTGTCTGCTGTTGCTAATATTGCCTTTCGTCCTGCTGAGTCTGTCACTCCAGTGGCAGATGAAATAATTTTATACTCAATATATATGTATTTAGGCCCGTCACTAGCGAATGCGTATGACTGGAAATAGTGCATGCGTTTTCTAATTTCATTTCCTTGTAATATGTCATCGGATATTTGCTTCCCAAATTTTTCGTATAATATGTGTATAGAAATTACTGTTTATTGACGATAGATTTAGAGGCATCTTGCGTAGTTAAAGAGCAAACTGACCCAATATTTACATTGGGCATTGTTGTTACTTCAGCGAAAAGTAAAGAATTTGTGCAGTTTGTCACATACATAAGGCAAATGGAGAAAGACCGTGTAAGTCGTGTCGGCCTTAGAATGTGACTTGCCCCATTTCCATCTTCATCCATTTCCCAACAAAAACATTCAATCTCAGCGTTAATCCAGTCTGCTAGCTGCGATGTGATGTGTAAAATCACGGGACCTCATTTGTGCGCGAGCTGTCGTTATTGACTTCACAATTAATTGTATCAAAAACAGCATTAATCAACAGTGGAGCAACAGCCACCGCCACCACATGTGGTACTACACACACACACACACACACACACACACACACACACACACACACACACAGTGAATGTATCCTGTTATGACATTGAAATGGCTTATGGGGAAATAATAAAACGGAAGAAATGGAGTGACAGTACCTGATTTCCGCTAATCAAAAGTGATCATAGCAAATATGTGTGGAATGTATGCAGGGGTTTATTTACATTAGGTTCATATTCACCACATACCGCTAATGTAGTGGGAAAAAGACTCGGAAATATTCACACTACAGGCTGAGAAAATGTGGACAGTTGCAAATCCAGAAATGCATTTAGCGAGGCACACAAATGTATGCTGGAAAACACTGCAGTCTGTAGTAGTTATGAGTAGGTTAATAAAATATAAAATTTTGGTTCAGCTTAAGAAATCAAGAGGGAGGTATTTGGGAAAAAAATCCTCTTTATTGTAGACATATATTAACTGTGTATTAAGGTGACCCCTCTGTTGCAGTGGGTAGGAAATTCACATTGTAATAGTAATTGGATCCGATTGTGAGATTTAGTATTACATTCACCTTAAGGGCCGGAGCAAACTTCTAGTTGCGTCATGGCACTATCCACGAGGATTATCCAATTTCTTAACTGAGAACCCTGAAAAACTGCTAGAAAAGCGTAGCTTCTACACTTGTTTCCTGATTTTTGTGTTAGATGATATAGGCAGATAGATATTCATACCACTTCCATTTCACTTATATTACATTACTTATCTTTTCATCATCAGCCAGGGCTGATGTGTGCATATTCCTAATTACTCTGACATGTCTGGAACAGGCAGACAGCATCAAACACAAGAAACACTCATACGTAAAGCCAAATATTCCCATTTTCTGCACTTACAGAGGAGCCCAGTGTATATTCACTGGTTTACAATCGACAGTTGAGAAGAAAGGGCTGAAAAACTATACCAATGTAGCAACAAGATACCAAGATCTGGCAGTTTGCCCAAATTTTCTGGTCTTTCATTCTCGTACTTGGTGAAATTTTCTTCGCATTTATGATAATAAGTCTTCCTATGGCAAACCATATATTTGGTCATCAATAATTGTTGTGAACAAGACATTGTGAAACCTTCCTTCATCTTTCAAGACAGTTTGTTACTTTGCAAATAATGTTATAACATGTTTAAATACATGCCTACTGCTATAAATATATTTGAAGCATAGGATATACCTTCAATAAGGCAGGTGTTAATCTAGAAAGGATGCTGTATGACACCATCAAATATTGCTGTATCAGAGTTCTGATGCTGAATCCCTCACAATATAAGACAGTTTGCTCTGAACTGTAAAACTGTCAAGCAGCAGGGGTGGCACCTATGCTTGGCATTACACATCGTCCGTATACAGTATAGAGAAGTGAGAGGCAGGGGTGTAGAGATACACACTGCTGCCACTTGCTCACACACCAGAACTCACTTGAAAGTGGCTTCACAGCTGAGTGTGTTGTTGAGGAGAATCCAAAATGAAAATATTGTAATTCAACAAATGACAGCCAGTGTGACAGGTAGTTGTCATTCAGAAAATTTTAGATGTCTGCCCCCTTGTAACTTTTAATCAGTGTTTATTATTATTTGCAGCAAATGTTCCCATTGGAGAACAATAAAGAGGCAACTGCCATTCTTTCTCAAGGTTCTTCTTATTTTTACAATATTTCTCCATGTTCTCTCCAAAGACCTTCTTTCTTTTTTCAATCCACTTTGGTCTGCATGACTTTGGTTCTATCTCTGGAATAAGCTTCCACTTATCAGTTTTGCTTCTGACTGTATCTATGCCTGATGTGTTTGTTACATCAATTTTTACTTTTGCCAAATCCTTCTTAACTTCAGTTATCCAGGATATTGATGCTGTAAGTGATGTCACATAGTTCAGTTGACGTTTAGTTAGTATGTTTCCAGATAATCTGTCTAGGTGTTCATAGAATTTCATTCATCAATTTTGATGTTTGACACTTTTTTCTGTTGTCTCAATGATTTGCAGTCTGTATCCATCTTGTGTGTATCATGGTTCCAGAATTTTTCTAATCTTTCTCTCTACTTTCTTAATTTCTTGTAAATCTAATTTTCCATTAAATGAGTGTTTCACTTTCATATGTGACTGTTGGTTTGGTTACTCTGTTGTAGTGTCTGATTTTAATGCCTATTGACAGGCATTTTTTGTTATACAAATTTGGAACAAGTCTGGGCACTTTGATTTTCTGCAGTCTGTTTTTTTGTACTATTTTTTCAACTTATGTTGGTTCAGTAGTTTCATTGAGGTACCTAGTGTTTGATAATTGATTTCACCATAATTTGTTTTAAGTTTCAGAATATCCAACTTGGAACACATGAATTCAGTCTTCTCAGAGGAGCTTTGCAGGCCAGTCTCCTCTGCGCATCCTTTGAGAGTCTCAATTTGTTTTACTTCTTTTTGTTCACTGTTGATTAGAATTGCTAAGTCAAGTCAAACGCTAAATATGAAACATTCAATTTTCCGTGACCTCTTCTTTGTTCAGTTGCCTTCCAAAAGTTTTGTTTTCTTAGTTCTATTTCCAATTCTTTCATTACTTTGTATAAAACTATTGAATAATGGTGGTGGGGTCCCATCTCCTTGTCTTACTCCGGTTTTAACTGAGGTTGGTTCCAAAATTTCATCTATGAATTTAAATTTTGATTTGGTTTTTGTCAGTGTTTGTTTGATCATTGTTTATAATAATAGTTTAATTTCTTTGGTGGTTGTAGACCCTTTCATTGTAATATTAGAAAACTGGATTGGAAATTAAGACCTGGATCATATTCAATAGTGTTTGTGAAACACATGTAAAAGTGTGTTTTCTTGTGTAGTTGTTAGTGTTCTTTTGAGAACTCAGTCACATCAATTAAAATTATATGAAAAATCACATAAAACTTGTGGGCTTAACATGGCTTCTATAATACACAGTTTACACTTTTGATATGTAATAAATGTATTAATAGCTCAACCTTTCGTCAATGAGATCACTTATGCAGTTCGGTATGTATATTTTAATTACTTAAAAATTCCTTTGTGGCGTTATAAACTAGCACATTTTGTGACTTACATAGAGAGGTTACACTTACAGAAAATAGTGTGTGACACATCTGGTGAAACCGGTTATTTTTATTTTGTTGTTTCATACAGCAGTGATATAATGAACTGTTTTATAGGTACTTTTAGTCAGCAAAGACAACTGTTTACACAGCTGAAGAACTTCCAGAATCTAAACACCTAAGATTCCTTGTAGAATGAAGGACTGGGGCTTAACCATCATGAGAATTGCCTGCTTAGCAATTACAACTGGCCATACAGGACAGGTTGGATATGATGATCATTCCACAGAGCCATAGTGAGGAGATCATTCAGGTTGTGGAGTGTGTCAGAGCAACAAAGATACATAACATTTGCAGAACAACTGATTTGCCACTTTACCTTCCACACACCCTAAAAGAGATGCACTTTATTATTAATAAAAAGTTACTAAAAATGTTTAAATGCATACGTATGAAAGTGCGAAAGATAATCCCTAGGATATTACTTTTGAGTGGTTAGTGTGTGCTGCTGTTCATGCTGAAAAAATATCATAGCTACTGCTGTCAAGGATATATACTTAATGGGTTAAACATTTTGCATGAAAGCAGATGAAATGTAGTAAAAAATGAAATGAAAATGAATGATCCAGTGCAGGAAACTTATTTCTTCTAAGTATCTTTGATATCTATCAGCAGTACTGATGTATTGCCTCAAGAAGGTGATTACTGACTAGCAACTGTTTCCCATAATTTATAGTTTGATAATGTGAATTTTCCTTTTTATGCACATTACATGACTGAGATGTATGAATGTTGGTATATGTACTTTGTAACAATTTTTTTGGAATGTTGTTAAAGTAGTTCAGTGCAAGGTGGCCACGTAAAAGATAACCATTTTACCCAGATGTGAGATTCAGTAATCTTTGTTGGGAAAAGCTTTGAGTTCATAATGTTCTGACTGCCAAAATGTGTCTTAACAGTATTGAACACCATAACAAAATTGATAAAATTCATCCTAGACTTTCATTTGGAACTTGCTATTATTCTCATCCATTTTGCATACAGACACACCTTGTGTTTGATATACTGTCATCTGAAGAACTGATTCAGGGGACATATTAGGAAGGAGCTAACACCAAAGCTGTGTCTGATTAAGGAATTCTGGCATAAATTGGTTTATTTTATGGACATCCCACAGGATATGCATGTGCATGAATGATTAGTGTGTGACATAAGCATTGCTTATGGGCTAATGTTGATGGCACCAAGAACTGTGATCTACTGACTGGTAAAGAATTTTTGCATAAGGACATTAAGATGAAAGGAAATTCTGATAATACTAGAGTTTTTAAGTGGATTCGACAAACCTGTGTTGCAGAAATATAACAGCACCCTCCCCACAGATATAATGCAGGAGATAATGGAACTTAAGTTATAGAGAACAGTAGTGAGATTCACATGTCTTTCAGTGGGATTGCAGAAGTGTCCAATTCCACCCGTCAGCTTTGACACACGATGTCATCAATATAGCGGAAATGGCTATTCTAGGCACCTCCAATACACACATCAACGAACACGAAAATACGTATAAATAAGACAATAACATCTCTCTCCAAAAATACGATTGAACTAATGGGACAACTGTGGGAGATTGGGAGGGTTTTAGGTTGGGGACAAGCTAAATATAACAGTAAAAAAACACAACACAATCCCAAAACACACAAAATGATGAACAAAAAAAATTACAAAATCTACAGGAATTGGACACTTCTCGTGACCTATATAGGTAAACCACAGCCGACAATACCAAAACGTTTTCATAAGTAAAAATGAATATAGGCACGAAATACGTTTAGATGATAGGTTAACTCCCGACAAAATTTCTCATCAACATCATTTGGTTGCCGGTGACCAGTGGTCCTGAAAAATCATGCACAGCAACTGTAAAGGTATTAACAAAAAGGAACAAACTATTTTTTGAACTAAATATTCACATAATTTTGTAATCATTTAGAAAAAAATGTTTCACATTACAGATTAAATAAAGTGGAAACCCACTGATGATGGTATAGTGGTGCAGAAACACGTTTGAGTACTTGAAAAAACGGTGTTGTGCATAACTGGCGGACCTCACATCCTACAATTACTGTTCATGTCTATGGTGTAGAATAATAACTGCTATTACTCACAGCTGGCAGCAATTATTATTCTACAACATGTATTACAGTACGTAAGGTGGTTGTTGCTGCTGCTGCTAGTGTTGTAGTTATCATCTTCAGTTTGAAGACTGGTTTGATGCAAAAAGCAATGGTTTATTTAATACAATACAATGACTGGCTTCCAGGAAGGCAACTTCTGCATCCACCCCAACCACACACATGAGAAAATCTCCAAACTGCTAGCATGGTGCAGTTGCCCGTGCTGCATAGCCCCTACCACTGGGTACAAACCTTCATTTCTTTTGGCAGAAAATGTTTACATTCTTGGATGTTTATGCAAAATTATACACTTCAGGTATATATTTGGTCAGATATTTGTACCTCTCAACCGATTATTATGATTGCCTGTGTTCACTGCTTTTGCACAAATGCTGGAAATATTTGGTCAGTGTTGGAGAAGGTGCCTATTGTAGGAAGTAAATGAGAGAAAGGGACTTCAAACTGTTGATTCATTGTCAGAAATGGGTATGGGGCAACACTTCTTAAGGCGTTGCAGCTATGATAAGAATATATATGTATTAAAGCAGGACCATCATATGGGATCGTTATGGCCAAGAAAATGAAAAAGATTGGGGACTGTTCTATTATTCTTCAACTTCACAGTATTTTGAGTTAAAACATTAATACTGTACCAAACTTTGATTTTATAAACAAGGTGTGGGTAAAAAAAGGTGAAATTAGACTGGAGTTAGAAGTGGTGAAATCAGTGCCAAACATCAAATATTTCTTAGTAAAATGATGTTTAAGAGCTGAAGTTGTGTGTGCTACAAATGTTGGCAGCAATATCTAGTTTGGAGAAACATGTTATCATAATTGCAATGCAAATACCTACATAATTATTGTAGTATTGCCACCTTTTTACGCTTGTTTACCATTTTGTTCTAAGGAAATGATTGAAACCTTACAACTGCAATGACAACATAGCTGTGGTAGAAGAGATGGTTCTAGTGTAGCAGGGGATACAACCCGTCGGCTTTGGACAATGACGTCACAAGTGGCCAATCGAGAAGCGATTCTTCTTAGTGTTGTAGCTCCCTTCAGTGGCTGATAAGTGATTTTTGGCTTTTTAAAAAAAAAATCTCACGAGATAGAATAAACAGATCCACTTTATTAAGCAATCAGTAAAAAAACGAAACTGAAACATAACAGCAAAAGCGAAAATGGTAAACTGCTCTCTGGCAACTTGTGAAGTCATTGTCCAAAGCCGACGGCTTGTATCCCCTGCTGCACTAGACCCGAGGAGACTGCTGTGTTTTAATAGTGTGTTATGTACATGTTATGACTGTCATATTGTGCTCAATATAGTTACCCTTCCATGAGCAATGTATATTGTCTGCACTTGTAAATTTCCACTATTTTCTAATTTGTTACACAAATTTATTAGTGACAAAACAAAATTTCAAAATTCAACATTCTAAGTAGTTTCAAAGAATCAGTAAATTCTATCCTAGGTTCTCTTGCTATAACAAAAACTAACTTGTTGGTGTCAACTTCAATTCTTAAAGGGAATATCTAATCCTTGTACCGTTACAGATCCAGAAATTAAGAGAGAATCAGGATCCATAGTGTGAAGATAAATGTTTATATTCAGTAAAATGTTCACCTGCCGCATTGCATCTGCATTGTTTTCAGGCGTGGGTGAGGTAGTTACTATTGGTAAAAACTTGGAAATTGTTGTGGCTGCTGTTATGTGATTGAAAGATGCTGTGAATGGATGTGTTGGACTGCTAGGACACGTACTACAGATGTCAAAGATACCTCAGATACTATCATCTCCCACAGATACTACCTATTCTGCAAGAAGTACATGACCTATCACCACTTGTCAACTTGACTCTTGACTGGAATGTCGATGGTAGGTCTAGAGGGCCTGTAAAGTGAAGACAGAGGCCAGGGAGAACTCAGGATACTACACCCACCCCCAAAACAAGACAAATTTGAGGTGCTGTCTCCCACTGAAACTTGAACTGAGCCAGTGACACACATCTCGCCTATTGGAAGTTGCTGGGTGTTATCAGGCACTTAAGGTTAGGGGTCTGTTAATCACCTGCAATTTGAATATACAGCGTATAATGGTACCCACTAGTGAGATGGTACCAAGGAGTATGAAGGCTCACCTCATGCACTTATTGTGTGTGCCTGAGGGACTCATTTAACATTTCGAACAGGTTGTGTTGGCAGACACTGAGGGAGCAAGGTGCAGCCAGTTGCAGGTTGTGGCACACATTGGAGGGAACAATGCCTGCTGTCTGGGATCAGAGTTCATACTTAGATCATTCCAGTGACTGGCAGAGAAGGTTGAACAGATCCACCTTACTCACAGAATATGAATGAAACTCAGGCTTATTGTGGCACCTGGTTCTGAGTTTTGTAGAGGGTTAGAACTGGAGACTCCTAAGGTTCTTTGGCAGACTAGACTGTGATGGTGTAAATATAAGCCATATTAATGAGAACTGTAGAGTCCCCATAAATGGCTCAGAGTTGCACTGCTGCACATCAGTGGCAGCTACCCAGGTGGCTTCAAGTGTCTACTGAGATGTAAAATAAAAATGCCTGTGATATTGCTTGAGCAAGACCAAGCATTAAGGATGGGCATAAATGTATAATTGAATACATGCACAGGAAATCAGGCTAATCCTCAAATGTAAAAGCTGAGAGATAAGTGTTGCCATCTGTTGCTGGGTATGGAAACTATGAAATTAAAATTATGATATTGACATTGGTTTCACCCCTAAGTGATATTTAGGGGTGAGGCCAATGTCAGTTTTTATAGATGGCAACACTTACCTCTAAGCTTCATTTGAGGGTTAGCCCATTTTTCCCTCACGTCTTCAATTGGGTCCTTCTGTTGAATACCAGACTTGCCTCTAGATGTAACAGGAAACTTGACTATTATCTCTGCTCAATAGTACTTATGTTCCCTGCTCATAGTCAACTTTGGGGAGACTTCACTCATCCGACAATAAATTTGGATAATTACTGTTTTGTAAATGGTAGGTGTGACAAAACAATATTAAATGTTTTCTGTCAAAACTACTTATGACATAGTTTGGAAGCCCACTCATGATGGTAATATACTGGGTGTAATGGATGTAGTCCTGCCCACTTTGAGGATGTTGACATTGGAACTAGTATCAGTGGTATATCGGTGACAATGGCCGTGGGACGCTTGTAGCAAAGTATATGTTAAGTAAACTAGACACAGAGATAGTTTTATCATATCTCAAAAAGGAACTCCAAATATTTCACTCTAGGCAAAAGCATGTAGAGGAATTGAAGAGGAAGAGGAAATTCAGAAGAGTTGTTGACAAAGCACTAGATAGGTATGTACCTATTCGTGAGATGGATCCTCCATGATATACACTCTCTGTAAAGAAATTTATGAAGAAACAGTAACTACTTCTCAATATGTTTAAAACAAAACGTAGGACTGTAGACAGATGGTAAATAAAACACTTCTGGGTTTCAAAAGAGCAGTGTGTAAAGCTTGTAATGACTACCGTAGCTGTATCTTATTGAATGTTCACTCACAAAATACAGAATTAGTAATGTGTGATGGCTGTTGTGGCAGCCAAATTTGTGTTATGGATGGGATAGGAGTTGAAGTGGAGAGTAGCAAAGCAAAAATATAAATGCTGAACTCGGTATTCAAATGCTCCTTTACAAAGGAAAATCCAGTACTACTCTAATTTAATTCTCACACCACTGCAAAAATGAGAAGCATCTTTTTAGAACTGAGCAGACTTTCTTGGGCCTGACAAAATCTGTTAAAATGTATACAGATATTGCAGCTGAGTTAACCCCTCTTTTAACTGTGCCTAGTGATTGTAAGAAAGTGCTAGTCACACCCGTCTACAAGAAATGAAGCAGAAGTGATCCTCTAAACTCCAATCAAATATCTCTGACATTCATCTCTTGTGGAGTCTGAGAACTATTCCAAATGGAAATATAATGAGGTATCTCAAAAAGAATGACCATGTCCATGCAAAACTAGGTGTTGATTCTGAAAATTTGTCATGTGAAATCCAACCAGCACTTTTTTCATGTTACATGCTAAAAGCCATTAATAAAGGCAGTCAGGTAGATGCAGTATTTCTTGACATTCAAAAAGCATTTGACACTCTACCACGAAAATGCTTATTAACAAATGAACAGACAAAACCATTTATCAAATGAGATTTGTGAGTTTATTGAGTTTCTTCATATGGAGGATGCAGCATAATTCTGTTGGGACCCTTACTGTTCATATTATATTTTAAAGACCTGGAAACAAAATTAATAGTA
This sequence comes from Schistocerca serialis cubense, assembly GCF_023864345.2. Classification (NCBI taxonomy): domain Eukaryota; kingdom Metazoa; phylum Arthropoda; class Insecta; order Orthoptera; family Acrididae; genus Schistocerca; species Schistocerca serialis. The sequence goes on along the minus strand of NC_064640.1, from coordinate 698,768,519 downwards.
ACTGCAGACTTCTTGCAGATGCTGCAGTTATCTTTAATGAAGTTCTACCTAAAAAAATGCTGCACAATACTGTTAATCAGATCTTGATAAGGTTTCAAAGCTGTGCAAAGATGAGTGACTTGCTTCAGAAGTTCAGAAAATTTAAGATGTGTATTTCACAAAATTAAAAAAAAAAGGTTGTATGCTGTGACTACACTGTTAATGGACCACAGACGAATTTTCTTCTCTTCAAAAAATGTTACTAGTGTATCTGCTCTACGTCTACATCCATACTCTGCAAACCATGGTAGAAAATACCTCCCATTGCAACACATATTTAGATTTCTTCCCGTTCTGTTCATATATAATATATGGAAAGAATGATTGCCTAAATGCCTCTGTTCATGCTGTAGTGGGTCTAATCTTGTTGTGGTCCCTACATAGGGAATTGTAGTATATTTCCAAAGTTGTCGGTTACAAAGGGTTCTTGAAACCACAGTCTCTAGTAGGCAACTTCTGTGGCACCTACCGCCTCATAGTTGTGTAAGACTTGCTCGTGCAGACGGGACTCTGTCTGGGTTGTCATTTGTCTCCCTAGCAGCTCGAGTGTCCCTATGGAACCACCTAAATTCAAATCTCCTCCTGATGAGACAGGTGTATCGTCAAGTAGTACCTACACCCACCTGACAAAGAGAGCTTGTTTGGTCAGTTTGCCTGAAAAATAGTCTCATGATTAAAATAATGGGGCATTAGTTTGCACAACACTTTCATTGTTACTCAGAGAGCAGACGGAATCTTTGAAAAGGTCTCCCCTCTCTGTATTCACAAGGCATTGGAGAATATTGCTGGATCCTTAAAAAGTCTTTAAAAGACTTCATAATGTTACAGTTCTAGTTCAAACTCCCATGTCAAACCCTGTATCTAAGCTCTTGGGATGCAAGGCCTTAGGTGACTACCCTGTTGTGACTTAGTTGCACAACACCTATAACTTCGGTAAAGGTGTGGGCCCTGAGGATTTAAGTGAAGAATAAAAACTATGGGTGTCAAAAGTGCAGTACTATATGAGGAGTGTCTGTGGCACATTGGAAAGAAAACTGGATTGTTTATTCGAATGATCAGCACTCCAGAATTAGCTGAAAATATTTTTGCAGGTTATATCCGTGTTAAGGTTCGACCATTTGTTCGTAACCCACTGTGATGCTTCAGCTGTCAAAGATTCAGACATACCAGTATGACATGTAACGGCAGAGCTACGTATGGAAATTATATAGGTTTATAATGAGGAAATAGAAATACTGATGGTGGAAGTTTTGAGATGCATATCCTTTGGTGAAGCTAAAAAAGCTTTTGAAGATATGCAATTTCTGGTGTTTGCTACTTCTTTTGGTTCAACCCTTAAGAAGCTACTTGCCAAATGTGATGTGTCTACACAAACTGAGACCACAGATTTAAGTACGAGTACATACACTTGTCAGTGTACCTGAGGGGGGGGGGAGGGGGGGGGGGGAAACTACACTTCAACCTGAAATCTGTAAAAGAGTGAATGGCCTTTCAGACCATGAGGCACAAATTTTAACACTAAAAGGTTTTTGTACTCAAACAAATGTTATGTGTAATTACAAACTACATAGAAAAGCTAATCCAACAGCAACAGAGTCTTTTAAACCTCGTTAGGAATAAGAGTGGCAGGATGGTTATAGTGCTGATAACATAGATTACAAATATAATGCTTTCCTTAACACATTTCTCATGCTCTTTGAAAGTTGCTTTCCATTAGAATGTTCTAAACAGGGTACTAGCAGTAAAAGGCAGCTTGGGTGGCTGACTAGTGAGATAAGGATATCATGCAGAAAAAAGTGGGAATTATATCAAAATGTTAGAAATAATCACACTCTAGCTACAGTAGCCCATTACAATCAGTACTGCAAGGTGTTCAAAAATGTTGTAAGGAAGGAAAAGAGTATGCGATATGCAAATAGAAAAGCTAATTCACAGGATAAAATTAAAACCATATGGTCAGTTGTGAAGGAATTGTCTGGTCAGCAAGTGCAAGGCTGAGGATATAACGTCAGTACATATGAAAAATCTTTGTTACTGAAAAGTCAGATACATACGTAGTATCTATTTAACAATCACTTTCTGGACGTAGCTGGTGAATTAAATAAAAACCTAGTTTCTACAGGGAATCATATGACACTCTCGGAAATGCCGTTTCGAGACTGATACCTAAATAAAAACCTAGTTTCTACAGGGAATCATATGACACTCTTGGAAATGCCGTTTCGAGACTGATACCTGAAATGCTCCTCTGTGATACTGACAAAGGGAGAATGAGTCAATAATTAAATCGCCGAAGACTAAGGACTCTTATGGATGTGATGGGGTGTCTAGCACAATACTAAAGTACTGTGCTGCATTGAAGTACTCAGTAGTAAAGCCGCTTTATAAAAGGGGAGAAAGGAATAATTTAAATAATTTTAGGCATGTTTCTATGCCATCAGTGTTCGCTAAAATTATTGAAATGGCTGTGTATGTAAGGGTGGATGATCATTTCATTTCACGTAATTTGCTGTCAGCTGTACAGTTTGGTTTTAGAAGTGGTTTAACAACTGAAAATGCTATGTTCTCTTTGCTGCTTGATGTACTGGATGGATTAAACAAAAGGTTTTGAACGCTGGGCATCTCTCTTGATTTAACTAAGGTGTTTGATTGTGTTGATCAGAAAATAATGCTCCAGGAGTTGGACCATTATGGAGTATGGGGAGTAGCTCACAATAGGTTCACCTCTTACTCTTCGGAACAGACACAAGAGGTCGTTCTCCACAGTAATGAGAAATTGCTATAGTGTGGGGTCTGAGTGGTCACAGTTCCATGTGGGGTGGTGCCCCAAGGATCAGTGCTGGGACACACCTGCTCCTTATTTATAAAAATGATATGCCTTCTAGTGTTACAGATGATTCCAAAATGTTTGTGTGTGCTAATGACGCAAGGTTGGTAGTAAAGGATGTTGTGTGCGATGTCTGCACTGTTTCAAATAGTGCAGTCCAAGACATAAATTCATGGCTCGTAGAAAATAAATTAACACTAAATCACAATAAGACTCAGTTTTTACAGTCTCTAACACACAACTCAACAAAACCTGGTGTTTTTATTACACAGAATGGGCATATGATTAGTGAGACTGAGACTGAACAGTGAAAGTTCTAGGTCAGATAGATAGTAAACTGTTGTGGAAAGTCCATGTTTGGGATCATGTTCAAAGACTTAATGCTGCCAGTTTTACTAGTAGAACTGTATCTGAAGTAAGTGATCATTTGACACAAATAGTAGTCTAATTTTCTTAGTTTCATTTGCTTATGACATATGGTATTACATTTTGAGATAACCCTTCCCATTCTCAAAGGGGAATGTTTGGTTCAGAAACGGCCGGTTTGGGCAGTAAGTGGTGCAAGTTCACTAATGTCTTGTCGACAGCTGTTTGATATATTCTTTACTGTTGTTTCTTGTTAACAATATCAGCTTATTCCTAAGAATTACCAGCTTTCACTCAGTTAATACTAGGCAGAAATCCAGTCTGCAGTTGGATTGCACTTCCTTGACTCTTGTGCAAAAAGGCATGCAGTATTCTGCTGCATCCATTTTCAATGAGCTACCACAAGAATTCAGAAATTTTAGCAGTAATCCACAGACTTTCAAACCTAATCTGAAGAGTTTCCTCATGGGTCACTCCTGTTAATCTGTTGAAGTTCCTTGAAAAAGTAAGCTGATTTCTGTGTTAAATTGTTAATTGCTTTTACATGAACTTATAGATTGATGTCTTTTTAGGATTTATGAACATTTTATTTTTTCTGTTATTACTTTTATGCAGCAATTTCATGTATTGACATGTTCCATGACCATGGAGATTTGCTCTTCAATTTGGTCCTACAGAACTAGACATACAAAATAAATAAATAAATTACATTGGGGTTACAAGGGTTCTGAAATATTGTGAGCTGATGGGTTCTTCCCTAAAGTGTTGTGGAGGCGAGGCAGACATTAATGCATTAATATTAATAAACTACTCTGCAGACAACCTTTGTGACATATGCGCCCCCCTCTCTTTATGAGAATGACATGGTGCTGACTTCTTGTCAGGGTGCTGATGACTACGCTTTGAGTACACCATATTAAAAATAATAATAATAATAATAATAATAATAATAATAATAATAATAATAATAATAATAATTGCTTTATTATAATTCCTGTCTTGCATCACATCATATATTTGTAATCATGTTATTAATTTCTGTCAGTAATGACCATATTCAGACCTGAGTAGAAACATGTTGCATTACACATTTTATGCCATTATATGTGATGGTGCAGTCAAAATCATTAGCTATTTCGGCTCTGTCAAACAAATAAAATTTTTGTTTGTAAAGGGCACCATTGAAGCAAACATAGTATACATGAAGAGACACTCAGTTACAATCATCATTGTTGGTTCTTGAAGCAGGAAACAAGCTTTCAATGGATAACTGACATCTAATATCCAGTGTCTAGCAGTTCAGGTCTTTCAGCATTTCCACGACACACTCCTATGGATCAAACAAACCTGACCACTCATGTTGCCTTGAAGTGCGTATGTTGGCTTTCTCCCATCAACATTTCCTCAGTTTCCTACCAGTGAATTGAAGTCAGTAAGTTCAAGAATAATGTTATGTTAAGGCAAAAAATTCCAAGACACTGTGAGTACATTCTTTTATTCTTAGCATATGCTACCTTGTGAAGAAAAATTATAGGTTACTTGAAGTTGTAAGCAGCTAATAGTTATAAACTATGCATCCATAACTGTAACACATCCCCTCTATCCCATTAGAATAATCTTGTGAATAAATGAAGGATGATGTGCACCTGCTCCTGAGGAGACAACTACCCTCTTGATATTGTAATTCGCATAGAGGTTCAGTACTACTATACCAGTAATTGGGTTCATCATAAGGTATGCAGTACAGCATTAATTGAATGAATGGTCACACTGCTGGGTTTGCAACAGGTCAGTATAGCCCGTATGAGATACTCAAGGAATTTAAACAAGAATCTTTCGAAGATAAGCTACAGGGTGCACACGAAATGTGTTACCAATTGTTTCTTTCACAATTTACGATGCACACTAGATATCCCGCTGGGATCTTTACAGCAGTACCAGAAGAGCTTGGAAAAACAAATGAGTTACGAAATGACGTGTAATTCACGATACTGCTGCTAGGAAACTAGTAAGCAGCAATGGCTGACAATGGAAGACTGATGACACAGCAACAGTCGGCAATTGTGTTACTTTTTCATGAAACGAAAACCCTTGTTGTGACTCAGAGGCATTTTTGACAACAGTTTAACACACGATGGGTCCTTTGCAAGAAGACCATTCACAGGTTGTACGATAAATTTGTACAGGAAGGAACAGTATTGGAAGCGAAGCGACCTCGGCCTAAGCCTGTTTGTTCGCCGGAGAATATTGAAGCGGTACGAGTTGCTGTACAGAGAAGTCCCGGGAAATCATGTAGAAAGGTAGCAGTGCAACTGGGAATATCCAGACGCTCCGTTCAACCCATTCTTAAAAGTGACCTCCATATGTACCCATACAAGATGACCTGTGCACAGAAGCTCAGTGGGCAGAGGATAGGGAAGAAACTATCAACAACATTTGGTTTTCAGACTAGGCGCATTTTCATTTAGACGGTGTGGTTAACAAACAAAATGTACGCTTTTGGCCCACTGAAAACCCACAAGTGCTTCATGAACAACAACATTATGCTCCGAGGATTACAGCGTTGGCAGCAATTTCCAGTCACGGACTTATTGGACACTTTTTCTTTGAAGAAACTGTGAACAGCAAGTGTTATTTGAGCATGCTTTGCAATAGATTCATTCCACAGCTTTCTTGCTACTGCCTTGCCCTTCAACACGCAGTGGTTCATGCAAGGTGGAGCAAGGCCACATACTGCAAACACTATGTTGGAGTTTTTACACGAGCATTTCGACATGCGGGTCATTTCACTCAGGTTTCCAGGTCGCTTCAGTGATGGACAAAATTGGCCCCCCAATAGTCCAGACCTCAATCCATGTGACTTTTTTCTTTGGGGGGTACCTAAAGGAAAAAATTTTCCCGAAACGTCCATGTGATTTAATGGAGCTCAGAAGACTTATTCTTCAAGTTTGCAGTGAAATTACGGAAGACGTGTGTCGTAGGGTAATCACTAACTTCAGTGTTCGTTTGAAGGAAGTTAGGAAATGAAATGGTGGACATATTGAGCATGTGCTGAGTTAGAACAAATCTCCATGGACGGCTCTTCATTGTAGTATATGTTCCTTTCAGATTGTATTGACAATAAAGTTTATATTCAAAAACAAAATGGTAACACATTTCGTGCGCCACCCTGTATGTTCTTACAAACCAATGTGGGTAAATTTGTAAAACAGTTCTTTGGGGAACACTGTGTGTGACATTTATTATGTAACTGTTGTGTATCTGTTATTGTTATTATGAGAATAATATGAGAGAGATTGTAGTGTGTACTGAGACTCAATACATGAACGAACGGAATAGGAAAGGAAATATCTAATATTGTAAAGATGGTCCGTTGAGTTGCAGACTGGCACAACAAAAAGACTTTCACACATTATAGTTTTCAGCGAAAACCATCTTCAGCAAAGCACATGTATGAGTGCGCGTGTGTGCAGACTGCCCCCCCCCCCCCCCCCCCCCCCACACACACACACAGACACACCAAGCAAGCACACCTTATGCATACAGACCATTATCATTGGATTATTCTGGAGCTGCTGGCGATGGTGGCCATGTTTGTGTGAGGTGTGCTTGCTTATGTGAATGCATGTGTGTGTGTTTTACCTGCTGAAGAAGGCTTTGGCATAAAGCTATGATGTGTAACAGTCTTCCCGTTGTGCCTGTCTGCATCACAGCTGGTCATCTTTATGCCTAGTTTCAATCTACCCTTTGCCTGAAACAGTTGATGTTCCAAACTGGTGTTTCCATTGCTTAATATCTAATGTTGGTATGACGTATCCTCTGACAAATAATAAAACGGTTGCTAGTGGAGTATACAGGGTGTCCTAGGACAGATAGCCATTATTGAGGGATATGACAGGAATGATCATTTGAAGCAAAATTCTTGTAAATTTGGGCTATTAAATGCATAACTAATGAGCTAAGAGCACTTGTCCACCTTCCATACTGTGAAACACATCTCGTTTACTGAAAAAGTGCTCATGTTTCTGAAGGACTGTGTTGTACAGCCCATGCTTGCTTGACTTTTTTGCCCATTTGCTCACGTAACCATTCTCAGATGTGTTTCAGAGTTGTTAGTGTTTGTGTACAGAAGACAACCAAACCTCTGTGTTGGAGAAAAGTTCAGTATTCAGTGGGGTAACAGTATGCAGCAGTGTTGGTCATTGCAGAGTATGGTGGTATGGAACTAACTTTCAGGAGTAGCAAGTGTTAAATCTCTGTCCGGCAAATCACATTAATCTGTAGTGTTCTTTTATGTCTCATCTCTTTTTAATTGTTGCTTTCTTTTAATATGTATTTTATTTTTCTTATGGTCAAGTGATTATGTGTATGGAGAAACATATGTGACAAAGATCTTAAGAAGTATTTTTTTCAAACTTGTTAATCCTTTAAAGAATTTTCAGACGACTTACCAAATGACATTAACCATTATTGTTATGGTATTTGCCTCAGAAGGTGAGGCAGGCCATATGTATTTTGAGCAGAAGGCTATCAATAGATTTTATCATTGCATCACTTTCTTGCTCTGCCACAAATCTTATATATTTTGTTCCTCAATCCCCAGCAATATTTCAGTGGGTTGGGTAAAATTATGAAGATGTTCATTCCAGTAACTGCTTTAGAGTTAAGATTCATGTTCCAGAGAAATCAGTTTGTTAAAACTGCCTTCTGATGAATGTGTAGTATATTCATCATTGGAAAGACATTTTATTATCCTGTCTCTAGATTGGGACATAGCTGTCATGCGCATTTATTTATTTATTCATTTGATGTATTTCAAGTGATACACGTTGTACCATTATGTACAAGTCTTGACGTTCTGATTATACAATAGCAGTTACATATTGTGCTCTACAACTTTGTGCATATATGGCACAGATTACGGCATAATACATATAATGATATTATACAGTGTGTAAAGTTCTTCTTCACAGTATATCACTATTTGCCTTATAACAAGTTTGTTTGCACCAATTGCTAGAATAATTCGTAAGACGCAAAACAGGACCACAAGGGCCAGTCGGCATGAACCCTAGTACAAAGGATAATCTAGTTTGATCGACATGAGGGACCAGGCCTTGATAAAAAAGGATGATGTACTGTACCTACTGTATTCAGTCAAAAAATACACCAGAGTGGAAGTGAGTTGTACAGGCAGGTAAGGGTTCTATGCACTGTGCACTGTGAAGCAAAACACAGCAAACAGACATTGCAAAGCAAAGCCAGCTGAGCACAGTATAGCAACAGCCAACACTGCAACATGCTACAGGAAGGACAGAAGCCTTTCCTCACTTGTCACCACAAAAGTGTTTAGAATACGTTCCTTAAGCTCTAAACAAACAGTCTGAAGCATATAAGTACTCAGCCATTCGTGTACTAAAATATTCTTGTCTCGGTATCACCTTATATCACGAGTCTGTGACATACGGAGCGACATCCTGGGACACAGTACAGGACCCACTGTTCAACCACAGGACAGGGCTGCCTTCCCTAAGTCATGAAGGCATCAACCATGAGAACAGAGAGCCACCTTCTCACTGGAGGAAGATCACAGCAACCCCCACAGAATTAACAACTGTGATGCAGTGCTCTCATCACTGTTGCAGTCAGACGTCACTGACAGTGGCATTAGAGTAATGCCACGCTCAGCCCCATTCTGTCCACTGTCAGCAATGCTGGACATCTATTATTTCGCATGAGAGGCAATTAGACGCCTCCACCAAGCTGTTCCTGATGCACTACGGCTAAGGACCAGAACAGAGAAATTAATTGAACAAATTTACTGTTGTTCTGACACCTTATTTCACTCTCAACAGGTGACAATCCACGCGTCATCTAACACTATGTAGCTCTTGATGGAGAGAGATATGACAGGGACACTGGCCCAACTCACGCCACTTCCTCATGTGATTGCACGGAAGCTAAGATGTGGCTCCACCACTTTCACTCAATTGGTTGAAGAGACTGGGAGATCTTGCCTCATGCACCATACAAGAACAAACTGCGTTCTTCTTAAACTCCCCATACAGCATGAGCATGTTGGCTTTTTCTGCATTGGTAAATCTCATCATCCACTGAAGACCTACTGCTTGGACTGTCACACAGACTAGCAAGTCGCATAGCACTGAAGGAGCACATAAGTAGACCGTAAGTGAAATAACATCGTACCTAGTAGCTACACAGGTTGACTGGCACAACTAAGTGTCAGTGTGGAAACTTTTCAAAATATGATCTCTCTTAAGAAACTCACACTAGAATCCTGCAACAAACACCACTAACATTCTAATTTACCCCACTTTTAGCTTGTTAATGTCAATAGGCACAGTTCCACTTACAAAGTCTATGTTTACACAAAAAATACACTTTCTAAGTATTATTACAATCTGTTGATTGACTAACATTATGAACCCCTGACTACCCATCCATTCTATGAAAAATGCACATCAATAGCACTTTCCATTTCCACAATATTTTTGGTGCAAGAATCAAAAGGTAAGTTTTTTTGCTAGAGTTCCAAAACAAACTCCAACTCTAGCAGTAGTTCATCCTGTACTTTCCTTAAACCCTCTAAATACTGGTCTGGTGACAATTTTACCCCTAGCTGACCTCTTGCAGCCTGCTGCATAGCCTCCCATAGTTCTTTTACGTTCCCTCATGCTTCCCAAACACTGTCTTCTTCAGACTGCAGTCATTTTGTCATTACTACTTCCCTATCTAAGACTTCTACTTCGGATTGTAGTTAATTGATATTCTGATTAAAAGCCTGTTCTGCAGCTGTGGCATACTAAATTACTTATCCAGTCAGTTGTCATAGTAGTTATGTTGTTCAATACATCATTCTCTAAACTTGAAGTCTGCATAGTGAGCCATTCACTCACAGCTGTGTTCCCTTTTGCCACTGCTTAACCTCTTCTACAGTGTTGTTCACCCTTCAAATGTCATCATCAGCAGTGTCAAATATTGTTTTCATAAGCCAACCTCCACTGTCGATCCAACCCCTCTTCCTTTGTATGTGTAGAGTAACCACCAGTACCTGGGTCATCTCACCTCTTAATGTCTCATACCAGGCATATCCTTAGAGTATCCCATACCTTTCCATTCTCTGATGGACTTTGTCGAATGCTTCTTTGTCTTCTCACCATGTTAAACATTTCCCATGTGTTGAATACCGCTGCAATGACTGATGACAACTACATCTTCCTGTTTGGAAACAGCACTCCCCCTTCCAGGTGCTAGTTTCGTAACACTTCCACCCTGACGAAGATCAGTAGTCTTGCTATGAACTGCATCATCTCGTCTTCTCTGCACTTCACCTATGGGCAGGAATACCTATCACTCTCCTCCCCCTTAAATTCATTGCTGCTCTGCAGCAGTTTACATGAATTACACCAAATCTATACGTAACAAAAAAAAATTAATTAAATGACTATCTCCTAGGTATTAATCCATTTTGGTTCCTTGTTACCATTTCATTCATAACCTCTTGTTTGTCTTCCAAAACCTTTCTCCTCACTCTCCCCTTCCGGTCCGCATCTCTTATCTGTGGAATAACTTCTGAATGCCCGTGAAAAGGTTTCAACTGCTCATCCTACACAGTTGTTGTTCTTGTTGGCAATTGAATCTTGACATTTACTGATGACGTAGTCTCTACCACTTGACATAACCCCTGCTACTTTGCAAAAACCTTTGCCATTTCCTTCGGCTTATACGAAGTCGATAGCGTCGCCCACTGACCTACCTTATACTGTGGCATTCTTGCAGTGTGGCCCACTGCTTCTTCCTCTTTCTACAGTGCTTCTGTATTTGCCCTCCATCCTCTGTTCCAAATTCCTCTAGTCAGTCTGGCAAATTCCTCAACAGACTCTCCAGTCTTTCTTTTCTTTGTTTTCAATATGTGATTGGTGATTGCATTTTACGACCATATACTACATCATATGGCGATAATCCTGTATTCACACACCATTTTGTGTTGTAAGTGGAGAAGACGTACTTCAAATAGATGTGCCAGTAGATGTGACGTGAGTTAACATAGTATCTAAGCATTTTCCCGATTATCCTATGCACTCTTTCAGTTCTTCCAGTGGCTTGTGGGTGGAGAGGGCTCATCCTTAACTTCTTCACATTTAGTAACTTACACAATTTCTTGAATAGATATGATATGAAGTTTATTCTCTGTCTTGCTAATATTGTTTCAGGCACTCCTAACATCAGTGTCCAATTATTCATAATTGCTTGTGCTTGCTGGTTTGGAATTGCTACCATTCCCACTTACCTTGAAAAAGATCTATGATTGTGTGTATGTACTTGTTCCCTGCATGCAGGTGTTTTATTGAATGGACCTAAAATGTCAGTCCCCAGAAATTCGAATAGTGCTAATGCTTCGGGTAACCTCTGCAATGGTACTCTTGTTAGACACAAGTCCGCTCTCTGTGTGCACTGTATGCAGTTCCACACATACTGGTTTACATCTGTCTTCCTATTCTTCCACCAATACCTTTCTGTTACTCTTCTGTTCGTAATCTGAAACCTCCATGACCCACTAATATGTGATTGTGAGCTTTTTGTAGCACTATTCATTAGCTTCACTGGGACCACTACATGTGTTGCCAACTTGGTTTCTCTGGATAGCAAGCCATTCTGCATACAAAACTGTGACTGTTTAAAATACTGCTTACATTTGTCACCTGCTATCTGTGCAGTTTGTCATTCCTTATGTTCATAACCCCCTATGTGTAATACTGCTAGTTTTCTACTTAAGCGACCCACATTTCCATGCTTCTTCCCAGGTATGGGCATGACTTCGAAATCAAATTCACTTAGTCTTACTGCCCATCACGTCAACCTACTAGAAGGACCCTTACCCCAACAGTCTATTTAATGCTGCATGATCTGTTATTACTCAACTTTTTTTCTATACAGATAATATTTGAAATATGTGAGTCCATAAATATGGCTTAACTTTTCTTTCTCCATTGTGGAATAATTTCTTTCTGCAGAATTTAGTTGTCATGATGCATAAGCTACTATATGTTCCACGCCTTCTACTTCTTGTGACAACACACAGCCAAGTGCATGGTTTGATGCATCACAAGATAAAACAAATTCTCTGTTAAAATCTGTAAATACCAATATTGGACTCGATGTTAAAGCTTCTTTTAGCTCCTCAAAACCGTACTGGCACTTTCCTGACCACACAAATTGTGTACCCTTTTTTTACAACTGTGTCAATGGTCTGGCAATATCCACAAATCCTTCTATGAACCAGTGGTAATAGTTTGCGACTCCTAAGAATGATTGTAACTCCTTTACAGTTTCTGGCACAGGAAATTCACATACAGCTCTAAGCAATCTTGGGTCTGTCTGAATCTCTTCTTTACTTATAATATTACCTAGGTATGCTACCTCTTCCATCACAAATTACACATTTCTGTACTCATTATTAACTCTGCTGCTATTAATCCTAGGAATACTTCCCTTAATCGCTGCATATGATGTCCCATATCGCTGTCACAGACGATTATATCATCAAAATACACTAAGCACTGTCATGGTTTTAAACCTCTGAATACCCCGTCCAGCAATTTCTGAAATGTTACAGGTGCATTTTTTGATCCAAATTGCATTCTTCTGAGCTGATAATGTCACCAGGGCACCGAAAATGCTGATATGTGTCGATGTTGCTATGTAACCCGTGTCTGGTGATAACCTCTCTTCAAATCCATTGTTGAAAAAATTTTGCATTGCCCTAAATAGTCCAAAGTTTCTGTGATGTTTGTCAAAGGGTAGGTTCCTGTTATGGTTTTCACATTTAGACATCTGTAACCACAACCAAACCTAAATTTTCGTGTTCCATCAGTTGATTTTTTTGACGTGACAGCTATTCCTGCCCCTCCCCATGCACTATTACTTTCTTCAATTATTCCATCTTTTAGCTGTTGACCAATAAATTCCTCCAAAATTGGTTGCAAGTTCCTCAGTATTCTGTATGGTTTGTGATAGACTGGCGACTCATTTCCCGTTGGTACGTGATGCTGTGTAATATGCATAGCTGGTAATGGCCCTTTTGTAAGAAATAAATCCTTAAATTCCAAAAGTAATTTTTCTATCTGTTCCTTATTGCTTCCCTCTAGGTGCTTCATTTTTCCTTGTACTGCTGTTTCAATGGCATTTGGCAATTGTCTGCAGCTGACACCCCCTCGTTTTCCATTCTTCTTCCGCTGGATTATCCGTATTAGCAATTGACAACCTTTTGGTTAATTCTATGTCCTCTGCCCTAAAATTATATATAAAAACATGTACCTTCTTTACAACCTTTATTTCTTGTATGTGCAAAATCTCTCTTTTAACTAAGCAAGGCATGTGATCTAATTCTTCATTCTCTTCTAACAGTTCCACCAGACACACAATTCCTACTGGCTAGCTAGTCTCAAGACTGATCCAAAGTGATTTCCCAGTACCCTTAGGTACAAAATCACACTATGCATTGCTGTGTTAAGTGTGCTCATTTGCAGTTTAATGGGTTTGTGTTTGACAGGCTCCCCTCATGACATCTACATACATCTACATCTATACTCTCCAAACCACTTTAAGGTGAATAGCAGAGGGTACATCCCATCATACCAGTTGTTAGTATTTCTTCCTGTTCCATTCACATATGGAGCATGGGAAGAATGATTGTTTGATTGTCTCTGTGCGTGCAGTAATCATTCTAATTTTATTCTCATGCTCCCTATATGCGCGATATGTAGGGGATAGTAGTGTATTCCTACAGTCACCATATAAAGGTGGTTCTTGAAACTTTGTTAATAGGATTTCTTGGGATAGTTTATGTCTATCTTCGAGTCTTCTAGTTCAGTTCCTTCAGTATCTCCGTGACACTCCCCTATGGATTAAACAAGCCTATGACTATTTGTGGTCCCCTTCTCTATATATGTTCAATATCCCCGTCAGTCCTCTTTATTACTGCTACACCGGCAGTGCCTTCTCCTAACTGAAACATTTTTCCGTCAAGTTCCACCCTATGTTGCCGAAGATAATTAATGGCACAATGCTAATATTGGAAACCTAATCCCAGAATCATGTCATAGCCCCCATTCACGTGTGGCACAATCTCTATACATTGCTTAAAATGAACCATATCCAGGCAAAAGTCTATGTCCATTGATCCTAATGGTGTGTCATCTTTATTTCCCATTCCACGCCATCTGTACCATAGTGGATCCCATTGCTTATGTTTCACCAGATAACTACTGGTGACCAATATATGCGCCCCCGTGACCAATAATATCCTGCAACCCTTTTTTCCTATGATTCCTCTCATTGCAAATTCACCTCTGCAAGTGATTTCGAAGCATCGAATCTTACTGGGAATGACTGTATGTGGACCTGGGGTTCCCGTTGGTGTGTAACACCTTAGCTTTCTCCAGTTCACAACTTCTAAAACTATTACTTCCTCTTACTTTATCCACATTACCCTGAGGCTGGTGACACTGCCTTCTTATATACCTCATTTGTCCACACCTGAAACATTTTATACTAGTTGCAAACACTGTCTGTTTACCCTGCATTCCAGTCGACAAATCAATCTCCTCACACTTTGTAGCTAATGGTACTACTGTGCGCAAATCTGTCAGACCCCTTTCCATACACATCTTGACATTTCTGCATGCGACCCTCTGAAAAAAGCATTAAGTGCCCTCTGCTCAACTTCTTGCAAAATAATTCCTTTGATTGCGGCATCCTGTCCTAATTCATAGGTACAGACATTAATTTTCCTTATCCTGTCCATAAATTGCTGCACTGTTTCCATTTTGCTCTTATTTGTTACCCCTAATTGTTCCCTATATTTCTGGCACTATTTCATTTCATGTATGTCTGAATTAACCCTTCTTTAAATTCTTTGAATGTTGTGGCTCCCTTAGAGCTTCTGTATATCTTACGGAAGTTTTAGCTTCCCCTGTTAGTCTCAGTTTTGCAATAATCAGCAAGTCCTTATCAGACCAACCTTCCATCTTGGCCAGATTTCCAAAGTCTCCCACAAGGGCATGCACATCCTCAGTTGCCTTACCAGAAAAAGGGGCAATTAAACATGTGACTAACAAATGTACACCCCCATTGTGACGACTGTGATTCTAGCAACCGATGCAGTTCTGTATTATTCGCTGTTAATTGTGCTACCTTTTCTAACAATATGCGTAATTCTTCCGGCTGTGGGACACCTTGCGTCTCTGGTTCTGTCGAAGCTTTATCCTTTACAACACTCATTTTGAGAACTAACACTCACAAGACAAGACAATAAAATACGTTAACTTAATTCTTAGGTTGGTTGGTTGGGTTAAAGATTAAAGGGACCAAACTACAAAGGTCATCGGTCCCTTAATTCTTACTTCTTATATCTAATCACTAGCAGTCTTGACTCCTGGCATTGCCTTTCTATATGCTCCTAATGATTACACGTATAACATTTTACTTGAACTGATCCCATACAAGGTGCTGAATGGCCTTCAAGGCTACACTATGCGCATCTGACAGGCACTAAACAATCTGACTTTCATTACATCCAAAACTAGACTAATCCACTGGTTCTCTACTCACAGTGAAATCTACTTTACAAAATGAATGACCTTCAAACCTTTTCTCCATGAGCAAAATACAATCAAAATTGTTGGACTCACCATACCGCAGGCTATAGGTTCAGATGTTGCTCTAAGAAGGTGACGTCAGTGACCTGACACCATTGTTAGGTGACCCATGGATTGAAATGTCAGAATGGCAGTAGATTTGTGTGATTAACTCCTTTATTCCAGCCCTCAGCCGTAGTACGAGGGTGGTTTGAAAAGTTCTCGGAACAGAATAGAAAAAAGTACTTACATCACTGAAACTTTATTTTTCAACGTAGTCTCCTTGTAGATTAATGCACTTGGTCCAACGGTGTCCCAGTGCCTTGATCCCATCTCGAAAATGAGTTTCCTCCAGGCCTGCAAAATAGTTGTCAACTCCGGCTATCAATTCTTAGTTTGAAGTGAATCTTCGTCCACCAAGAAAAATATTCAGTTTTGGAAAGAGATGGAAGTCTGACAGCCATATCAGGTGAATAAGGTGGGTGTGGCAACAATTCATACCGTAGTTCGTGTAATTTTGCCATGGCGACAGCACATGTGTGCGGGTGTGCATAAAGAATTGTGGCACCCATCTTACAGATAATTTTTTTTCTTTTTAATTCTTCAGTTAAAATGTGATACAACCTTTCAGATGACATCTGGCAGGCATGAGCAATTTCAAGCCCTTTCAATCGGCTATCCTCCATGACACATTTTGTGCACTTTTGCAATGATATCTGAAGTAGTGACACATCTTGGGCGACCACTGTGCGAATCATCATCTAAGCACTCCCGACCAAATTTGAATTCATTTGTCCACTTGGTAACAGTTGAATATGAAGGAGCAGAGTCCCCCAGTGTATTCTGGAAACCGGGATGAATGTCCATTGCTTTCATACCCTTCTTTATGAAGTACTTAATTGCTGCCCAAATCTCTCTCTCTCTCTCTCTCTCTCTCTCTCTCTCTCTCTCTCTCTCTCCCCCTCTCCCTCCCTCCCTCCCTCCCTCCCCCTGTCTTCACAAATCACTACATGGGAACAACAACAGAGCCATGTCACCTCCACATGAATATCACGTAAACAACTCGTTGCACTAGCACTGACCTTTCGTGGTGATTCTGAGAACTTTTCAAATTACCCTTGTACATCAAGAACAGGTTGTTGGGGGCGTCCAGTTGCCTCCCATGCAAAACAATAGATGTCCAGCATTGCTGACAGCACAAAGAGAGGGATGAGCGAAGCGTCTTTGGAGTGCCACTGTTAGCGATGTCTCTGGCTGTGACCGTGATGCAGCTGACATTTCTGCAGGGGTGGCCATGAACCCCTCCAGTGAGCGGGCGGCTCTCTGCTCCGGTGGTGGCTGCTTTCATGACTCAGGATGGGCAGCCCTGTCCTGTGGTTGAACAGCAGACCCTGCACTACATTCCAGGATGCCACTTCAGGTGCCACAGACTTGTGTAGGGTGCGATACTGAGACAAGAATAGTGTAACACAAATGGATAAGTACTTACATGCTCCAGACTATTTTGTTTAGGGCTTAAGGAAAGAGATGGAAGTCTGACAGCCATATCAGGTGAATAAGGTGGGTGTGGCAACAATTCATACCGTAGTTCGTGTAATTTTGCCATGGCGACAGCACATGTGTGCGGGTGTGCATAAAGAATTGTGGCACCCATCTTACAGATAATTTTTTTTCTTTTTAATTCTTCAGTTAAAATGTGATACAACCTTTCAGATGACATCTGGCAAGCATGAGCAATTTCAAGCCCTTTCAATCGGCTATCCTCCATGACACATTTTGTGCACTTTTGCAATGATATCTGAAGTAGTGACACATCTTGGGCGACCACTGTGCGAATCATCATCTAAGCTCTCCCGACCAAATTTGAATTCATTTGTCCACTTGGTAACAGTTGAATATGAAGGAGCAGAGTCCCCCAGTGTATTCTGGAAACCAGGATGAATGTCCATTGCTTTCATACCCTTCTTTATGAAGTACTTAATTGCTGCCCAAATCTCTCTCTCTCTCTCTCTCTCTCTCTCTCTCTCTCTCCCTCTCCCTCTCCCTCCCTCCCTCCCTCCCCCTGTCTTCACAAATCACTACATGGGAACAACAACAGAGCCATGTCACCTCCACATGAATATCACGTAAACAACTCGTTGCACTAGCACTGACCTTTCGTGGTGATTCTGAGAACTTTTCAAATTACCCTTGTACATCAAGAACAGGTTGTTGGGGGCGTCCAGTTGCCTCCCATGCAAAACAATAGATGTCCAGCATTGCTGACAGCACAAAGAGAGGGATGAGCGAAGCGTCTTTGGAGTGCCACTGTTAGCGATGTCTCTGGCTGTGACCGTGATGCAGCTGACATTTCTGAAGGGGTGGCCATGAACCCCTCCAGTGAGCGGGCGGCTCTCTGCTCCGGTGGTGGCTGCTTTCATGACTCAGGATGGGCAGCCCTGTCCTGTGGTTGAACAGCAGACCCTGCTCTACATTCCAGGATGCCACTTCAGGTGCCACAGACTTGTGTAGGGTGCGATACTGAGACAAGAATAGTGTAACACAAATGGATAAGTACTTACATGCTCCAGACTATTTTGTTTAGGGCTTAAGGCACGTACTCACATGGGAAGTGAGGAAATACTTTTGTCCTTCCAATAGCTTATTGCAGTGTCTGCTGTTGTTATACTGCACCCAGCTGGCTCTGCTTTGCAAAGCCTGTTAGCTTTGTTTTGTTTTGCAATATGTATAACACTCCATCCTTCCTGCCTGCAGCTGGCTCTTTTGCAACTCACTTCCAGTCTGTCGTACTTTTCGATCGAATAGTCAATACGCTACAATAGAAATGATGATAAGTATCATATTAACTTCTGTATGTGGGTATGGACACAGGATACTCCAGATGTATTGTGTATCTCGTTTAGTGATGAAGCCACATTTATTAATCATGACCAGTTAAACCACCGAAACATGCACTATTGGTCTACGGATAATCTCTGTGGGCTTTGTCAGGTGGAAAGTCAGCGTCTATTCAGTGTAAACGTGTGGTATGGGACAGTCAACCATCAGTTCATAGGCCTGTTTTTTATAGATGGAACACTGAACGCATACAAATATCACAGTCCCCTAACAGACAGTTTTCCAAACATTTCTCTCCGGACTAGGAAGAACCTGTGGTACTAATGGTACTAACATGATGACTGTCCAGCCCATAGTGCATGAAGTACTACGGTGTCTTCATGAAATGTTTCCAAATTGTGGATTGATCACAGAGGACCTGTACCTTGACCGGGCCATTCCCCAGGTTTGACGCCTGTAGACTTTCTTCTCTGGGGAAAGCTGAAAGACTCTGTCTACAAGAACATGCCAACTACATCCAATGGTATGCGGTGACATATTATTGCAGCCTGCTTGGACATCTCTGCTGAAATGATAGCCTGTGTGCAACAGTCATTCCATACCAGACTGGAAGCATGTATTGCCATTGCCGATGGTCATTTTGAACACAACCTGTGGTGGTCAGTGCCTTGTTACTGGTCAGAACCCACATAACTAGTATATGTGTTTGTGTTGTTCTTGAGTGTATGCCAACACAGGTATTTTACGAGTGTTGGTGTGGGAACTTTTCAAAATAAGACATCTCATGAGCGACTCACATTAGAATAGTGCAAATAACGTTATTGAAATTCTGATTTTTCGTGCATTTAGTTCATGGATGTCAATAGACGTTGTTCCATGTAAGAAAGTGTATGTTTGGACAAAATAAAATAAAATATATATATATATATATATATATATATATATATACATACACACTTTATAAGTAAAGAGTGGGGCAAATGAAAGTGGTCCGGAGAACAGTGTTCCAGGGTACAAGGAAACACAGCAGAGGAAAGGAAATACACCACTAACCTAACTTTGAAAAATGACCACCATTCATTTCTTGCCTCTTTTGGACCCTTGTCAGCAAGTTTGCTGAAGAAGGTAGATCGAAGCTTGACTGCTGGAATTGATGCAGTATCATCTGAAATGTTCTGCTGCAGTTATTGAAGACTATGAGGGTTGTTGCAATACACTTGAGGGCTCTTGCCACAAAGTAATTGCGCTCTGACAGACAAGTTGACCTGGGTTGCCAGCTAGGGCTGTGACCAGACTGACCTCTGCTAACAACTGCCAGGCATGAAGATTGTGTAAATGTGATCCAAGGGTCACCTGACTGTATTGGCAGTTGGTCATTCCTGTTGGGGTGTGGTTATATGCTGCATACATTCATGATCAATCGTATCCACTCATCCGGGACACCTTTATTTGCCCTACCCATTATTATTACAATCTGTTGACTGACAACAATATGAGCCCCTGACTACCAGTCCATTCTGTGAAAACTGCACATCAATAGCACTTTCTATTTTGCAATATTTGTGGTGCAAGTTGTAGGTGATTGTACCTATATACCAAGAAAAGCAGTGGCTTTAGGACACTTCCCTGTGGCATACCAGTTTGAATCATCCCCATGTCTGAGTAGTATTTATTTCTCTGCTCATCTGTTTATTTATTTATCCATCTGTAGACAATATGAACTGTATGGATGTTGTCAAAACACAAATATAAACATTACAGACACAAAGATACATAAATGTAAACAATTCCACACACAAATCAATATGTACATTGTTTACCTTACTACATTAACTTTTTATACATATTATTTCACTATTCTATTTATCATATTGTAAAATACCTCTCAATTTCTGTAATTAATCATTTGCATAATTTTTAACAAAAATTTACACATTATTTTAGACAATCCTTACAGTAGAACAACACTTTTCTGACATAATTTTTAGGGTGTTCCTGGAGGCATGTATTTCACTTTTGTCTTTTAACTCTTCTAGAAGTTTACTATGTAGTTTAATTCCATTATATAGCACACTACTTTGGGTTTAGTTTTGTTTTTCTTTACTGAGATGTAATTGATGGCTGGATCTGGTTCCATGGTCATGTAGAGAAGTGTTCATTAGGTACTTATCAATGTCTTTCATTATATGGATTGCTGTTTGTACAATGTATTCATATGGAACATTAAAGATTCCCATAGATTTAAACTACTCAGTGGAGAGAGTTCTCTTGTGACTTTTTGTTGTCACTCATATGACCTTTTTGTGGAGCACAAATATAGTTTGTATATTTTGCTCATTGTTCCCCAGAACATTATCCAGTTACTAATTACAGAACGAACATATACAAAATATGTTGTTCTGGTGCACGAGCTACTGTACACTGAATTTATTATTCTAAGTGAAAAGTATGCTGAAGCTGCTTCCTGAGTGTAGCAATATCCTTAGACAGTTAGTTGTGCATCATCATGCATCCCTAGAAATTTTATTTGTGCTACACATTCTATGAACGTAACTTTCACTTTTGGTGTGTTATTTTTGGGTTTTCTGCTTCTGTGGAGATGGGTTGTCCCCTATCCTGTTCAACTTTGCCCTCGAGAAGATCGTACGTGAGACCTTCCAAGAGAATGAAGGGATTGAAATCGAAGGAAAGAGACTGGCATACTTAGCCTATGCAGACAACATCTGTTTACTCTCTAGGTCGGAAGAGGAGTAGGAGCAAATGACCAAAGCACTAAAGGAGGCTGCCAGCAAATTTGGGCTAAACA
Organism: Schistocerca serialis cubense; assembly: GCF_023864345.2. Taxonomy (NCBI): domain Eukaryota; kingdom Metazoa; phylum Arthropoda; class Insecta; order Orthoptera; family Acrididae; genus Schistocerca; species Schistocerca serialis. The sequence goes on along the minus strand of NC_064640.1, from coordinate 698,746,984 downwards.
TAAACGAAGCCAAGACAGAGTACCTCGTTATGACGCGTGGTCATTGTCAGACTGCTGATCATCTACAATCATTGCAGGTTGGGGACCATTCCTACAAGAGAGTGCAAGAATTCAAATACCTAGGGGCACTTTTCACTGAGAACCTGTCATGTGAAGCAGAGATCAATGCTATAATACAAGCAGGAAACCGATCTTACCACAGCCTAGCACAACTGCTTCAGTCCAAATATCCCTCCAGACAGTTCAAGATTCAACTGTACAAAACCCTGATCCAGCTTGTTGTTCTATATACATGGAGTATCCGGAAACAGGACTTCCATAAGCTCCTTGTTTTTGAGAGAAAAGTGCTTCGGAAGATCTTCAGTCTGGTTCTGGATGCAGATACAGGGGAATGGAGGATCAGATACAACCAAGAGCTTGAGGAACTATACCAGCAGCCCAACATAGCAGGAACTGTCAAAGCCAAACGAATGCAGTGGGCCGGCCTTGTGGCCCGGATGGAGGATCACAGATGGCCTCGGAAGCTCCTGGATTTCACACCTACAGGAAACAGACCACCAGGGAGACCCAAGAAGTGTTGGAGGGATGGACTCCATGAAGATTTAAACCAAGTGTCAATAGATGTGAATGAATGGATGGCAGATAGCAGCAATGGACAGAATACAGTGGAGGAGGAAACTTGTAGATGCATGCGGTCCACTGGGCCTGATCACGTAGTAGTAGTAGTAGTAGTAGTAGTAGTAGTGGAAACTTTTACATTTAAGGTTCAGTTACTGTTGTATACCCACCTGCATACGTGCATGAGTGTTTCTTCAGCTTTGTCATTTAGTACACTTGGTGATGCATCACCGATTAAAATGTTACTGTCATCAGCAAACAGTTTTGTTTCACTGGTTGATAATTATCAGGAAGAATATTGGGCCAAGCACACTTCCTCGGAAGAATATTGGGCCAAGCACACTTCCTTGGGGGATTCCAATATTAATATATTCTGGCTTAGAAAGGTGTTTTATGGTATGGTTTGGAGTTTGTTTCAGAGCTCTATACTCGTGGCACTCTGTTTTTTAGGTATGAATGAAACCACGTACTCGATACCCCTCTTGTACCTAAAGTGTCCAGTTTATTTAACAGAACTGTATGGGCTATTGTATCAGAGACTTTGCTAAAATCAAGGAAGATATTTTGTTAGGTACCCCATCAGTCTAATTTTCGTTATTGTCTCTATTACTTATGAAGATTACGACAGTAAAGAGATGAGCCTATAATTTTTTACTTTTTCACAGTCACCTTTCTTCCACAGAGGCAGCTTGCAATTTGCAACATTGTTCCCAGAGCTGATCAGGGTTTTCTTATTTGGAGCCATGTGGAGAGTCTCAACCAAGGGCTTTGTTGTCTCTGCAGTGGTCGTGGCTGCAGATTTCTAGACCTGCATTATTAGGTCAGGATTTGTAGGACTCCCCTTGATAAATCAGGGACCCACTACACTAGGGAAGCACCTACTTGGGTAGCAGAGTACTTGTGAAGTGTACATGTTTTTTTTTTAGGCTAGGCAGTAATTTGAGATACTTTAATGAAGACACATTAGTTGATTCACAGTTAGGGACATAGACTGTGTTAAGAGTAAAGACATTTTGACTGTCAAAATTTTATCAGCAAATTGTCGGAGTGTTCATTACAAAGTTGCTGAATTTACTGCCCTCCATGACAGTTCTTGCACACATATTATTCTTGAGACTGAGAGCTGGCTAAAACCTGAAGTAGAAAGCTCTCAGATATTTAGCGTGTCATGGAATGTTTCTCATAAAGACAAATTAAATGTCATAGGAGGGAGAGTATTCATTGCAGTTGACAAAAATATTCTCTCTATTGAGCTTGAAATTGAGTGTGACAGTGAAGTCATTTGGTCACATATGACAAGTCTAGGTAAACCAAGTTAATTGTTGGATGTTTCTACTGGCCACTTGATACTGCTGTAACATTTCTAGAGTAAGTCAAAGAAAGTGTATGGTTGTAGATAACCAGATGATGCAGTACTAGTTGGAGGCAACTTTAACCTACAGAGTATTGACTGGGACATCTATGGATTCTTTGCAGGGTGGGTGAAAGCAGTCAGTCTTGTGAAGTACGTGTAAACACAGTTTTCTGAAAATTGTCGTGAGCAGCTAGTTAAGCAGCCCACACACAATGGAAATATCTTAGGCCTTGTAGCTACAAACAGGTTGGACCTCGTTGATGACGCTGTAGTCGGGGATTAGTGATCGTGATGTCATCATAGAGACTATTTTTGCAAAAGTTAATAAATCAGTCAAGAAGGCTAGGAGAGTGTTTCTGCTAGAAAGAGCACATAAGCAGTTGTTAGTATCTCACTTAGACAGTATATTGCAGTCATTTAATTCCAGTATGATGGACATAGAGGGAGTATGGGCAAAGTTTAAACAGATTGTAAATTGTGCTCTTGGCAAGTATGCTGCTAATAATTGGATTAAGGATAGAGAAGACCCACTGTGGTTTTTGCAACAAAATTCAGAAAACACTGAGGAAGCAAAGGCAGTTGCATTCTCAGTTCAAAAGAGAACACGTTAATGATGATAGGCAAGAGTTAGTGGAGATTTGTGTGTCTGTGAAAAGATCAGTGTGTGAAGCATGCAACTACTACTACCATCATACTTAGCAAAAGGTCTGCCAAGGACCTGAGAGAATTCTGGTTCTATGTAGAATCTCTAAGCAGGTCTAAGACTTGGATCCACTCACTCATTGACCAGTCTGATGTGGCAATTGGTGATAGCAAAACGAAAGTCACTTTTGAATTCTGCCTGTAACAAATTGCTCACACGGGAGAATCATAAAATACACCATCGTTTGATCATCACACACAGTCCTGTAAGGATGACATAATAATAAGCATCCCTGGTGTAGAGAAACAACTGAAACAGTTGAAAACAAATCATACATTAGGTCTGGATGGAATTCAGATTCGGTTTCGCAAAGAGTACTCTATGGCATTGGCCCTGTGCTTAGTTTGCATTTATCATGAATCTCTTGTGCAGCACAAAGTTCTAAGTGACTGGAAAAAGTCACAGGTGACTCTTGTATATAAGAAGGGGAAAAGAACGGACCTGCAAAATTACAGCCCAGTGTACTTAACATAGGTTTGCTACAGAATTCTAGAACATATTCTGAGGTCAAATATAATAAATTTCCTAGAGACTGGAAAGCTTATGTACGTGAATCAGCACAGTTTTAGAAAGCACCACTCATGTGAAACTCAGTTCGCCCTTTGCTCACATGATATACCGTGAACTATGAATGAAGGGCAATAAGCAGGTTCCATACTTCTAGATTTCTGAAAAGCATTCAACATGATACCCCACTGCAGAATGCTAATGAAGGTACGAGCATACAGAAGATATTCCCAGAATGTGAGTAGCTCAAAGACTTTCCAAATAATAGAACCCAGTATGTTGTCCTAGATAGCAAGTGTTCATCAGATCCAGCTTATTGTCAGGAACGTTACAGGGAAGTGTGATAAGACCACTATTATTTTCCATATAAATAAATGATGTGGTGGACAGGGTGAGCAGCAATCTGCAGTTGTTAGCAGCTGATGCTGTGTTGTACAGGAAAGTGTCGAAGATGACTGGCTGTTGGATGATGCAAGATGACTTAAACAAAATTTCTAGTTGGTGTGATGATTGGCAGGTCTAAATGTAGAAAAATGTAAGTTAATACAGGTGAGTAGGAAAAACAATCTGCTGATGTTCAAATACAGCATTAATAGTATCCTGTTGGACAGTACCATTATTTAAATATCCGGGCATAATGTTGCAAAGTGATATGAAATGGAATGAGTACGTAAAGATTGTGGTAGGGAAGGTGAATGATCGACTTTGGTTTGTTGGGAGAATTTTAGGAAAGTGTGGCTCATCTGTAAAGGAGACCTCATATAGGAAGCTAGTGTGATCTGTTCTTGAGTACTGCTCGAGTGTTTGGTATCCCCACCAGGTCAGATTAAAGGAAGACATTGCAGTAATTCAGAGGCAGACTGCTAGATTTGTTACTGGTCGGTAACACACAAGTGTTATGGAGATGCATTGTGTATTCAATTGGAAATCTGTGGAGGGAAGGTGAAATTTTTTTCAAGGGACACTGTTGAGAAAATTGGAACCTGACTGCAGAACAATCCTACTGCTGCTAACATACATTTCTCATAAGGACCACAAAGATTATGTATGTAGATGTTTGCATACTTCAGTGTCTTTGGAAAGCAACCTGTGGTGAATGATTAATTTATGATGTGCACTAAAGGGTCTTTGATATTGCCCATACAATCCCTCAGAGAGTACATAGGCACTTGATCTGTGCCTGCTGCTGTTTTAGTTTTTTGGCTACAAACAACATTGCCTAGTTACTCTGCAGTGGCAGTTCGCAGCTTCATTGTGTTTGAAACGTAGTTCAGTGTTTGTGCAGACTGTATTTTACCAAATTTGTGTTTAACTTAGTAGCTATGTTGCCAAAGTGTTGACTTGCGAAGTTTGCTTCTTTTCTGGTATGTATTGTGGTAGCATTGTGCTAAATTATGAGTTTTTCTGTTTTGTCTTTTTTCTATTTGTCTCCTCTTGGTGACATTCCAGGCTGCTTTTATTTTGTTTCCTGCCTTTTTATAAATTTATCATTTTGAGACCTTTTGGCTGTTAGTAAAATTTTTCTATGTGAGTAAAACTTTTCTATGTGTGTTTTTGTATGTTAGGTAGTATTTTTGAAAGGCAGTGTCATTTTGATTGTTTCTTGAGGTGCTTGAGGGTTATGTAGTATTTCCTTATCCCATTGGTCACGATAACTTTTGTTTTGTGCTTTAATGTCTCTTAATACTTTTGGGAACACTTCTTCAGATTTGAATTTAAATATTGATAGAAACTGTGAAAATTTTCCATTCGTACTAGTCTACTTGTACACTTGTTCCAGCGTTTCACTGTTCAGTGGTGTGGCAAATTCAACCCTTTTTGGCTTAGAGAAAACCCTTCTACATGTGAATATTTGTTTTGTTTTCTACAGCTATGTTTAATTTTAAGAACTGACTTTAATGATCTGCAAGGCCAAGGTTATCTACTACATCATTATCACTTTCTTTCTCCAAGTCAGTGAGTATATGGTCAATGATTGATGCTGAATGCTTGGTTACCATTTTGACTTTGTTCTTCTATTAGTATCTGTTCATTAAGCAGGCTTTCATAGGATTGTATGTAGGGTCTCTCACTCCATGGAATTATGGTTTTTCAAGAAGAATGTTGTGATTAACTAGACTGAATGCTTTTAATAGGTCGCAGCATACTCTAAACATTGATTCCTTCGTGATAATTAATTTAGAGAGATATGCTTCAGTTGTACTAATTATTTATTCAAACCACAACCAGTTTTGGGATATTAAAGTCTCATCTTCAGGCATATGAAATGTTTATATTTAACACACAAACTGCGGTCAGGCCAGTCAGTGCTTGCAGCAGGTCACCCAGTGACAGACAGTTTGTCAACATGCAGCAGTGATTTGGAGTTCTTGCACTGACTGGCCTGACCACATGTTATGTGTTACCAAATACAGAAATTTCATTCACCTGAACATGAGTGTTTAAAATCCCAAAACCAGTGCTGGTTAAAATAAATAAATATTACAACTGAAGGGGACATCTCTAAGTTAATTATCATGCCTTTCAGTTGACAATGTCCTACACACTAAATTTTGATTCCTTCCTGTAAAATGTTTGCAGCACATTGTCTCAAAGTTCTCGTGTTGCTGAGGTAGTGGATTTATTTTTTTAGAATCTGCATTGGCTTCTGGCTGTGATGTGAAGAAGCTTATTGATCTTTTATACAGAATGCATTAGAAGATTTTAGATATTACTGGTCTAACACTAACAGGTCTGTAGTGTTGCAGTTTTTGTGCAGTAGTACGTTGCTATAGTGATTTTTTAACCATCTGGATACAGTCCTCCTGTGATGGTGTCATTAATCATGTTGGTCAAGGATTTAATAATGAATTTGCATGAGAATTTAATAATCTTATTCGACATACCATAGATGTTCTGGTCTTGGTGTTTTTCAACTTATTTATGATTCTCATTATTTCTTCTTCACTTGTTGGCTCCAAGGTGTATACAATTTCATAATGTACGTCTTTTCTGTATTAAAGCATTCATAGCAGTTGTTGTTGGAGTTGACTTATACTTCGTTAAATTTTTGTGCAAATTAATGAAATAGTCATTAAAAATACAAAATATATAATAATATAATGGAAGGAAACATTCCACGTGGGAAAAATTATATATAAAAACAAAGATGAGGTGACTTACCGAACAAAAGCGCTGGCAGGTCGATAGACACACAAACAAACACAAACATACACACAAAATTCAAGCTTTCGCAACAAACTGTTGCCTCATCAGGAAAGAGGGAAGGAGAGGGGAAGACGAAAGGAAGTGGGTTTTAAGGGAGAGGGTAAGGAGTCATTCCAATCCCGGGAGCGGAAAGACTTACCTTAGGGGGAAAAAAGGACAGGTATACACTCGCACACACGCACATATCCATCCACACATACAGACACAAGCAGACACATTTAAAGACAAAGAGTTTGGGCAGAGATGTCAGTCGAGGCAGAAGTGTAGAGGCAAAGAAGTTGTTGAAAGACAGGTGAGGTATGAGTGGCGGCAACTTGAAATTAGCGGAGATTGAGGCCTGGCGGATGACGAGAAGAGAGGATATACTGAAGGGAAAGTTCCCATCTCCGGAGTTCGGATAGGTTGGTGTTGGTGGGAAGTATCCAGATAACCCGGACGGTGTAACACTGTGCCAAGATGTGCTGGCTGTGCACCAAGGCATGTTTAGCCACAGGGTGATCCTCATTACCAACAAACACTGTCTGCCTGTGTCCATTCATGCGAATGGAAAGTTTGTTGCTGGTCATTCCCACATAGAATGCATCACAGTGTAGGCAGGTCAGTTGGTAAATCACGTGGGTGCTTTCACACGTGGCTCTGCCTCTGATCTTGTACACCTTCCGGGTTACAGGACTGGAGTAGGTGGTGGTGGGAGGGTGCATGGGACAGGTTTTGCATCGGGGGCGGTTACAAGGATAGGAGCCAGAGGGTAGGGAAGGTGGTTTGGGGATTTCATAGAGATGAACTAACAGGTTACGAAGGTTAGGTGGACGGCGGAAAGACACTCTTGGCGGAGTGGGGAGGATTTCATGAAGGATGGATCTCATTTCAGGGCAGGATTTGAGGAAGTCGTATCTCTGCTGGAGAGCCACATTCAGAGTCTGGTCCAGTCCCGGAAAGTATCCTGTCACAAGTGGGGCACTTTTGTGGTTCTTCTGTGGGGGATTCTGGGTTTGAGGGGACGAGGAAGTGGCTCTGGTTATTTGCTTCTGTACCAGGTCGGGAGGGTAGTTGCGGGATGCGAAAGCTGTTTTCAGGTTGTTGGTGTAATGATTCAGGGATTCCGGACTGGAGCAGATTCGTTTGCCACGAAGACCTAGGCTGTAGGGAAGGGACCGTTTGATGTGGAATGGGTGGCAGCTGTCATAATGGAGGTACTGTTGCTTGTTGGTGGGTTTGATGTGGACGGACGTGTGAAGTTGGCCATTGGACAGGTGGAGGTCAACGTCAAGGAAAGTGGCATGGGATTTGGAGTAGGACCAGGTGAAACTGATGGAACCAAAGGAGTTGAGGTTGGAGAGGAAATTCTGGAGTTCTTCTTCACTGTGAGTCCAGATCATGAAGATGTCATCAATAAATCTGTACCAAACTTTGGGTTGGCAGACTTGGGTAACCAAGAAGGCTTCCTCTAAGCGACCCATGAATAGGTTGGCGTACGAGGGGGCCATCCTGGTGCCCATGGCTGTTCCCTTTAATTGTTGGTATGTCTGGCCCTCAAAAGTGAAGAAGTTGTGGGTCAGGATGAAGCTGGCTAAGGTGATGAGGAAAGAGGTTTTAGGTAGGGTGGCAGGTGATCGGCGTGAAAGGAAATGCTCCATCACAGCGAGGCCCTGGACGTGCGGAATATTTGTGTATAAGGACGTGGCATCAATGGTTACAAGGATGGTTTCCGGGGGTAACAGATTGGGTAAGGATTCCAGGCGTTCAAGGAAGTGGTTGGTGTCCTTGATGAAGGATGGGAGACTGCATGTAATGGGTTGAAGGTGTTGATCTACGTAGGCAGAGATACGTTCAGTGGGGGCTTGGTAACCAGCTACAATGGGGCGGCCGGGATGATTGGGTTTGTGGATTTTAGGAAGAAGGTAGAAGGTAGGGGTGCGGGGTGTCGGTGGGGTCAGGAGGTTGATGGAGTCAGGTGAAAGGTTTTGCAGGGGGCCTAAGGTTCTGAGGATTCCTTGAAGCTCCGCCTGGACATCGGGAATGGGGTTACCTTGGCAAACTTTGTATGTGGTGTTGTCTGAAAGCTGACGCAGTCCCTCAGCCACATACTCCCGACGATCAAGTACCACGGTCGTGGAACCCTTGTCCCCGGAAGAATGACGATGGATCGGTCAGCCTTCAGATCACGGATAGCCTGGGCTTCAGCAGTGGTGATGTTGGGTGTAGGATTTAGGTTTTTTAAGAATGATTGAGACGCAAGGCTGGAAGTCAGAAATTCCTGGAAAGTTTGGAACTGTTCCAGGCAAGACACTCCTCAAGACACCATCCAAATTGAACCCTGCCTGGAACAGTTCCGTCCTCCGTCACAGCGGGACCCACCTCCTCTTCCTCAAAATCACCCTCTCCAAACTTTCCAGGAATTTCTGACTTCCAGCCTTGCGTCTCAATCCTTCTTAAAAAACCTTAATCCTACACCCAACATCACCACTGCTGAAGCCCAGGCTATCCGTGATCTGAAGGCTGACCGATCCATCGTCATTCTTCCGGCGGACAAGGGTTCCACGACCGTGGTACTTGATCGTCGGGAGTATGTGGCTGAGGGACTGCGTCAGCTTTCAGACAACACCACATACAAAGTTTGCCAAGGTAACCCCATTCCCGATGTCCAGGCGGAGCTTCAAGGAATCCTCAGAACCTTAGGCCCCCTGCAAAACCTTTCACCTGACTCCATCAACCTCCTGACCCCACCGACACCCCGCACCCCTACCTTCTACCTTCTTCCTAAAATCCACAAACCCAATCATCCCGGCCGCCCCATTGTAGCTGGTTACCAAGCCCCCACTGAACGTATCTCTGCCTACGTAGATCAACACCTTCAACCCATTACATGCAGTCTCCCATCCTTCATCAAGGACACCAACCACTTCCTTGAACGCCTGGAATCCTTACCCAATCTGTTACCCCCGGAAACCATCCTTGTAACCATTGATGCCACGTCCTTATACACAAATATTCCGCACGTCCAGGGCCTCGCTGCGATGGAGCATTTCCTTTCACGCCGATCACCTGCCACCCTACCTAAAACCTCTTTCCTCATCACCTTAGCCAGCTTCATCCTGACCCACAACTTCTTCACTTTTGAGGGCCAGACATACCAACAATTAAAGGGAACAGCCATGGGCACCAGGATGGCCCCCTCGTACGCCAACCTATTTATGGGTCGCTTAGAGGAAGCCTTCTTGGTTACCCAAGTCTGCCAACCCAAAGTTTGGTACAGATTTATTGATGACATCTTCATGATCTGGACTCACAGTGAAGAAGAACTCCAGAATTTCCTCTCCAACCTCAACTCCTTTGGTTCCATCAGTTTCACCTGGTCCTCCTCCAAATCCCATGCCACTTTCCTTGACGTTGACCTCCACCTGTCCAATGGCCAACTTCACACGTCCGTCCACATCAAACCCACCAACAAGCAACAGTACCTCCATTATGACAGCTGCCACCCATTCCACATCAAACGGTCCCTTCCCTACAGCCTAGGTCTTCGTGGCAAACGAATCTGCTCCAGTCCGGAATCCCTGAATCATTACACCAACAACCTGAAAACAGCTTTCGCATCCCGCAACTACCCTCCCGACCTGGTACAGAAGCAAATAACCAGAGCCACTTCCTCGTCCCCTCAAACCCAGAATCCCCCACAGAAGAACCACAAAAGTGCCCCACTTGTGACAGGATACTTTCCGGGACTGGACCAGACTCTGAATGTGGCTCTCCAGCAGGGATACGACTTCCTCAAATCCTGCCCTGAAATGAGATCCATCCTTCATGAAATCCTCCCCACTCCGCCAAGAGTGTCTTTCCGCCGTCCACCTAACCTTCGTAACCTGTTAGTTCATCCCTATGAAATCCCCAAACCACCTTCCCTACCCTCTGGCTCCTATCCTTGTAACCGCCCCCGATGCAAAACCTGTCCCATGCACCCTCCCACCACCACCTACTCCAGTCCTGTAACCCAGAAGGTGTACACGATCAGAGGCAGAGCCACGTGTGAAAGCACCCACGTGATTTACCAACTGACCTGCCTACACTGTGATGCATTCTATGTGGGAATGACCAGCAACAAACTGTCCATTCGCATGAATGGACACAGGCAGACAGTGTTTGTTGGTAATGAGGATCACCCTGTGGCTAAACATGCCTTGGTGCACAGCCAGCACATCTTGGCACAGTGTTACACCGTCCGGGTTATCTGGATACTTCCCACCAACACCAACCTATCCGAACTCCGGAGATGGGAACTTTCCCTTCAGTATATCCTCTCTTCTCGTCATCCGCCAGGCCTCAATCTCCGCTAATTTCAAGTTGCCGCCACTCATACCTCACCTGTCTTTCAACAACTTCTTTGCCTCTACACTTCTGCCTCGACTGACATCTCTGCCCAAACTCTTTGTCTTTAAATGTGTCTGCTTGTGTCTGTATGTGTGGATGGATATGTGCGTGTGTGCGAGTGTATACCTGTCCTTTTTTCCCCCTAAGGTAAGTCTTTCCGCTCCCGGGATTGGAATGACTCCTTACCCTCTCCCTTAAAACCCACTTCCTTTCGTCTTCCCCTCTCCTTCCCTCTTTCCTGATGAGGCAACAGTTTGTTGCGAAAGCTTGAATTTTGTGTGTATGTTTGTGTTTGTTTGTGTGCCTATCGACCTGCCAGCACTTTTGTTCGGTAAGTCACCTCATCTTTGTTTTTATATAAAATATATAATAATCAATTTATATATTCACCTGTCAGTAGAGCCACATCATATTTAAGAAAATTATATAGTGTGTTAAGTAAGGTTAGCAGGTGCAAAGGAAACTAGAAAATTTTACCGTGTGATGACGTTAACAATTATTACAGTAATGTAGTGAAACTGAAAGAGGATCTCTGGTCACTTCTGATCTCATACAATTTGCATAACACAGCCAATGAGTACACTAGAATAATTACAAACAGTTTTTCTGTATAGATTATATTGTCACCAACACACAGGCAAATGACTGTAAAGTAACAGAATCTGAAAACATCTGCCTGATCACAAAGGACGAGTAACCTCAGCAGAACAAAGTTTGAAGCCCAGGAAGCTCTAGAGTAAATACCAAGAAATGCATCACAGCAACAAGGGCTAAAGTTACCGGGTTTCTCTGTAGTGAATTTTCCTATCAGATTTCCTTGGGGCTGTATTTTTATGTGTTACCTTTCGTGTTTGTGACTGTGAGCAGTCAGATTAGTCACATTACTTTAGCCTTGTTGTCGAAGTTCATGATGATATATATATATATATATATATATATATATATATATATATATATATATATATATATATATATATATAGAGAGAGAGAGAGAGAGAGAGAGAGAGAGAAATACTGTTGTCCAATAAGGCCCCCCCCCCCCCCCGCCTCCCCCCGTTTGGTTAACTGGAATTGTACTGTACTGGTGTTACTCAAGAAAGAATAGGCAGTTTTTGTTGCAAAATGGTTTTTATTTATTTAATTTGTGACGTGTTTCACTCTCACACGAGCATCATCAGACATGCGGGGGGAAATAGTAAGTTCCCTCAGTACAGTGTTGAGCGAGGAATCACATATAAAGTTACATTGCCAGTTAAATAAAGCAATTGTGAAACCATGAACTAAGTTGTGAAAAGAGCATAACCAAAGACAGTCACGGGCTAAAAACACTTGTGGACCACTGCCAAGTGTTCAGAAAGTCCTGCAATCACCAAAAATGGCAAGTCATGTAATAAAATTTACAGGACACATCCACCAGGTACAAACACTTGGGAACTACTAGGAAGAGTACAGTAAGTCCCGCAATCACCGAAAATGGCATGTTGTCCAATAAAATGTACGGGACACATGCACCTACAGAAATAAGAAAATGTTTCAAGGCGAAGAGCAGTAAATGGAACAAACATAAGAAACCATGTAAATAAAGTTAGAGACAAAGGAACAAATATAGAGAGATTATAGACCTTGGTTCACAGAGGATGTGCGTAATATAAAGAATAGAATCATGAGAGTCACATGTTACCTGTGTTTATGCGTATTCACTCCTTAGACAATGAAGGACAGGTTTGCAACACAGGCCAGGTGTATAAAGTGTCCTTATGGCACATATTTATGGCTCCTACTACTAGTGACCGACACCATAGTAGGTGGCACTGCCAGAAGGGAAGACAGAGAATGTGTTTACAGAGTAATGAGACACTTGGATCCATTAAATGAGATAAATAAAAACAAGGAAGCACAACTAAACCATACCAATGTATTAACCAAAGCCATGTCTGTGTAGACATTCATTTAAAAAGTAACATTGTAGCCTTGAAGTAACCCTTGTTTCTGTGATGCATTTCTTGGTATTTAATATAGAGCTTCCTGGGCTTCAGACTTTGTTCTGCTTAGGTTACTTGTCCTTTGTGATCAGACAGATAGTTTTTAGATTATGTTACTTTATAGTTATCTGCCTATATGTTGGTGACAGTATAATCTATATAGAAACACTGTTTGTAATTATTCTAGTGTAGTCATTTGCTGTGTTATGCAAATTGTATGAGATCAGAAGTGAGCAGAGATCCTCTTTCAGACTTCCTTTGAAGAAACTTCATTATTGCTCTCAAGTGGGATTTTAGAGGTCACCTTCACATCTTCAGATGACATATCTTGCTTGGCAACACACCTTGAATAAAATTTCTTGCAGAAATAACTTATCCAGAGGGAATATTTTGCTCACCATAGAGTTCAGTATCATTCATGTCTTCCACCTTCAGGTTCTTATTAAATTCATATTCTACTGAGAATATCCTACTTTTATTTTGTACTAGCCTTGTAGGTTAAAGTAACGGTAAGGATGCCCACCCAACTGGCTGCGTGGTGTAACACGCTGCTTCCTGAGCAGGAAGGTGTGGCAGTCCTTGGCATGATCCGCCCAGTGGATTAGTGTCAAGGTCTGGCATGCTGGCCAGCCTGTGGACGGTTTTTAAGGTGGTTTTCCATCTACCTCAGCGAATGCAGGCTGATTCCCCTTATTCCACCACTGCTACACTATGTTGGCAATTACTGCACAAACACCGTTTCCACGTATGTGTACACTATAATTACTCTACCATGCAAACATCTGGGGTTACACTTATCTGGTATCAGATGTTTCCGGGGGTTCCATGGGGGGCCGAACCACACAGTAACCCTGGGTTCGGTGTGGGGTGGCGGTGGGGCAGCTGGACTGCTGTGGCCTGTTGTGGGATTGTGAACTGCTGAGTGCTGCAGTGGGATGAAGCCTCTCTCTCATTTCTAGATCCCCGGTTTAATACAATACAATACAATGGTAAGGATTCCATTTGAGTAATTGGGGTGCTCCTATGCCAGATGTTTACTTCTCTGAAGGGAAAATTGCCTTCAAAATTATATTTACTGAAAAAGGGACTGTATTTTATAATTATGCAGCTGGAGCCAGCGAGTATCAAGTCAGTTTCCATTAACCTCGTTTAGGCATTTTTTGGTTTGTGAGAAGTGTGCCCAAAGCTGAGGACGAGGCAAGGTAATTTTCAGTGATTTCATTTACTGTAAAGTGTAGTTTCTTTTCTTTGCATATGAAATCACATAGATCACATTATCTGAATGGACTGTATATTGATGGTGAGCGTTTTCTTTCTGTCAATTGTGAAACATCTTAAGTGGTAAAACTGACCAGCAATGAGAAATTTGTGATTTCCCCAAATTACCAGATCTTAGGGAAATAGGAGTAAAATAACATTAATATAAATGTTTTTGTCCTTCCACAAAAATTACTGTACAAATTAGTTATTCTTGTAGTTTTAGGAAACGCATAATTTCTTGGCTCTATTAGATGACATTAGTTACGAGTAACTCTGCTGGGTAATGTAAATACAGTTTGAAGTGATTATTAAAAGTGTGACAATATGTGCAGGAATAGCTTTATCAACTTTACACTTGAATTTGTAAAGATTTTTGTGTGCCTTAGTCATCTCTGTTGTGACAGTTGCCTTGAACACTCTAAAATCATCTCACATGATAGAGTAAGTTTATTCATACCATCAGGAATCAGTTGAGATTTTTAGATTAATCATAATGGTACATATGATATAGTTTTGACAGTATCTTAATTTTTATTTGTTGTAAAAAAGTTACATTTATTCACAGGAAGAGGTATCCAAAACCCTCGCAATTTAATTTTTTCAATCATGATAAGAATACATGGCGTTCAGGAGGCAAAATTCTAAGTACTGCTGAAAGACTCATATAAAAATACAAACTATTCTAGCTTTCAGAAGTGCCTTTCTCCTCAGGATGAAAGAGGGGTAGGGTGGAAGACTAGAAAGGAAAGACACATCGCTCAAACGTTGAGTTGACCTATTGTGAGGACAAGGGAACAGGGTACATAGGAGTGAGTGGAGAGGTGTCACACAGAGAGAGAGAGAGAGAGAGAGAGAGAGAGAGAGAAGGATGTTGAAGATCGTACCCTGGGTAAGTACTATGCCAGCTTCAGTCCACCGATGGTAGAGGACCAAGTGATAAGTAAACAATGAGTAAGAAGAATAGAGGAATGAGAAGTGACATGAATAGTTCAACTAATAACAGAGGGAAAGTGGTAAATGGGACTTGGAAAATCCAAAAAAGTGATAGAGGTGTAAGATGAGACCAAAAAAAAAAAAATATAACACCATAAATTATTTAGTAAATAAATGAAGATATACAACTGTTAACAACAAATGTTAAGTTTGGGAGGGTTGCGGGAGTTGGGGATATGTCAGAGAGAAAATTCCCGTCTCTGGAGTTTAGAAAAACTGGCTGGGAAGATCCAAAGAGCCGAGCCCATGTGATATACCAAGCAGCCCAGTCACTCACACCATACTGTAGTGTGTGCTCAGCAGCTGTGTACTTGGTATCTCCAAGGTGGACAGGTCTTCTGTTGTCACTCATGTGCTCATCCAGTTTTGTGTTGGTCATTCCTATGCAAAGAGCAGTGCAGTGAGCAAGTTAGTTAGTAAACAATGTTAGTTCATCCACATATATTGTACTTCGATTAAAATAACTTCATTATTGAAATTTCAGTGAGTCAGGTGGTAGTGGCCGGCCAGTTGCTACTTGCTTGCTTTGTTGCCTGTTTTTTAGCTACATTCTGAACCTTGTAAGTCGCAGCTGGCTACTGCACTCCTGCAGCACTGCTAGCTGCCACTGTAATCTGTTAATCACAGAGTTCGTGAAGTTAATTTATTCAAGTTATAGTAATTATAATTTTATAAGTTCCTTAAGTGCATTTTTCTTTTGAAACACTTAACAGGAATACATGTACCAGATACAATGTTAATCTATTCTCAGGATAGGAATAATAGTATCTCACTTGGAGATTACGCCGTTCAGAATTGTACGGAAAAGTTGGGGAGAGCAAGAAGGAAAATTTATTTGCCTATCTTTCAGGGAACAGCATGTGAATTAATTTCCAAATCAAGAAATGAAATTTACACATATATGCAAAACAAGATGCTATTAAGAGTGAAATTAACATTCATAAATGTGTAAAAAAGAGAATAACACTCTGGAACATACCCAATAGACGTTGTTTCTGTGAATTTGAGGTAACATAGCATAATTCAGTTTATATTTATTTCATACTGACTATGATTTGGAAAATGCCAGTATTTGGATCTGCAGAGGAGACATGTGACCTTTATAATGGATTATATGATAGAAATAAACGCCTTAGTCACATTGAACTATATTAACATTTATTGCCGGTTTGGCTTTGCAATCATCAGATCCACAGTTACTACAGCAGTATTCTGTACATAGAGGAGTAAGAGCATATTTATGGTTAAAGTAAAACTTATAGCTCTGATTATGGCTGCAAAGCTGAAACCAGTAATCAATTCTAATAAAGTAGCTTTGACCCAGACATTGATTTCTGTAATGTGACAGCAGTGGTTCCTAAAATTTTCTTCCATTACATATATAATTGAATGTTGGGATAACCTGTTAGTCTGCTTCAAATATTGAATTCACAAATGCCCCCCCCCCCCCCCCTCTCTCTCTCTCTCTCTCTCTCTCTCTCTCTCTCTCTCTCTCTCTCTCTCCAAACTGCATAGGGACTGAATTCATGTACTTGATTTTTTGGAAGTCTGTAAAGAAGCTATGCTTTAGAAATAAGATTAATTTGGTTGCAGTTGGGTGGTGGAAGAATTAAAGAACACATTCAGTTTTTAAAACGAGTTTTGACTTGTAACATTGAAATAGATTTCTAAATAGCAGAGCTCAAAGGTATGTGTGAGCAAGAACAATTACCAAATATTATAAAATATTATAAAGTTTTCCTTAGCCAATAGTATACTGCTGTCACATTCATATGCACTGTGGGACTGCAATAGGATTGAATTTATCTACTTTTGAAATTTTTAAAGCATGAAAAAGTTGCTAACTTACATGAAGCTGGTTGTTTCTGTGCAACAACAAGACTATTTAACTCAAAAGTTCTTGCTTGTATGAACTACTTTGTCACTATGTGCCACAATGCAAGTATGGTAGTTATAATTGCATTTAGACCATATCATGAATAAAATCTTTCAAGGGTTGTCAAAGGTAGTGTAAGCTTTAATTTGTATGGTTCAGGAAATTTGTAAAAGTAGTTTGTTCATAAACAGTCACATAAAGGTTTTTTTTTTTTTTAGTGAGCTGTCCTCTTTCTTGGTACTTTATTTAACTTAAGTCATTATTTACTGTGAGTGAAAATTGCCAGACTTGACATAGAATTAAGAGATCCAGGATATGGTGTGATGGGTGCTGCAGAGTTTTCCATTGGGGTAACTGTAGTGGCATGGGAATCGGGGGAGTAAATGAGGCTATTCAGTTGTTTTGCAAGATGTACACCGGACATAAGAAACAGAGGAATATGTGTGAGGTGGGTAGCATTGTGTAAAGATTTTGTGTGTGTGTGTGTGTGTGTGTGTGTGTGTGTGTGTGTGTGTGTGTGTATGGGGGGGGGGGGGTGTTACTGTCATGTGTGATAAAATACCAGTTGTTACAGGTGTTAGAGCAGAACATTTTTAGGTTAGGAAGGGCAGGAAAAAACAAAGTTTCAAGAAAGGTTATGATTAGAACACACAGTTTGAGGAATAAACTAAACAGCATACGTCTAGCATACTGCACCTGTACAAACAGGTTGTAGATGAAAATTGTCAATCACCACAAAAGTTTTTCCACTCAACAGTGTGTTGGTCAGTGTAAAATGTCAGCTGTCCTATTTGCATTAGACTATTGAAAGACTGAGATGTAAAATTAATGAAGTATTGGAAACTTCCTGCCATATTAAATCTGTGTGCGGGATCACATATAGTTTGTCTTCCTGAGAGTTCCAAAACAGTGCACACTCTGCTGCAGAGTGAAAGATTCAGGTTGGAAGTGAACTGCTTATTTGTGTTGTCAAGCCCAGTTTACATAATCTGCCACTGTGAAGGTTATTTCCTCACTAGTATAGACGTGCTAAGTGCTACAGGATGGAAAAGTGCCACTGTGGTTTAATAACAAAACACTGAAAATGCTGTGGAAACAGGGATTGTTGTACTTTGTTGTTTAAGGAACTCGGAAATGTTGACTGGCAAAAGCTAGTAGAAATTAGTCTGTCTATAAAAAGGGCGATGCACAAAGCATACAATTACTTTGACTTTGGTCCGTTAGCAAAGAAACTTGCCGAGAACCTAAGAAAATTTTGGACCTATGTAAAATCACTAAGCGGTCCAAGGGCTTCTATTGAGACACTCGTTGATCAGTGTGGTGTGGCAATAGAAGGTAGAAAAAAATAAACTGAAGTTTTAAATTTCGTATTTGAAAACTCATTCATGCATGATGATACAGTCATTTGACTGTCGCACAGACTCCTGTGTAGAGGACACAGAACTTGGCATCCTTGGCATTGAGAAGCAAGTGGGAGATGAAAACAAATAAGTCGCCAGGTCCAGGTGGAATCCTAATTTGGTTTTCCAGAAATTACTGTTTGGCATTGGCCTCTTACTTAGCTTGGATTTGTCGTGATTCTCTCATGACAATGTAATTCAGATAAAACATGCTTTCTCAGTAATATTACTGTCAGTACTATTATTGGAACTCCTGGAAGGCATGGACAGCAAAATGTTCTTCAGGAGAATTCTTGTCCTTGTGCATGCAGGAAAAGGCATGTCATAAGTGATTTTTTCTTGAGTGCTTGATATTTGTTTATTGATGGACCTTTTCTCTCTCACATTCATAAATGCAGTGAAGCAGAGGCATATAAAATGTTGGCAGGTGAAGAATGGTTAATACCATTAGAAGAACGTGATATATTTATAGCTATTCTGCATGTTAGGGGTGCTACTACATTCATAGAAATAGAAGTGCATCTTCTTTGGTCAAAGAAAAGGGGAATACAATTTTACAAGTCTGTGATGTCATTTAATTGATTCTGGGAAATTGTGCGACTCCTCAGGTTTTATTTGAGGTTGACACAGTCAGTGATGAAAAAAAATAACAAGTTTGCTCTCATGTCAAACGTATGGGAGATATTCATAGCAAATTGTCTAACCACGTACGTTCCTCACCAATATATTTGTGTCTATGAGCAGTTCTTCCATTCCAAGTGTGTAGATGTGTCACTCATTCCATGGGTTCAAAACAGGGCAAGTATGGCCAGAAATACTGGATGACTGTTAACAGAGATTCCAAATATACGGTAAATTCTTTCCGATATCTTGGTAAGGATTAAACTCGCCATGGTACTGATTTTTTTAGGGAAGAATTTTGGGGGTCCATACCTAAATAAAGAAAAAAACATCATAGATGACAACTTCTACACCTCATTTTCACTAGCACAACATCTGAAAACAAACTGAACAAACTTTCTTGGTACAACAAACAAAATTAGAGAGGGAATGCTCAGTATCAAGGAAAGCCCGGAAGAAACAAGTATTCTCTGTTCCCTGCATCCAGATGTACAAATTGGAACTGAGGCGAAGTCAAAGCCTGATGTAGTGACATATGATAATGAAAGTATGAGTACATGTTGTTGACCAACTAACCCAAAAGTGCTCAAGTAAAGCTGATTGCAGAAGTTGGCCTGTTTATATTTTTACAATATTCTAAATTGACCAGGCATCAATGCTTGGATAATCTACAGAAAAGTAGCAAACACCAAAATAGAGGTGGAGAATTCAGTTTCAAGCTTGTAGAACATGCTGAAGACTATACACAAAGCAGTGTCACAGCTCTAGGCATTCACATTGAATTAGATTAGATTAGATTTACTTTCATTCCAATTGATCCGTAGTGAGGAGGTCCTCCAGGATGTGGAACATGTCGGAAAAAACAACAATGACAAATATTTACAACTTAAACAAATAAGTTAATGTACCATTCCACATCATTTTTTAATGAACACTATATGAGAGAATCATTTTACAAATACTAATGCACTGAATTTAAAAGTTTTTTTTATTTATCAATAAGGTAATAAGCATATAATACAATACTATAATACTTATTTACAATGAACACATTACTGCACTGAAATGGTGCAGAAGTTAGATTGTACTTAAACACACACACACACACACACACACACACACACACACACACACACACACACACACTTATTTACAATGAACACATTACTGCACTGAAATTGTGCAGAAATCAGTTGGTTCTACTGAGAAATTAATCAATGGAGTAATAGGAGTTGGCCACCAATAAATCTTTTAGGCTTCTCTTAAACTGAATTTCATTGGTTGTTAAGCTTTTTATGGAATCCGCTGCCACCTGTGCCAAGTGTAAAAAATCTTACAGAGAGGGGTACAGTTCATACAAATGTGCACTGTATGACAAACTAGTTTGGAAGGAATGTGTTGTTACAGTTCCCTATGTTTGAGGAGATTGCAAAGATCATTCAACAGATAATCATGATATGTAAGTGCATGTAAGAACATATTTACTTAAACATACTGTAATGTTTACCTTTAGATAATGAGTATCAAAGTGTGGACCTAAATTGGACTATAGTGACATACTGATAATATACTATCTGTTCTTGTTTACCTGTAGGAAATGTCATTTTGTGGCGAAAACTTTTTGACTTTGCTGTAATTTTTTTTTTTAATAATCCAAGATTTCTTCATGATATTACAAACAGTTTTCAAGTATTTGCACATTTAAGTTCTTTTGGACAAAAATTAAGAAAATATTCAATTTTTATTTTGTTATCTGAAAATATTTTAAAATAAATTGTAAGTACCTAGTGTCACTGTACTTCATATTCAGAATTAAAATAAAATAAGATTCGATTAGAGTGACTATTTGCTGCAGAAAAACTAATCCCCTACAATATAAAGATGAAGAACATGTTGTATGTGTGTTGAGTAGAGAGGGGAAATTTTTGTCCCATTAG
The DNA here is from genome assembly GCF_023864345.2 of Schistocerca serialis cubense. Taxonomy (NCBI): domain Eukaryota; kingdom Metazoa; phylum Arthropoda; class Insecta; order Orthoptera; family Acrididae; genus Schistocerca; species Schistocerca serialis. Next base: position 698,726,158 of record NC_064640.1, on the reverse strand, counting down.
TGTATTTAGGGAGTTAAAAAAATTCATTGGTTCCAATGTTGGGGTATTTTAGAAAAATGGAAGGGAAAAATTAGTAAATTCTGTGTTGTATAAATCATTTGCACAATGTGTCAAAATTACATGGATCAGATCACATTACATGACACATGTACATTTGTTTGTGTGTATAGCTATGTAATAGCCATCTACAAAATACTGAATACCATAATGCCTTAAATTTAATAACAAAATAAAATGGAACCTCAGAATTAAGTGGTTTTTGGCTACTTATGCTGCACATATTACTCATTAACCATAATGTAAATTTAACAACATATTTGTCTTCTACTCTGCAAATGTGACTCGTATTTAATGAAAAATTCATCCACAGACTAGGAGATGTCAAGGAGAAACTTTTTCAGATACAGTGTAAGTAACAAGTGGTTAAATGGTAGAACAATTTGCACCCACACATTGCACAACCTTATGCACCATTGACAACTTTAATTGCAAGTAATATATGTAATTTTTTCTTCTATTTTTGTAGTTGTACGTTGATATTCATGTGAAATTGTGATGGATCCTTGCTAACAAATATATACTGTATGAGGGCAGGACAGTGGCCAGCCATGGCCTTGATGAAGGAACCAACCCAGTATTTGCCTTGAATGATTTAAGAGAACCTAAATCAGGATGGCCAGAGAGAGCAAACAACTTCCTCCTAAATATGAAATCAGCATCTTAACAGCTGCAGTGCCTCATTTCCTTTTGTACAGCTTTCTTTTTATTATACACAACTCACACAAAGTATATTATAAAATACAGTTTTGCATGCACACACTATGGTCATCCGCTGGTGAGACCTGGGCCATGAACACTGGTTTGTTTTTCCCATGTGCTGTTTGAGAACAGAACAGTAGAGAAATGTGAATGCAGTGTGATGAGTCCTATACCAAGCACTTCAGTGTGAACTGTAGAATAGTCATGTAGATGCAATAAATGTCTCAATGTCGTCCCTTCAGTCTGTCTGGAAAACTTAGTCAGCATTGCCACTGATGAGTTAGGTGTTGAGCTCAGGAAAATAACAAGACATTACTATCGTGCACTATTGACCATGACACATTAAACATGTAAAACATTACATTGCAATTCTGTATTGTTATTAGGCATGTTGTCATAGTAGTCCCCTTTCATTATTCACCACCTACTCTGAGAAGTGATCCAATTGTGTAGCATGAGTTACTTATGAGCGTTTTAGCTACCTTTTTAACAAATCAGTTTTATTTGTATTAGGAGACCAAAGATTATTTGATTATATCTTCAGGTTATCCGTGAAAAGCACATAGTTTGGTAAAATGTTTCAAATTTTTAAGCAGGTAATTTAACCTATTATAGAATTATTGCTTGCTACATACACCAGATGGTCTCAGTATGACATCAAAGTCTCAGTTGCTGTCGCATTATTGTATATGTTTGCTCTTTTGATTCTGTTGGAGTTGCAGTGTAACATAATATAATGATTTCGTTATATGACATACACGATGCAACGGATCTGGATAATTACAGTTCAGTTTTACTAATATTTTTGTTTCATTTCATTGGGCAGTTTATTATTCAGTTTCACTCCCTGATAGAAAATGCTGGTTTGAGTTTTTGTTCATTCTTCCATCATAAACATAAGTCCAAATTGACTCTTGTTCCATGATTATGTGTAGAGCTATTAGTGGAAGAGGTATTAGTGAAATACTTATTTTTCCTGACATGCACAACAGATTGATAGATGTACTTACTTGGTGCAGTAAGGGTACTCAGTTTTTTAAATAGTTGTTCACAGTGAGCCTGACTAATACTTGTAGTTATTATTCTTAAGACTCTTTCCTGCAGTTTAAAAATTCTGATAATGTTGTGTGCCTTCGATTCCCAGAAAAGAATCCATAGCTAAGAATTCACTGTAGAAATAATGTCACTACAAGACAGTGACTGATACAAGTGATGATACAACCCTAAGAGCATAATGTGCTGATAACATTCTTTGTGCCAGTATATTTGTGTGTTCATTCTGTGTTAATTGACAATCAATATTCATCCTCAAAAACTGTGTGTTCATTACACAATCTGTAGAGTTATCATCTATGTTTTATATGACAGAATTCTGTTCACTCTTTATGCTGAAGTTCTTACTGTTTGTTCTGTGAATGTTCAACATTACGTTGTTACATACTGCCCAAAGGGAAACACCCTTGCTGGAAAGTCATTGATATGCTATATATTAAAAACAGAATTGGACCCAATACACTGCACTGAGTTTGTCTGATAACTATTTTGTTAAAAAATTTATCAGCAGCAGATTTGCGAACTCTCCATTTCCCACCCCTTTTTTTGTAGTAACACTGGAATCACTCATTTCCTCTACTCTTTTACACTTTAAAAAAAATCAAGCTGATGTGAAAACAATACAAATTGTTGCAGCAAACACTCTAAAGCTTTATGTAATTTGAACCATTTGTATTGAAAGTTGATACACAAATGTATTTTGAGAAACGATGTTCAGATTCTCATTGCTTTAATATGTTCGTCATTAAAGGGCTCATCTGTTACAGCAAATACCTATGTATCTTATTCGTTGTGCAGAATTAAGAAATGATGCTAATAGTTTACATTTTTCTTGCAGATATCCAGTAGTTACTTCTGTCGAGACATCATATTCAGGTAAATATCTGCACATAACATTTTTTTGCAAGCACTTTAGAAATAAGCTTGGGGAAGAGAGTGAATATTTGTTGATTTAAAAGGAACAAATCAATATAATTCTCGATGTTCTTATCTTTATCTGTTACTATAGGTTATCCGTCTTGAGCTGACTGCAATTTAATGAAAAAGAATTACACCAGACACATTTTGCTTTTATTTTATGAAGCATCTTCTGTGGTTATTCTGCAAATTGGATACATACATTTGTACATTTTTAAAAAAAAGTATTTTCATTACAAAGTTGATCTGCAAGTTACGTGTGGTGTTCCTTTACATATTCTCTTCCTTCCCTCCTTGCTAGCATTTCCCATTTACACGTGGCAGTTTTTGCAGTTCTGCAATATTTCCTGCACTCCATTACTTACTTAGCCTTTCACTTTCTTAAACTGTTTCTCATTCCGCACTGCCACAGTGTTTATGCATGTCTGTTTTCGTTCATGTTGTAAGTGTTGCCAACCTGTGAACCTCCCCCCCTGCCCCCCCCCCCCCCCCCCCCCCTCTCTCTCTCTCTCTCTCTCTCTCTCTCTCTCTCTCTCTCTCTCTCTCTCTCTCTCTCTCTCTCTCTCTCTCTCTCTCTCTCTCTCTGTGTGTGTGTGTGTGTGTGTGTGTGTGTGTGTGTGTGTGTGTGTGTGTGTGTGAGAGAGAGAGACCAAGTGCAAGTGTGAAATGAAGCCTTTCAATGCCAACGGCTGCTAGCAAAGAGGGAAGGAGAAGAATATGTAAAGAAACACTGTAAGTAACTTACAGAGCAATGTTATAAAGAAAATGCTATTTTTAACATAAAACGATAAATGTACAAACATATGTATCCATTTTGCAAAATAACCACAGAAGATGCTTTATAAATAAAAGCGAAACACATCTGCTGTAATTCTTTTTAATTCAATTTTGGTTAGCTCAAGATGGATAACCTATAGTAACAGATTTTAACAGCTGCTGCGGAAGATGGCCATGCAAACAAACATATTTTTACCTTTCCATAATGAGAGTTCTTGTTTATTTACACTTAATTACTAAATGTCTAAATCAATGTTTATTTCATACTTTTGTACCAAACTTACATGCTTGTTTCTTTATTCATTGTTGTATCCAAACTCAAATTTGTTCAGCATCCATAAACTGATGATCTTACTTTTGTTAAGGTGGTGTTGGTTCGTATTATATGACTATCTCAATTTACCTTTTGTGTAGATTCTGTAAATACTTTCTGACAATTTGTTTGTAGGGGGTCACAACCTATTCCTTCACTTATTGTCACTCACCTGAGCTAGTGCTCGTTAAATAAAGGGATATCAGTAGGTGTTGAACCATAACAGAAAAGATGTTTATACCGTGTTCATCACTTTGCTTGAGTCCACCAAAATTGCTGTTCTCTCCATTGAATTGCAGAGTTATTTCTGTGATGTCATCAGGAACTTATTCAATTAGTCAAGAAATTTATATCCAGGAAATGTAAAATGAGTGTTTCCCTTGAAGTTGACAGATCCAGTAACTACATACTGTTTGTCATGGAGATTGTCAATGAACTTGATGAGGACTGGAGAAAATGTAGTGCAACCAGCTTTAAAAAAAAATAATAATAAATAAATAAATAAATAAGGAAAATGATTTATGAGGAGTTGATAAAAACAGATGTTTACATTCTGGCGTTAAATATGCCACTGCTCACAGTGCACCACAAAGATGGTTTTGTATGTCTCATGTTAAAGTTTTACACAGTTAACTCAATAGTTTTGAGAATCATGCTGCCACAAGTGAAAAGAAAAAGTGACGAATTAATGCAATCCCAACAGTAGCATTCTTGTGCTGTTGGATTTCTAGCATACCTTTCTGAAATCTTACTAGTGCAGGTAAATTGTACTGTAGTCAGTCTTGAATGAAGGTATTCAGATTTAGGCTTATTCTGTGCACCCGATGTCATGCATTCTCTGACAGCCAATGATTGTTCAGTAGTTTTTGGAGTGCTCTACTGTGGATATTGTAGCCAGTACGAGCAATGATTGTGCTTATCTTTTTTTGCTGCTTGCAACCCCCTTAAAATAAGCTTAAGAGCTGTTTGATGTCTGCACCTCTATGTGCCTACTGCACCTGTCAATTGGAACCTGCAATGCTGCAATCCCCATACCCCTGTCCGTACCTCTACCTGTGTGGACTGCCTTCATTTGTGAATCTGACTATGGTAGAAACAACTGCCTTTGCAAATTCCAGAGCTAAAACACTTCTTACTTCAAAATCTAGCCACTTCTTGCCACTAGGCAGGGAGAAATGAATCGGTATGTTTACGAGTTTTAGTCAGAGTAGCAATTGGGCTATAATTGTAAGATATTCTCTGACAAGTCAGAATGATCCCTTTATATATTATAAGGATCATCGAGAATGTCTTAGAGAACTGTCCAATTCCTTGAATGTGTACAACAAAGGGTGAAAATTTCGTACACTCCAGATAAATTAGTCCTCGCACTTCTGTCTGTAATTGTGCGCGATTTGGGGATTGGTCCAAGATAGGTGATGGTAGCCACAGAGATCAGTCCACTGAAGGCTCAAACCAGAGAGTAACATCGGCTATGTGAATGGTGTAAGAGTTCATTGCCAATCTTTTTGGTGGTATCAGTTTTGCTGGCCTCGTGTGTAGTGTGGCGATTCAGTGTGCTGATTGTCGATGGAGAGGCTGGTGACGGCTGGGACACTGCCTGGGATATACTCAGTCACTGCTGGGGCTGCTGTGCATAAGTGATATTCTGTTTGCGCACACAAGATACATGTGCTGGGAATTATTGCAGTAGTTGTTCATGACATATGCGTAATTTAGGTGCCTGTGAGTTGAGATTTTCCAGGATTTCTGTTTCTTCATCCTGTGCGGAGAATAAGTTAGTAAACAATTGCAAAGCATTTCTTTGTATATGGCAGATGTCCTCTGCTAGTCCAACCTGATGCATGTGTAAACTAATTCATTTAAGCACTAATCTGGTGTCGGCTGTAAAAATATTTCTTGAAAGCAGTATCTCTATTGTTAAGCTATGCTTACTCAGTAGCTTACAAATTGATGACAACCATTTGGTTTATTTAGAAGTGAGCCAATGAAGTCAGTCTACTTAATTTTTCGATGCAGTTTTACTCAGTAATTTGTATGATTTGACTTTTTTCTACAATGACTAACAAATTTTGGAATAAAAGCAAACTGCATTTTTGTATTTTGGGAAGTGTCCAACTTCACATTACGTATATTAAGACTTAAATTTCTGCATCACAAAGATATTTTGTCAAGATTTGACCAAATACTTCTGTAGTTCTTGTAATAACACCATCAAAGTGTGTGACACAGCAACAAATACGATCTGCCAGCCATTAATACGTCAAATATACTGAAATAATACTCGAAATTCTCTTAAATATTTCTGAAATTACTTCTGTCAGTTTATCAAGAAGTTTACATTCGGGTCATTCCATGTCAATTCATCCAGGCCCCGACACCCATTATCTAGTTGTGAACTGAAATTTTGTGTACTACTTTTGTATCTAATATCACGAACTTTTTCCAATTTTTATTGCTTTATAGACATTCTGTTGGTAGCAGTTGCTGAAAGTTTGATGCAATGTGTTACTTTCAAGCAAACTTGAAAATTGGCTGCAGTTATTAAACAGAAAATGGTATACTGACAGCTTTTTCCCTGAATATTCTTTTGGACATGTAGTATCTGAAAACATGTTAGAATTGTCCAATTAAATTTTTGTAAATTAATTTTATTGCTAAATTGTAAAAAAATATTTTGGACACTGCCCCCCCCCCCCCCCCCCCCCTCTGGAAAACACTGAAAAAATTAGAAAGTGGTCCACAAATAATAAAGTTTCATCACACAAAAGATCAGTTTTGAGAATTGACTCATACAGGGCTATTACATATGATTGAAGCGATTTTGTAAATTCACTGTAGCTCCATTCATTGACATATGGTCACGACACACTACAGATACGTAGAAAAACTCACAAAGTTTTATTCGGCTGAAGCTGCACTTCAGGTTTCTGCCGCCAGAGCGCTCGAGACCGCAGTGAGACAAAATGGCGACAGCAGCCGAGAAAGCGTATGTCGTGCTTGAAATGCACTCACATCAGTCAGTCATAACAGTGCAAAGACACTTCAGGACGAAGTTCAACAAAGATCCACCAACTGCTAATTCCATTCGGCAATCGTATGCCCAGTTTAAAGCTTCTGAATGCCTCTGTAAGGGGAAATGGACGGCTCGGCCTGCAGTGAGCAAAGAAACGGTTGAACGCGTGCGGGCAAGTTTCACGCGTAGCCCGCGGAAGTCGAAGAATAAAGCAAGCAGGGAGCTAAACGTACCACAGCCGACGGTTTGGAAAATCTTACGGAAAAGGCTAAAGCAGAAGCCTTACCGTTTACAATTGCTACAAGTCCTGACACCCGATGACAAAGTCAAACGCTTTGAATTTTCGGCGCGGTTGCAACAGCTCATGGAAGAAGATGCGTTCAGTGCAAAACTTGTTTTCAGTAATGAAGCAACATTTTTTCTTAATGGTGAAGTGAACAGACACAATGTGCGAATCTGGGCGGTAGAGAATCCTCACGCATTCGTGCAGCAAATTCGCAATTCACCAAAAGTTAACGTGTTTTGTGCAATCTCACAGTTTAAAGTTTACGGCCCCTTTTTCTTCTGTGAAAAAAATGTTACAGGACACGTGTATCTGGACATGCTGGAAAATTGGCTCATGCCACAACTGGAGACCAACAGCACTGACTTCATCTTTCAACAGGATGGTGCTCCACCGCACTTCCATCATGATGTTCAGCATTTCTTAAACAGGAGATTGGAAAACCGATGGATCGGTCGTGGTGGAGATCATGATCAGAAATTCATGTCATGGCCTCCACGCTCTCCCGACTTAACCCCATGCGATTTCTTTCTGTGGGGTTATGTGAAAGATTCAGTGTTTAAACCTCCTCTACCAAGAAACGTGCCAGAACTGCGAGCTCGCATCAACGATGCTTTCGAACTCATTGATGAGGACATGCTGCGCCGAGTGTGGGAGGAACTTGATTATCGGCTTGATGTCTGCCGAATCACTAAAGGGGCACATATCGAACATTTGTGAATGCCTAAAAAAACTTTTTGAGTTTTTGTATGCGTGTGCAAAACATTGTGAAAATATCTCAAATAATAAAGTTATTGTAGAGCTGTGAAATTGCTTCAATCATTTGTAATAAACCTGTACATAGAATTTTGTTTATAATATTTAAGCATTTTTTCAAAAGCCAATATTGTCAACACCGCACAAAATGCTGGTGCTGCAGTATGCATTACAGTTGATTCGGAACTACACGTGACAAGATACTTTCATGCTTAGATAATATTTTTTTGTATAAGTTCCACTTTTCTTCCACCAACTTTGAGGATGCTTTGCTCAGAGAATAAGTACGGCCTGTTGCTGTGGTGATACCAACTTCACACAGAATATTAGAGAAAGAAACATCACAAACATCATTATCAGGCCAATAGAAGGATGGGGATGATCCTTGAGGATGCATGAATCTTACTGTAACATCTCCTCCTTCACAATTCACCTTCTCAACAATTCACAAATACCAAGAAGAGTCATATGCACATGCAACATAGCAGTTGGGCTACACAGTGCAGTCTGGCATTAGTGGCGGAAGTGCATCTGAGAAATCATGCGCGATACTAAAATATGTATCACAGCTCAGCCCTTTTGCTCCAATCTTGGTTCGTGATATTGGTACAATGTGACGCATAGATCGTGTTTCAGGAATTGTTTTTGCACTTGTGAAGTGCTGAGAAAGATAATGTCTGACTTGTACCATTTCATCATTTGAAACAGATAACTGAAATGCTTTGCAGGTTTTTGCAACAGAATTCAAATACCTGTGAAGCTGTAAGTATTTGATCTTTATAAACTTTTTGCAAACATGTTTTTGTGACAAGTCTTTTAACAGTGCCACCAGTACCATCACAGGGAGATTTGCCATGGCTGGTAGCATAAAAGGACCAGCAACACTTTATGCTGAAGTCGTGTTCATGGTAGGAGATATTTCTGAAATTTTTACAATTTTTATACTGTGCAGCACACAACCATCAGTGAAATATTCAACATATGCAAGATGAATTTCTGGAAATTCACACTTAAAAAAATTCAGTCTGGTACACCAAGGCAACATCATGTTCTAGATCTTCAGAAACAGTACAAATACTTTTTGCGTGCAACTGTTTGTCCATTTTGTAATATATATGGACAGTGTGAAGAGTGCAGCTGCCATTGTTCTAATGGTACCCCTGTACTTCATCTTGATCAACAAAACTGAGATTTGCACTGAAATCCATTAAAATTAACACTGATCTTTCATCAAGTGTTTCCTTCTTCATTTTCAGATAATCAGATTGTGATTGAGAAATAAGAGTGTGGAGTAAGTTTTTGAATTTTCTTAATTAGTGTGTCACAGAATTTGGATAGAGAAGTGATTTGAACACTTAGTCATTCTATTAGTTGATACCCATTGACTGTACTGAATGATCTCATCAGGATCATAGTCTTCTATTTCATTTTCTAAGTGGGTTTGAAGCAATGAACTGGTGGGGCATTTTTCACACAGACAAAGCATACAGGCTCGGTTATTTATATCACATGTTATTATTTTAATTAGATCTTGGTATGTATCTTTTACAGAAATGGAATTGAGAAGCAATTTAACATTTTGGTGGTAAATGCACACACATACGGTATGTGTTCCTGAAGATCCTGCAAGTATACACTGTTTTGGTCAAAGAGAAGCAAATTTGAGAATCCTACTTTGTCTTCAGGATACTTTTTTTTATAGAGAGAATACAGTTCAGTTAATTACTTAAAACAAGACACTTGTGTTCATAGGTATTTTTGCTGGTGCTCACTTTGTCTTTTTTCCCAGGCATAATTCTTGTGTTTTCATTATCCAAATAAAAACTCTTTATTTTTTGCACTGTATCGTGTGGCAATGTCTTTCCTCTTTTCTGCTCAGCCATCAATAAAATACCCTTCTCCATTAAAAGAAGCTCTTGCTTGTCGTACCAAATATTCAGACACCTGAAATATGGAACTGACTTTCTGTCGAGACCAAGTTGGCAGCACAAGAGGAAGTAACTGAATTTTGTCACAATTGTTTACATATTCAATTTTCTGTTTGATTTTGTCCACGAGTTTATCGTGATGTTTTGCCTTTTCTTCCAGTTCTTTTAAATTAATGCCAGGGATAGTGCTTGCATCAGCAGCCAGCTCAACTTGGTACGTATGTGAAATTTTAGATTTCAGAGCCCCAGCTACTAATTCCAATTTTCGTTTGGCTGCTGCATACAAACTATGCTGAGCAACTGAATTCAGCTTTGCAGGAGATACTCCAAAGCTAGTTAAGCTAGTATTGAGCACAGATTTTTCAGGAGTCTTCACCATCACATTACTGCGATTTATATAGTCTGGTGATGAGTCGTCACTTGCTTGTATTTCATTAATAAGTTTGATACAGGTTGGGCACATCCATTATGCTAAAGCCTCTCATTTTGAAGGTCTTTGCCTTTTTTAAACTAATTTCGTGCAGTCCGGATGAAACAGATCGTTTATGGAACTTGATGGGATCACAGCAAATTTTCTTATGTAGAGAGACACTGGCCATGTGCTTGTCTTTGTGCTTAACACACACACACACACACACACACACACACACACACACACACACACACTTAAATCACTGTTGCTTCTCCACAATAAAAGTTCTTGTTCTGCACTGGTCAGTTCATTCACACAAGTCAGGGCATCATCACATATATCTTGCAGACACTGTCCAAGAAAACACTGCCTACTTGTACTTTCCATACTGCTTCAGTCATAAAACCAATATTTGTCGTAAAGAATTCAAAAGATGATTGGTGTAACCTAAAAAGTTATTAAATAATGAAAAGTCATTCTATCCCTTTGTTTCATTACAAAAGTATTTCACATTATTATTGCAACATTAGGGGACTTACTTTTGTTTCGGAATGAATAGTTAAAAACTGCAACAATTGAATTTTTGACCAATAAATGACTCTCTGTACAACTCAGTACAAGAGCGGAACTGGCTCAGTGAATACACGACTCAAAACAAAGAAACTGGATGATGCAATAAATGTAGTGCAATAAAACAGTGTTCTCAGATATGATTTCTTCCTAGTGAAATCCAGTGTAGCCAACTTCAGCAATTTAGCGGTGACATGGTAGTCATGAATTAGCAATTTCAATATTTCTTTTACAATAACATTGTTTTCCACACTTACCAGTATTTCTACAAATGGATTCTTTTTATGTGACATAATGGAATATTTAAAATAATGTTGTAGATTTTTTGAAGGTATCTGTGAGGGGGCAATACCTTAAAAAATTATAATGTTCATGCATGGGTTTTGTTTAAGCAAAATTGTTTACAATTTTTTCTGAGATGTAGATGATGGATATTCAGTACAAGAAGCATGAGTATAAAAATATAAACCTTCCTTATTAACCAAAAAAACTTAAAGCTTCCACTGCGAAAACTGTAGGCGCTATTGCATTTTTAAATTATAAAGGAGCTAGTCTATGAAAGCCTGAATTCCTGAATCTATACAACTTGTTTTCATCATAAGTGAAGAAGTAATTGACCTGCAACATTTACATTTTGGAAATGTGAATATATCATGGTAAACTTCAACTACCCAAAATTTCAAGGTGTTGTGTGATGATGGGTGGCATTTCCTAAAATTTCTGGATGATTTGGTGTGGAATGACCCATTCAGTAACAATTGAGTTTCTATTCCAGTTGTGAAGTTAGTGAGATGAATTAATTAGCTTTCTTTGGGAGGTGGTGGTGTGATGCTGGTTCAGTATCTTTCCACAAACTGATTACTTTTATAAGTGGTTTTTAGAGTATCCTATCTAAAGAGCATGTGTTGAGCTTTTTTTGTGATTGCTGTTTTTGAAATCCATCAACTTACTGGCATGAGTGAGTGATTTTCATTAATGTAGCATTGGATGATACTTTCATAATCAGATAGTTTGTTGTCTGCTGTCTTTATACATATTATCAGAGAATAGCCCATCATTTGCCTTCTTCAACACTATTGAATTGGCTGTTAGTGACATGCAGTTGCCATTTTAAGATTTAAAGATGGATGTTTAGACAGCTGTGATAAATGAAGTACTAATGCCCAGTCTCACCTTTATAATGAAAATTATATGTTTATAGTGCTTATTCATGTTAACATTTCCCCCTTTCCTTTGTCAGATTTATTGTGTTATCATATAATATTTATTTTTAATTTTGTATTTTCAGGTTCAGATGCAATAAATAACAATGAACTGTCAGAAAATATTAGGTCAACATCTACAGTGCATCAAAATGAAACATTATTACATAAATGTGACATCAAAATACAAAAACAGTCTTCATGTGAAGATAAAAGTCAATGTACCACTACTGAGAACTTAATAACAAATTGCAACATTACTGAAGGATCTGTAGTGGTTGGAGGGCACCTTTCATTACAAGCTGAAGTTGATGCCACTGTAAATAAGTGTGTGGATGAAAATATTAATACGAATGTGGAATGTGTGCTTTGTGATTACAAGCTTACATTAACAGATAGATCAGAGGGAACCAACCAAACTGACACAGTTACATTTGAAATTATGATTACAGATGTAAACCCAACGAACTCTCTTCATCCAGATGTTCTTGAAAGTGAGTAATGTGTCTATCTCAGAATCAATGCAGATTGTGTGTTTCAGTCGGAGATTACACTTAGAATAAATGTTGAAGTAACTTCATACACATCCTTGGTATGATGTTGTCTTTGGCTTGTGTGAACAGAGAGTTAAACACTGAAAATTCTTAATGTATGCTGAAAAACTTATTCTGCAAGAAAACTCCTTTGTAGACACTTGTCATTTACCATCTCCAGAAATAACAACTTGACCACTGGAGAAATAACGTATTGCAATGTAACTAATCGTTCCACAGATCAAGTGTTAATCTTACTTTTTGTTCTATATATGTGTATCTTCTGTCACTGTTCATTCTATCGTCCATATTATCATAGACGCCTGTAAAGAAGTGCATTTCGAATTGCTCTGTTTTATTGGCAGTCTAATCTGGAAGTAGTTTATTGAGTTACTGCTTTAATCACATATTAGTGGCACATTTAAATGACATTAAAAACTGTGACTTCCAACAATGCTGATGGCCTCATAGTTACAGTTATTCTAATATTCTTGTGATGAGATCCCTATTGTAATCATCAATGAGGAAATAGGTTTCCACACATTTCCTCCCCCGCCCCCGTCCAACTGACAAGTTCAATAACAGTACGCCATGTGCAAGAACTTATATCTGTGCATCTTCATATTTATATTTGTGCAACTTGTCGATTTTACTCTAATGATTTCATTACAACAATTGCAGTTTTAACTTTTTCATCATTTTACAATTTAACTGTGTATTACCTAGTAAACCACTTTAAATTGCACTGTATTGTGTTACCCCCTTCTGGCACTTTCCTTCCCTGTGAATCTGGGCACTAAACATTGATTGGCCTGTTTGCCAGCAGCTCATGAAAACTTTGTCTGTTGATCTCATCAGACAGCATGGCTATTTTATGTGTCGTGGTGAATGCATGATGACACACAATTGTTGTCTAGACTTACTATGTACTCATGTTACAAGCAAGGGTTCGAAGGTATGCTATCATTGTAATGTTTTCATGTAACTTTCAAACTATTATCTTGTCATTTATGACTTTTGTGTGTCTACATTATGGTGCTCCTATGTTGGTTTATAAGTCTTTTTTCGACAGCTGATGTATTTACTTTACAGTTGACATTCCCTTGTATTTTTAACAGGCAACTGTCTCTTACCTTAGACACTGCATCTCTATATTCTGACATGTACCATTCAAAAATTTTGTTAAACTCTTTTGTAATTATCATTAACATTGAAATAAATTCTTGTCTTGTAACCCTCCATTTCAATAGCTTTCAGATCTGAAGATGACCAGAAATGGTCAAAACCAGTTATCTATTTTCCTGAATGCGATCTTGACTGCTAAAGATTTTGCAAAAAAAATCAACATTCATTGTTGTGAGGAGCTGATCAACCATTGCAACCCATTCTTTTTAACTCCTAGGCACAATCATTGTGCTAGCTGGACTGCTGGTAGCACTTTGGAACTCTAGAGTGAGTGCTTCAGCTGATTTTGTGCTATATTTTACAACCATCTTCTGAAATGCTCAATGGCATCTGCCTGGTCTTGGTTAAGCTCTGGTTGTTCCTTTGCATTTCCACTTGACAATTTCATTACCAACTGACACGGGCAGCTGTAGAATGGTCGAAATGTTACTGATGTATTTTTATGCAGGTGATATTCAATGACTAGTCCATGTTCGAAGTCGCTCAGCTCTCCTGGCCAACCCAGTCTTTCGATACTGTTTCTCTACTAACATCAAAATATTCTCTTCTTCCTTATCTACTGGCGGGTCTGCCTCTTGGAACATCTAGTTGTCAGTTCCACATTATTTAGGGGTGGCTGGTTACTTTTGATTGGATAGTATATAACATGATTGAGTGCCTTAGCATTTACACTGCGGATGTTGCCCAAATAAAGTGATCCCTGTACTTCGCAGTACTTCCTCTTTCCCTTCATCTCCCAACATATGGAAGTATTGTGATAGGCACAGATAAGAATGCAGCCAGTAGAGACTAGCGTGCTATACCTTCCTCAGTCATTCCAAGGTTGCTAAAGTCTGGATATGGATTCACTTCACACAACTATGCAAGTTTTTCTCATGTTCTAGTGCTATGAATTGAGTGAACAAAGTCAGCCCTCCGTGGCGATAATAGTCGTCAACAGATTTTAAATCTAGTGCCTTGTAAAATGGCATCATCAAGTGGCTTCAATGAAAATGATTCGCCTTTGTCACTGTCCCTAACTGGTCATATATTTTCAGCATTCAACCTGAAAGTTCAAACAGAAGATGTATTGTGGCTTCTTGTTTGAGTGCCTCACCGAAGGAAACTCTAATCCAATACTGAACTTTTTGTGCCACTGAAAATAAAAATACATCGAGCATACTGTTGAGCAATGTCATGCTTATGCTACACAAATGAAACAAGGCCTTCCTACTGTCAGTCACAAATAATGATGAATCACTGAGTAAGTTTCGCAAGATACGTTTGACAATGATCTTATTAAGTTTTTTGTCCATTCCATCGTCCTACTGAATGCTAAATTCTTTAATTGAAATTCTAAGCAATTTAAACATTTTCGATTATGGTGTAAATGTAATTAGTCAAATGAAACTTATTGGAAAAATAAGAGATTTCCATCAGGGACAGGTTTTAGAAATAAAATTATTATTGCGAGATGTAGAATATACAGGGTGTATCATAATTAATGGTGTAAACACATACGGTTGAAAGTACACGATACTAGAAGAAAAAAAGTCTCTGTAAACATAGGGTCGGAAATGCATACCTTAAGAGCTACGAGCAATTTTTCATCTATGATACTGTGAAACAAATCTCTTCTACTACAAGTTCTTTGCTTTCCATATTTTGAGAAGTGGTAGTATGGACCAAAATAAGAAAAAATGTCCAGCAGACATGTGCTCTAAACCGCATATCTTAAAAGTTAAGAGCACTTGATCATTAGAATAGTTGTTTCAAAGTAGCAAAGATGAACAAGTGCTCATAGCTCTTGCAGAATGCATTTTAGAGCACATGTTTACTGGATATTTTTTTCTTGTTTGGTCCATACTAAACGTTCCCAATATATGGAAAGCAAAGAACTTGTACTAGAAGAGATTTGTTTCACAGTATCAAAGATGAAAAATTGCTTGTAGCTCTTAAGTATGCATTTTCAATGCTATGTTTACTGAGATTTTCTTGCTTCTAGGTAGTATCATGTACTTTCAACTGTATGCGTTTACGCCACTAATTATGATACACCCCGTATATGTAGAACAGTTCATATGGTCAAGTGGCAAAAGAGGTTTGAGGTCATAACCAGTTGGAGTGATGATCATCTCGGCGGACAATCCTAAACTGTAGCACGTTGGAGAGTTTCTAGAGCTCATACCTATGATCGTGTAACCACAATGCTAGATGAAAACTGAGGATACATAGCATTATCCAAAAACAATACATAAATGTAATTCTTTGAAAATACTGTTGGATGTCCCTAGTCATTGGAAGCCATTGAAATTGTCTCAGAATAAATTCTGAGGAAGTCTAGCGTTACAAGAGGGAATAATTTTTATGATGCAGTGAAACAAGTGTATGTGATTTGAGATAAGTCGGTGCAGCTACATAGGGTTTTGGGTTTGAAAAGTCACATGAGAGACACTGAGTTTGAATACATAAAAGTGTTCATAACATGTTCAGGTCCTGTTGCTGAAGCAATGGACATTTCCATGCTTGATGGCTCAAGATAAATGAACGTGAAGAAAGAAATGTTCTCATTTATAATGCTAGTACAAGACTCATAATTGTCACATATGCAAAATTCAATATAAACAGCAAGAAAATTACTAGAACTTCAAATAAAAAGTGACTCTTGATAAAGACACTTACAGCAGCCTGCACAAAAATATGCCTGACAAAAATGCTACAAATTTATGCACTGACCTGACATTTTGAATCAAATTTTAACTGTAGCTTTTCTACTTTCATATTCCTCTTGTTGTATGCCACAAAAGTAGTGGTCACATTGCTGTTGTTACAAGATGGTGTTTACTTTGGTTTATCGAGAATATTTCACGCAGAAATTCACATTACAATAAAAGTATTTTGTCCATACCGGAGTGAGTGCAGCAGCATGTTTTGTAGATCATACGGCACATGCTACGAGGTGTCTCAATCTCTTAGGTGGATGTCTGCGGCTGGTGGTCATTGTGTTGAGGGTAAGTAAACCCTTAGACTGTTCACGGCTGGACATTCTGCAGAAATGTGTTTGGGACTTCCATCAGAAGGATAAATGTAGCATATGGAGAGAGATGGTTTAAAAATTCAAGGAAGGCATAGTCTTGCATTCACAAGTTTTGACATTCACACTGTGGGACGTTCACCATATGATCACGAGCTGATAAATCACCTACACAGCTCTGGAAAATAATCCATCATATAGTGTTGCCAGATTGTGCAGATGGCTGGACTTTGGATTCTGAGGGATGGCTAGTATTTGTTCTACCTTAAGTCACAGAGCCAAATTTAATATCTGTGGCTGTAGACCAGTGGCTAGGTTTTATGTCAACGACTGTGGATTGTTACGATACTCTGCAAATAACAAATTCTTTGGATGGAAACTGTTCAGTTTTCAATAATGGGTTGCATTAATACTTCATGTTCAAATGTACAGCAGGTTCCTTCTCCCAGTACTCATTGACCGGATTCATAGGCTTTACATTTTGCAACCACTTTATTGTGAACTGGGGACCCATTGTCTGTGATTGTATTGGGTAGAAGAGCTTCAGTAATGTGCATTTGAGAATAACACAGGCCAACAATGGAAAAACCTTTTTGCTGAAAATACCTTATTCTTATGTTTTTTTAGGGTGGGAAATCCAAATATGATTTTTAAAAAAACTGTATCACTCACCATTTTTCAAATTTTACAGTTAACTTTATTAAATTAAGCGATTTTTGAAAGAATTTAACAGCTTTTATATAGTTAAAATAATTTAAAAAGGAGGTTAATGAATGTAGATGATGTTGGTAGCACTGCTGAAGAACATTTGCTGGCAAAAAAGGTCAATTCTATTTCTGTGTTAACAGATGGTGTTTTGTTTACTGTCAACCCAACCTCACTTTCCCATTTCCTGTACATGTGCTCAGTACAATGTCTAATTGTGGTTGTAAAAACTCTGCTGACAGTTTTTGTTATATTTGTGGTGAATTTGTGATTAAAAAACACCAAATAAACATTACAGACTTTGTGAAAAAGGTTTACCTATCATACTTTGGATCTAAACTTGGTGATCAAGATAAATCTTGGGCACCACATAAAGTATGTGATGTGTATGTTGAAGATATGAGAAAATGACCCAAAAAAGGAGAAAAAAGCCTTTGGATTTGCTGTTCTTATGATATAGAGGGAGCCAAGAAATCATTCCAATGATTGCTACTTTTGCAGTATTGATATTACTGGTCATAACTGAAAAAGCAAGAAAGTAACAATCTACTCTAACCTTCCGTCTGCCATCCGACCAGTAGGGCATGGTGTAGACTTGCCAGTTCCTGAACCACCAGATGATTTAAATTCTAGTCCAACAGAAGTATTTTCTGATGTAGAATGTGATTTAGATGAACCAGATGATGATGAATTCCATTGTAATACAGAAAGTCCAGAGCCCAAATTGTTTACGTAGACCGAGCTTAACGATTTGGTTAGGGATCTGGGCTTAACAAAAGAAAAAGCTGAATTGCTTGGCTCTAGATTAAAAGAAAGGAACTTATTGGCAGTTGGAACCAGCATATACATGTATAGAAAGAGAGCACAGCAATTTTCCAAGTTTTTTCAACAAGAAGATGATGAATGAGTTTGGTATTGAATACATGAAGGATGACTGGAGGCTGTTTATTGAGTCATCCAAAACTAGTTTAAAGGCTGTTTTATTACACAATGGTAACTTGTTGGACGTTCTATACATATGAAAGAAAGCTATGAAAACCTAAAAATAGTGCTAAATAAAAAAGGCTATTCTGTTCGTGGTTGGATTATATGTGGCGATCTAAAAGTGACACGCAAGCTCCTTGATCAGCACGGTGGCTTTACCAAATTTCCATGTTTCTTGTGTGCATGGGACAGTTGGGCTAGGGATCAACACTGATGCAGAAAGAACTTGCCTGTGGGAGAGTCTTTAAAACCAGGTGAGAAGAACATTCTATGCAAAAACCTTGTAGATCCAAAAAACGTACTCCTTTCACCTCTACATATAAAGTTAGGCCTACTGAAACAGTGTGTAAAGGCTTTGCCCAAAGATAACCCATGTTTTAAGTATTGCTGCCAAAAGTTTCCACAGCTTTCAGAAGCTAAACTAAAAGAAGGCATCTTTGTTGGACCTGACATTAGAAAATTAATGTTTGATGTTAAGTTTGTGGATACAATGACCTTAAATGAGAAAGGAGCATGGGTATCATTCAAGCAAGTTGTTGCAAAGTTCTTAGGACATGAAAAAGACCCAGAATATGTTTCTATTATAGCTACAATGTTAAAGAAGTTTAAAACTTTAGGATGTTTAATGAGCCTGAAAGTTCACCTTTTGAACAGTCACCTTGATTACTTCCCAGACAATATGGGATATGTTAATGAGGAGCAAGGAGAGTGTTTTCACCAGGACATTAAAGTGATGGAAAAACGCTACCAAGGCCGCTGGAACACCAAATGATGTGGGACTACTGTTGGTCACTTCACCGAGAAGTTCAGCAATCAACTCATCGTAGAAAAAATGACACAAGAATTTTCTAATTTTTTTTATTTAAGGGGGAGGGGGGGGGGTTACAAAAAAAAACGAAGGCTAGATTTGCATTCAGCTCATAAAAATCTATAAAGATCAGCTATCAAAGTAAAAAAAGTTGTTAAAAAAAATTCGTTGACCTGTGTAATTATTGCTGATAAGGAAATTGGTGCATAATATACTTCCTTGTGGTTTCAGCACAGTGTCAGCCTGACACAATGTTTTTTGTGCAACTAGCCTGTGGTCCTGTAACAAAATACTAGATATTATTGCCAGTTGCGTACCAAAGCAATAATGACAGACTGTGATTGATGCCATGCTGAAACCCTTCAAGAAGTGAGGGCCAACTCATGTGCTCAAGAAAATAACTGAAGAAGTTGAGAAAGAGACATTTGAATTCACGCATTGGAAATCAAATAAGGTAATGTATGTACAGTCTCTCTACAGTTTTAAGATACCCTAGGCTGATATACCGCCTTGTAACATCCCCTCTATGGAATGACAAACCCTAACTTATAACGTACTGGACCCCTTGGACTGTCTGGTACGGTAACTGGTAGATTTTCACAGGTGTGTGGCAGGTCCTCTTTGTGACTTACCTGCGCTGTGTGGATTCTGGGTTTAGTGAATACGTAGAACTAAGGTTTTGGAGAGGAATTCTGGTGCTACAAAATAATGCAAAACAGCTCACCGGACTTGCGTGGCAGAAGCGTAGTCAGCTTCCACACTTTTTTGACCTGTAATCTTACCTGCCCTTACCTGCAGTTCCGCCTCTTATGTTATTCGGCACCTTGTGGATTCTGGACTTAGCAAATATGTAGAACTAAAGTTTTGGAGAATAATTCTGGTGCTACAAAATAATGAAACATAGCTCTGATAAAAGCAATTATATTCTAGAGACATGTTGGCTCAAAATCCTTTGATACAATTTATTATTATTATTATTATTATTATTATTCACGTTTGGGCCCTACTGGACCACGCGAAGTACAATCACGGGGCATTCAGTTATTTTCTTTTAGACTTTCTCTCTGCCCAAATTGTTTTCATTCTCTCGAAATGAGCTCTTTTCCTTTCATCAGACCATGTGGTTCCAGTTTTCTTTGGTTTTTCAGCTTGACCAACTACCCAGTCATGAATTTTTTGCCTAAATAATTTTCTGTCTTGAATTTCATCTTGTTTTATATCTGCCTCTTTCATGTCCTCTTTTATAGCAGCAATCCATTTTATTGTCTCAAATTTAGCTTTACTTCGATTTTCGTAGAATTCCACTACTTGTTTAGTTAGTCTGGTAGCATCCATTCTTTTAATATGCCCATAAAATTTTAATCTGCGTTTTTTCATATCCGAATATATGCTGGTGTATTGTTGAATTTCACTATTTGCTCTTAGCCTGTATGTTCCTTCTTCAGTATATTTTGGACCTAGAATTTTTCTGATTACTTTTCTTTCTCTTTTTTGGATTTCTTGAATGTCCTTTTTTCTGTTTAAAATTAGCGTTTCAGCCCCATAAAGGCACTCTGGTTTTATGACCGTGTTGTAATGTCTCAATTTAGAGTACCTCGAGAGACATTTTTTGTTGTAGATGTCTTTTGTAAGTCTAAAAGCTGTCTCCATCTTTTGACAACGAATTTCATTTCCAATTTTTTCTAGACCAGTCTCTGAGATTGTTTCACCTAAATATTTGAATTGCGAAACTCTTTTGATTTTTCCATACTTAGTTTCCAAAAGTTTGGGTGCCAGTTTGTTGCTAGTCATATACTGTGTTTTTTCAAATGAGATTTGGAGACCTACTCTTTCTGCTGTTTCTTTAAGAATTTCTATTTGTTTCTGAGCAATTTGGATGTCCTGCGTTAGAATAACCAAGTCGTCTGCAAAGGCCAAACAGTCTATTCGAATATTTGTTCGTCCTAATTTCACTGGTTGGTCAATTTTGAACTCCAATTTTCGTTCGCGCCACTCTTGTATTACTTTTTCTAGAACACAGTTAAATAGCAACGGAGAGAGTCCATCACCCTGCCTCACGCCTGTTTTTATTTCAAAGGATTCTGAAATTTCTCCTCTGAACTTTACTTTTGATTTTGTACCAGTTAGCGTGTCTCTGATAATTGCCGTGGTTTTAGGATCCAGGCCTTGTTCTTTCACAATTTGGAAAAGAGATTCATGATCCACTGAGTCATAAGCCTTTCTAAAATCTACAAAGGTACAAACTAGTTTTTTATTGTAAATTTTTTGATGTCTGAGAATTAGTTTGAGGACTAAAATCTGTTCTGGGCAAGATCTATTTGGCCTGAAACCTGCTTGATATTCGCCAATTTTCCATTCAAGTTGTTGTTGTGCTCGGTTCAGAAGACATTGAGAGAGGATTTTGTATGTGACTGGAAGAAGAGAAATTCCTCTGTAATTATTAACATCAGTTTTGTCTCCCTTCTTATGAAGTGGGTGAATCAAGGCGGTTTTCCATTCATCAGGAATTTTTTCAGTTTGCCAAATGTTTTGCATGATTGAAGTAATTTCTTTAACGGTTTTTGGACCAGCTGCCTTTAAAAGTTCTGCAACAATTTCAAAATCGTAGTTTGCATGCCAGAATCCAGCCAGATAGTGGGCAGACGGATATGCCCCTCTAAGTGGATTTAATACCACTGTAGGATACTGACCGCATTTGGCTATTGTCTCAATCAGGCTAATCCCAATTGTGATTGAATTAATATAATTCACTCAGCTGCCACATGGGTCTTTTGATGCACAAGGCCAGGCTACTGTATTACCGAATGCCACGGAACTCGTTCTTTACTTACACTTGATATCCCACATAAAAATAAGCGTGATTATAACTAATTGGTCATAATGATCATTGGCAAGAAAAAAAAAATTGCAACAGCAGAAGTTAGCACAGCAGTGGACTTTGAACTTACTGTGTTAAAGGACTATTGTGTTGTTGCACACAATTAGCTTTGCTCATTTAACTATTTGTGTCTGTGCCTCAGTAATTGTCACATATTAAGATAAACATTCATCTACAGTCAAAATAACTTCACCACCTATGCAAATGTTACTTTGTCACGGTCTTATTCAGATTTAGCCAAAAAGCAAAGCTTAGTTTGTAATCATGTGAGAGTGCAACTGCCGGCCATCCATACTGCTCTGCGGTCGAACTGCTAGTCGTCAACAATGGTGTGATGTGCGCCCTTCTCCCCCACTAAACTGCTTGTGAAATTAGCCACCATCTTTTCCCTTAAAACAGACACATTTTACCCTATACTCTTCCTGTTGCTTTATGCGCATATACACTTTTGATTTACACTCTTCTGCAGATTTTACTCTGGCCCTCTGCTCTAAAGATTTTTAAAGGAACTACTTTTTTACCCTTTGGTAGCCTCTGATTGGAACAGTACACCTTCTCCATCCCCAAGGGGTGTCCGTCTGTAGATGCTGCATCATGTTTTGAGCTATCCTTCTGCCTTCACGTTCTTGCAAGTCACTGTGCTGGCCTATTGCACCCGACTCGGCTCTTATCATATCCCTTCGGCACTCGACACGCTACCTCCGCTCTGGCCATGCATCGGTCAGCTATCCCGCTGCATTCTAATTGGCACTCACTTAATTAAAAAGGCTATACCTTTAGCTTCATTACCCGTGCAACAACCGGGTTTCTTTCTGAAGCCACCTCATATTCTTAGCTATCGAAGGAAATCCTTAAAACTGTTGCTTACCTGAAGCACGGTCATTCGTGTATGTATGTGGTGAACATGATATTCCCCACCATTCTTCTACTAAGAGCTGCTGGCTGGCTATAAATAATAATAATAATAATAATAATAATAATAATAATAATAATAATAATAAAGTGAAAATAGAAGGAAACAAAACCATACATTCAACACAAACCAAAAGAAATTTTATCAGACAATAGATAACACACACATTAAAATAGACAACCCACCAAACATAACAGACATGGAACACTTCTGGAGCAACATATGGTCAAACCCGGTACAACATAACAGGCATGCACGGTGGATACAAGCAGAAACAGACACATACAAGGTGATACCACAAATGCCGGAAGTGATAACTTTGCAACATGAAGTCACCCGAGCAATTAATTCTACGCACAATTGGAAAGCCCCTGGAAAAGATAAAATAGCAAATTTATGGCTAAAGACGTTTACCTCAACACATTCACATCTAACTAAATTATTTAACAATATAATAGAGGGAAACATTCCACGCGGGAAAAATATGTTTAAAAACAAAGATGATGTGACTTACCATACGAAAGCGCTGGCAGGTTGATAGAAACACAAACAGACACATACATACACACAAAATTCAAACTTTCGCAACAAACTGTTGCCTCATCAGGAAAGAGGGAAGGAGAGGAAAAGACGAAAGGAAGTTGGTTTTAAGGGAGAGGGTAAGGAGTCATTCCAATCCCGGGAGCGGAAAGACTTACCTTAGGGGGAAAAAAGGACGGGTATACACTCGCGCACACACACACATATCCATCCACACATATACAGACACAAGATATGTCTGCTTGTGTCTGTATATGTGTGGATGGATATATGTGTGTGTGTGTGTGTGTGCGCGCGCGCGCGAGTGTATACCTGTCCTTTTTTCCCCGTAAGGTAAGTCTTTCCGCTCCCGGGATTGGAATGACTCCTTACCCTCTCCCTTAAAACCCACTTCCTTTCGTCTTTCGCTCTCCTTCCCTCTTTCCTGATGAGGCAACAGTTTGTTGCGAAAGCTTGAATTTTGTGTGTATGTATGTGTCTGTTTGTGTTTCTATCGACCTGCCAGCGCTTTCGTATGGTAAGTCACATCATCTTTGTTTTTAAATATAAATTATTTAACAGTTACATTGCAGACCCATACACAGTCCCTGATACACTTACACAAGGAATAACTTATCTGAAACCTAAAGATCAAGAAGACACAGCAAACCCAGCAAAATATCGCCCCATAACATGCCTACCAACAGTATACAAAATATTAACTTCAGTCATTACGCAGAAATTAATGACACATACAACACAGAACAAAATTATAAATTAAGAACAAAAAGGATGCTGCAAAGGAACACGAGGATGTAAAGAGCAACTGATAATAGATGCAGAGGTGACATATCAAGCTAAAACTAAACAAAGGTCGATACACTATGCATACATTGATTACCAAAAAGCTTTCGGTAGTGTACCCCACCCATGGTTACTACAAATATTGGAAATATACAAAGTAGATCCTAAATTGATACAGTTCCTAAACATAGTAATGAAAAATTGGAAAACCACACTCAATATCCAAACAAATTCAAATAATATCACATCACAGCCAATACAGATTAAGCATGGTGTATACCAAGGAGACTCATTAAGTCCTTTCTGGTTCTGCCTTGCTCTGAACCCACTATCCAACGTGCTAAATTATACAAATTATGGATATAATATTACTGGAACATACCAACACACAATCACACATTTGCTATACATGGATGATCTAAAACCACTGGCAGCAACAAATCAACAACTCAACCAATTACTAAAGATAACAGAAGTATTCAGCAATGATTTAAATATGAATTTTGGAACAGACAAATGTAAGAAAAATAGCATAGTCAAGGGAAAACACACTAAACAAGATTATTACATATTGGATAACCACAGCGACTGCATAGAAGTGATGGAAAAACAGATGCCTATAAATATCTAGGATACAGACAAAAAATTGGAATAGGTAATACAAATATTAAAGAAGAACTAAAAGAAGAATATAGACAAAGACTAACAAAAATACTGAAAACAGAATTGACAGCAAGAAACAAGACAAAAACTATAAATACTTATGCTATACCAATATTTACCTACTCATTTGGAGTAGTGAAATGGAGTAACACAGACCTAGAAGCACTCAATACACTTACACGATCACAATGCCACAAATATAGAATACATCACATA
This sequence comes from Schistocerca serialis cubense, assembly GCF_023864345.2. Classification (NCBI taxonomy): domain Eukaryota; kingdom Metazoa; phylum Arthropoda; class Insecta; order Orthoptera; family Acrididae; genus Schistocerca; species Schistocerca serialis. The sequence continues at coordinate 698,700,950 of NC_064640.1, read as the reverse complement.
CATTCAGCAACAGAAAGATTCACATTAAGCAGAAAGTAAGGAGGAAGGGGATTTATCAACATAAAAAACCTACATTATGGACAGGTAGACAATTTAAGAAAACTCTTTCTAGACCAAGCAGAAACTAGCAAAATACACAAAGCAATCACTCATATAAATACATCGACTACACCACTGCAATTTCATAACCACTTCTACAACCCTTTAGATCACGTAACATCAACAGATACGAAGAAAGTAAATTGGAAAAGGAAAAAACTACATGGCAAGCACCCGTATCATCTAACACAGCCACACATCGATCAAGACGCATCCAACACATGGCTAAGAAAAGGCAATATATACAGTGAGACAGAAGGATTCATGATTGCAATACAGGATCAAACAATAAACACCAGATATTACAGCAAGCATATTATTAAAGATCCCAATACCTCAACAGATAAATGCAGACTTTGCAAACAACAAATAGAAACAGTAGATCACATCACAAGCGGATGTGCAATACTAGCAAATACAGAATACCCCAGAAGACGTGACAATGTAGCAAAAATAATACATCAACAACTTGCCATAAAACATAAACTAATAAAACAACATGTTCCTACATACAAGTATGCACCACAAAATGTACTGGAGAATGATGAATACAAATTATGCTGGAACAGAACCATTATAACAGATAAAACAATACCACATAACAAAACAGACATCATACTCGCCAATAAAAAGAAGAAATTAGCACAACGAATCGAAATAGCCATACCCAATACAACAAATATACAGAAGAAAACAGGATAAAAAATTGAAAAATACACCCAACTGGCTGAGGAAGTCAAGGACATGTGGCATCAGGATAAAGTTGACATTATACCAGTTATACTATAAACTACAGGAGTCATACCACACAATATCCACCAGTACATCAATGCAATACAGCTACATCCAAACTTATATATACAACTACAGAAATCTGTAATTATTGATACATGTTCCATTACCCGAAAGTTCCCAAATGCAATGTAACATATACCGTACAGTTAAAAGGAAGTCACGCTTGATCAAGGTCCGCGTCACTTTCTATTTTTAACCAGACCTAAGGTCTGAGAAAGGAAAGAAGATGATGATAACTGTGGTGGTGGTGGTGGTGGTGGAGAGGCCTGTGAACATTACAAAAAGAAGGTAAACCTGCATTCTGTGTTTCATACTGCATTGCATAGTTATTGCATGTATATTTTGGAAGTATCATGTTCGTACATTCCTCTTGGCTCTTGAACTCGCTAGATGCAACTAGAAATTTTCACTTACGCAAATCATTTCTAAAGTTGCTAGCAACATTGATGGAAATGGTCTGAAGGACAACTAGGAATCACATTCCAGACCATTGCAATTGTAGTCTAGTGTGTATACCATCTCAACTAGTCACCTGCAAGAATAACAGGGCATTTGAAGAAATGTTTCCCTTCTTAGTCCAGTGCAATCTCCAGGTGATAGTACTTGTATTAAAATGTGTGAATGCCTCTATAATTGCTCTGTGGTGATATGGAAAGCAACATCTAACTATTTAATCAAGATAATGGAAAGTAAGAAAGTATGAATCATCTACAAGATAAGGAAACCTCACATTTAGACAGACCTGCTTGCTCCCAAGACCAAAGTCCAATTGAACATCCATCGGACACTCTCACACTGACAACATTGTCTGGGCCATTGCCGTGCTGCAGAGGGCACATGTTTAGCAATTGGAAAAGTTAATGCATTGAATGTGGGTGGCCCAATCCACAGTAAGGGGTGCTATAGTGAATCCAGTATTACCGTGTTTACTCGAGTCTAAGACAACCCCCCCCCCCCCTTTTTTTAAGAGGCTCCTTGAGAAAAATTTATTTTTAGCATATTCCTACTAATCAAGATTACAAACTGCCAAAAATGTTAGCATTATACCTGTTCTAAACTTAGGCCATTTATTGACTGTATACATTCGAATAATACAGGGTGTTACAAAAAGGTACGGCCAAACTTTCAGGAAACATTCCTCACACACAAATAAAGAAAAGATGTTATGTGGACATGTGTCCGGAAACGCTTAATATCCAAGTTAGATCTCATTTTAGTTTTGTCCACCTACGCTCAATGGAGCACGTTATCATGATTTCATACGGGATACTCTACCTGTGCTGCTAGAACATGTGCCTTTACAAGTACGAGACATCATGTGGTTCGTGCACGATGGAGCTCCTGCACATTTCAGTCGAAGTGTTCGTATGCTTCTCAACAACAGATTCGGTGACCAGTGGATTGGTAGAGGCGGACCAATTCCATGGCCTCCACGCTCTCCTGACCTCAACCCTCTTGACTTTTATTTATGGGGGCATTTGAAAGCCCTTGTCTACACAACCCCGGTACCAAATGTAGAGACTCTTCGTGCTCGTATTGTGGACGGCTGTGATACAATACGCCATTCTCCACGGCTGCATCAGCGCATCAGGGATTCCATGCGACGGAGGGTGGATGCATGTATCCTCGCTAACGGAGGACATTTTGAACATTTCCTGTAACAAAGTGTTTGAAGTCACGTTGGTACGTTCTGTTGCTGTGTGTTTCTATTCCATGATTAATGTTGTTTGAAGAGAAGTAATAAAATGAGCTCTAACATGGAAAGTAAGTGTTTCCGGACACATGTCCACATAACATATTTTCTTTCTTTGTGTGTGAGGAATGTTTCCTGAAAGTTTGGCCGTACCTTTTTGTAACACCCTGTACAAGGAGAAATGAAGGAATGGCTTACATTAATTTTATGTCCTCACTACCTTTCTCGCTTACTAAGCCTGTAATTTGTGGTATCACTATTTTTAATAATCACAAGCATCCTAATAGCACAGTTGTGAAATTTATTTCTTCATTGTCAAAAATATTTGGCTGTTTCTTCAGAATGTGATAAGATTTCTGAGGTTACGGTTACGGTGAGACCTGAGAGCGCAGCTGCTATTTGCTGAATACATATCAGAATTTCACTTTAATACCGATGTAAGAATGTTACAATGTTTCTTGCTTCCAAACATATTATCTGCCAGCTTCTCTCTCATTGGCTGTGCAGAACCAGCAGCTGACACACGCCCCCTTCTTTCCTGCTGTAATTCATTCTCGCAATAACAATTGCAATCAATGTAAAATGATTTATTTCATTTTTTAGACATTTCATCCTGGATTCACTTTCTTTCTTGTTTCATCTGAATGTCACCATCTTGTTCTGAAGCTGCTTGAAAGGTGTTAATGTTTTTATTAGGTATTTGATTATGTGAACAGCGGCTGAATTCCCATTTGCAACCCACTTGGTAAATTATTAGAATATCTCATTACCAAATAAAATATTGTTTTGCATTCAGAATCGAGCAGTGTTTTTTGAAGGACATTTTCGCCTTTCAGCGTTACCTTTACTTACAAAGCACCATAAATGTTTATACACGGTATTGATTCATGTATCTGAACTTTTGTTGCAAACCTGTTCAAATGCAACAACATGGTAGTATTTAATGATGTGTCCTCTCATTTTTCACAAAACTATCATATGTCAAGCAGAGTGTAGATTATTGTGGTAGCTAGTTCGTAGTTTCTGGTGTCCCCCTCGCATTAATGTGCGTGAGTCAAATGTAACGTGATTGTTTGAGCAAGGTCAGTAGTGTATCCAGCACTTCAGTGTATCAGGACTGTTGGTTCTCAAGTATCGTTTGCTGTACCTACCCTTCCAAATTCTATGAAATAAATCATCATGTGTCTTAAATAGCCAAAGCTTCGTCTGTAAACATAAGACAACTCCTATATCACTCAATTAAACAACATAAAAATGATGACCTCAGCGGCTATAGTTTCATCTGCAAATATAAGACGACCCTATAACTTTTGAATGATGAATTTGGGAAAACACCTTGTCTTATAATCGAATAAATACAGTATGTTGTGAGTTTGTAGCACCACATATTAACATCCTAAATGTCTCAAGTGGGGATAGACAATATGCAGGGCTAGATGTTCAGTAGGTTTTGTATTTGAGTCATAAGTTTTATGAGGCATTTTCTAGTTCACATATTATGCCATGCTCAAAGGTATTTCACAGATCTATTAAGGTCCATTAAGTTCTGACATGTATGGTTGATTTTGTCACTTCTGTTGGAAGTGATGTCCACTTAAACAGCTTGAGAATTCAGTGTCCGATGCCCTCAACCATCTTACCACGTATTAACTCTTCTTGTGTCTTGTTTAATACCATGGAATGAGATATCGGTGATATGAAGGTGCAAATTTATTGTCTGTACATGGTGTCATGAACAATTGTGATTGATTAGTGTATATAGATTGACAGTCTGACTTCAGATGGAAAGTACATTTTTGTTTTGCTTATTTATAATTGTCAACCCATATACTTTACTATTTGACCTTTTCTTCCTCAGATTGAATGTGTGTATCATATAATTCTTTTTTCCAGATCTTCAGTTATTAAGTGACACTGAATTGTCGGAAGAGATTACTTCAACATCCTCAGTACATCAATCGAAAACCCAATTGCGGGAGTTTGTTCCAGGAAAACTAGAACAATCTTTGGATGAGGATAATAGTCAAAATTTGTTTTGTGAAAACTTGATGAAGAACTGCAACGTTACTGAAAGATGTGTAGTGGGCAGCAGGCATGCTTCACTACAAACTAAATATGTTGACACTGAAAATGGGAGTGAAAATGGACATATGGGCACAAATATGACCTGTCTGATGTCAGCAGACAGATCAGATGGAGACAATCAAATGTCTGCTGATGTTCACTCAACAAACTCCTTTCTGCCAGATGTTTCTGAAAGTGAGTATCATGTTGCTGATCCTAGTACCAGCTCAGTTAGTATATTATTGTCAGAAGTTTCATCTTGCATAGCTTTGAAAGCAACTGCATACACTTCTTTGCCATGCTGTTCTCTTTAGCTTGTGGCAGAAGGGAAAACAGTACTGTCATATGTCTTAACATATGTTGCACTACATCTTTTGTTGAATTTCTCAATATAATATTACCTACTTGTTGTTTACTGTCCAATTGAATAATGGCTTGGCCCCTGCAGAAATAACATCTTAAAGCAGGGATGATGTCTCCCAGGAGAAATGATCAGTATTCATGGATTTGAAGCAAAAAAGTCCAGTAAACACTGGCTCTAAAGAGCATACCTTAAAAGCTATAACGATGTGTTCATCTTTGTTACTGTCAAACATCTCCTCTAGTGAACAAGTTCTCATAGCTCTCAAGGTATGCATTTAAGAGCTCATGTTTACTAGACTTTATTTTGCTTCTAATGAGCATTGCTGTTATATCCTCGAATATTGACGATTCATTCAGGAACACCCTGTGTGAATCAAAGAGACGACAGTTGTTTGAGAGATCCATCGGGAGGGGAAGGGGGGGGGGGGTGCTACCACCAATGGTACTAAAAGATCCAGGCAGGATTGCTATGGTGGGTGACAGTGATGGTGATGGTGAGTATGATACGATGATGATGATGATGATTAATAATAATAATAATAATAATAATAATAATAATAATAATAATACATAAGAAAACAGGAGAAAAAATTGAAAAATACATCCAACTGGCTGAGGAAGTCAAGGACATGTGGCATCAGGATAAAGTTGACATTATACCAATTATACTACCAACTGCAGGAGTCATACCACACAATATTCACCAGTACATCAACACAATACAGCTACATCCAAACGTATATATACAACTACATAAATCTGTAATTATTGATACATGTTCAATTACCCGAAAGTTCCTGAATGCAATGTAACACATACCGTACAGTTAAAAGGGAGTCACGCTTGATCAAGGTCCGCGTCACTTTCCATTTTTAACCAGACATAATGTCTGAGAAAGGAAAGAAATAATAATAATAATAATAATAATAATAATAATAATAATAATAATAAAACATTTAATGGTGTAAATCTGCCCTCAACCCAGGTATACATTTTCAGTGCCACCTAGCTTAACTAAAACTTGTACATTTTCAAAATGGTAAGTTTTTGCATTGTGCCTGTCCCTTAAATTCAAGGCGCAAGTTGTAATATTCACATTCGCAAATCATTTCCAAAGTTGCAAATACCAGTAAGTGTCATTGGAATAATCAAATATCTAACTCCAAACCTTTGCGTAGATATGTGTACACTCTCAGCCACTAAACTACAACAGTGACAGGGTGTTTGAGGAAGTGTTTCACTTTGTTGCCCAACATTATCCACAGGTGGCAGTACTTGTCGTACTGCTGTCCTCCAGGGGATGAATGACTAGCAACTTAAGAAGTTAATGAAATAGATGCTGAATGGCCTGACCCCCAAGCTGATTTCATTGTGCACTCTGTATTGTCTTATAAGTTAATACACCAGGTACTGACATGTATGCCACGGTAAGGGTGACACCATCTGTAATAAGCACCACCAAGTCCCAGTTATCCCCTACAGTTTGTATTTGAATCACATATTTGAATGAGCAAAATCTAGTGCACACATTACCATAATGCCCAAAGGTATTTAATATATTTATAAGGTCCCATAATTAATAGCAAAAACACTTGCTGATTCTTGTCAGCTCTGTTGCAACTAATAATGTTCACTTTAACAATGTTATTATGCTCTGCCAGATGCCCTCACATGATGTATCAGAGTAACTCAGCTGGTGTCTTTTTTAATATTAATGTAAATAAGATTAGAGATAATAAGAGGTATCTAAAAGTAATTTTTGGGATCCATGTTAATTATTAGGTAAAGCTGTCATCAGCCCTAATGTTGGTGTGAACACTGCATTGCGTTACTAGACATGGGTTCCCCTTGGTGGTGGTATGCCGTCTTCCTCCGCCCCTACACAGCCAGTTTAACGTGGACTGCAATCCGTAGTGCAACTTGGCATTTTTCTCATTACCAAACATTTTGGAATTAACTGATTCTGCAACATGTTGGTTAAATTTTTGTAATAGCCTAAATCCTAAGATACCTATGAGGTATTACTTACACAATGTTGATGTTGCGTAGTTAAAAATCTAGTGTAACTGGAGGAGTATTTCACATCTAGAATGGTTCATAAGCAAGAAGTGAAAAAATAATCATACATAGCATGTCTCTGGTTGCTCCCTTACCTTCAGTCACACAGTCACACCATAGCAAGTTCCACGAACAATACGAGACTGGAATAGAAGGGAGAACCGATAGAGGTACTCAAAGTACCATCCGCCACACACCGTCAGGTGGCTTGCGGAGTATGGATGTAGATGTAGAGGTGAAATGTAAGAGAGATGCAGATACAAATTTATTCACTGTACACAAATGCTTGGATACTAGCGATTGATTAGTGTAGATAGATTCATAGTCTGACTTCTCAGATGAAAAGTACATACTTATTGTGTTTCTTTATAATTTAGAATTGTCATTTTTGACTATTCTTGCATTCAGTTTGCTGAGATTAATTGCGTGTATTAAATAATTCTTATTTTTGTGTTTGTATTTACAGGTTTTGAGTTGGTAAGTGACATTGAATTGTCAGGAGAGATTACTCCAGCATCTTCATTACAACAATCTGAAACCCAAATGCAGGAATTTGTGACAGGAAGACCAGGAAAATCTTTAGATGACAATAAAAGTCAAGATTCACATTGTGAATACTTGATGAAGAACTGGAATGTTACTGAAAGACTTGTAATGGACAGCAGGCACACACCATTACGAACTGGAACTCTTGACATTGTAACTAAGAGGGTAAATGGAGATATGGATGCAAATGATGGTGGTATTATCTGTGATGAGAAGTTAATGTCAGCAGACACATCAGATGGAGACAACCAAACGTCTGTGGCTACGTTTGAGGATATGACTGTTGATGTACATTTGAGCAACTCTTTTCAGCCAGATGACGTTGAAAGTGAGTATCACTTTGATGGTAGTATCAGCTAGGATGGTATATTTCTGTCAGAAACTTCCTCTTGAGTAGTTTTAGAAGTAAATGCACTCACATCCTTTCTGTGTTTTGTTGTTAGCTTGTGGGGAAGAGGGAGGTGAATTGAAATATATATAACACATATTGTGAAACTTGTTCTTCTCGAACTCTTAGTTTAATTTTTCACACTTTTGATTACTGTCTAATAGAATAATAACTGGGACTCAGAGCTATAAGGTCTTAAAGCGTAGCCAATTTTGTTGGCACTGACTACTGCTATTCTTATTTTCTGTTGAAGGGATGTGTTTTTATTATAATTTTATTATCTTTCTCATCACAGTTATCCATAAAGTAGTGAGAGCCATTTTTTTGTGGTTTAATAGAAGTCTGGAAGTGGTTTGTTTAGATACTGCTTTAAACACACTTTCTTTGAACTTCAAAAATTGGTAACTGAAAGTCCTTGCATTAAGAAGTGTAACATATGCTACAAACTTCAATGCATTCTGATACTTTTGTGGTGTAGTGATTCTTTCTGTTGCTGTTGACTGTGAAGGTACAGGTTTTCACTTTGTGTTCACACACTGCAGCATCAATCTTAGCACCATTACTATTTGTGCAGGTATCGTTACCACTGTCCTGCATAGTAAGGTTTCTTTAGTCTGATGTCTACTTCATCACTCTTTATCCTTAAACACTACTTACATAATTGTGACATTTTCTCTTTATTTCTTTATATTTTTGCAGTACGGTGTCACAATCTGCTAATGTGCAAAGACGGAAAATATTTCAAATGTTGACAGATTTTTGTAACAGTGAAGCAAATCCTTGTGTTCCCTCTCATAATCTGGTAGTTTCTTGTCCATGCTGCTAAGTTACCTTCTCTCTCTCTCTCTCTCTCTCTCTCTCTCTCTCTCTCTCTCTCTCTCTCACACACACACACACACACACACACACACACACACACACACACACACACACACACACACAGTGTTAAAAAATTCTTGATGTCAATAATCTTGGCTTTGTCTAAATCATTAAGTGCTAAGAGAAACTGTGTAGAACTCAAGCAAAAAACTGTGGAATACGTTTTGTAAGATTTGTAAACAAAAAGCTGAAATCAGTGACAAATGAAAGTGAAGCAGGTGACCCGGAGGTGACATTTTATGAGACTAAAACTTAAAGGTATTGAGGATGCAAATAAAATTTGAGATGATTTGGGATGCTCTCTCTTCAAACTTCATTCCATCCCAAATCACAGCAAGATGTTAGGTGGCAAATGGAAGGTTGAAAAAGTGAACCACGTTTTGGAAAAAAAGATTACCAGGCATTAGATTACAGTGTTAAAATTTCTGATAGTAGGGAGGATAAAATGGATGATGAAATTGTTAAGAAAGCCAAAGATTTTGATGCAGTGGTAGAGTTAATGAAAGAGAAAGGGGCTAGTGTAAGATCATCTGGGGAAAAAAAAATAAAGTTTCAACTTAAGCACCTCTCTCTTGGTCAAAGAAGAGAGAAAAATGCAATATTTGACGTTAATGAGTATGTGGTTCAACAGGAGAAGAAATTGAAAACAGAAATGGACATCTGGTCAATTGAAACTTCCTGGCAGACTAAAACTGTGTGCTGGATTGAGACTTAAACTTGGGACCTTTGCCGTTCACAGGCATACACACTACCATCTGAGTTACCCAAGCATGACTCACAACCCATCCTCACAGCTTCAGTTCTGTCAGTACCTCTGCTCCTACCTTCCAAACTTCACAGATGCTCTTCTGCGAACCTTGCAGAAGTAGCAGTCCTCTTCTGTGAAGTTTGGAAGGTAGAAGAAAATTCAGAGTCACCACTGGACAAGAAATGGCTGTGCGATCCATACTCTTTGTGGTGTGATAAATGAGGAAAATAAATTGGTAATAGTAAACTATTGGTTCACAGGTGATGATATGGAGCATGATGTAGGATTTGAAAATGCTGCTCTGAAAGAAATGGTTAAGTTTTTGACTAAATACTACCCGCGAGTCAAGAAACTGCATTAATTCACTGAAGAATGCACTGCACTATATCAAAATAGAAAGAGCCTCAAAAACTTGTGTGAACACATTGGGAGGGTCAGTAAAACATATGATGAGAGAAGATAGTCCTCAGAGGACTATATACAAATACTAACAACATTTGGTTTTCATAGTTTTTTCAAGGCTAATATTGACTTTTTAATTTATTTTTATTTTTTCCCACTTGTTAGAGAAAATCAATGCAGATAACCTACACAAGAGCTTAGAGAAGAGATTTTTGGCAACCCACACAATACCTGGTACCAGGAATTTTGACAGTTTCTAACCACTTTCCTGTTGTTCATTAGAACTTACAAGAATAACTTGTTCTGTAAAGCCTTCCTTGATTTTCTCATTCAATGAAACTGTCTCTCAATGGACACTCATCCTTCCTCAACAACTCTTTTATAGCAGCCGTTTATGATGACAGATAGTACTTTGCTTTTATCAGGAAGCTATATGATGGACGAGATGCTGAAATAATCTTTTTCCACCCCCCTTGGACTCATTCTGGGTGAGAAGGAAGACTCTTGTGTCTTTGGAAGACATTTTATGTACTGCTGGTGTACCAGAGTCAACCACATTAGGAAGAACGTATTACTTTAATCAAAAAGATATGATGTTAACAAAATCCAGTTTGTCACAGTGGATTAAAAATAGAGATGGTGTTTCAACTTTCAATTGAAAACTCAAAATATCTTCACTGCTGAACATGTATATTTTAAATTTATACATTTGTCAACATAGAATAATTGTTGTTTAAATGTGCTCATTTGATACCCATAAATAAAGATAAATATTAGTAATGCAGATTCTTCAATTAAAATTATAAGTTTTGGCTCTCTACTTTTATAATTTTAACAAAATGTGAAACACGTACTAAAGCTTATATGTCTACATAATGTATTTTAAATGACCTTCTGAACAATGATATGAATAACTTTTAGACATAAATTAAAATCCCATGTCTGTAAAAACTCGTGCTGTCTTTCGTTTATCATATTTGATTATCAATAAAAAGTCTTGATAACAGCTTTGTCCGAAAGTATTTTGCATATTTAATAAATCACTGTTTGAGCTATAATAGGTCAAGTTGATTTTCTATGTTCCCAGAAGTCAAACAGAGTTACTAAATATTCTTTCCCATGAAGATACATTCTTTTTCTAGTATATGGAAAAATCTGACAGTGATGGAAAAGTAAGCCAAGCTACTCCCCCTCCCAAGTAATGCAACCAAACTGGAAAGCTTCAGCCACAGTATTTATGTATGCTTTTTGAAAACTTACCATTTTTATTTTTCTGCCATAGACTATATGGAAGTGATTTTACACTGGTTATTACTGTGGCAAATCTAACTGTTGAAAAAGTTGCATGAAAATATAGGGCAGTGGGTGTCAGGCCTGGATGAACATACTTGAAGTTTGACCCTTCTTTGATTGCTGTAAATAGTTTTTTGATTTCAGATCTATTTGTGTGTTGATTCATAGAAACCCCATTAATATTTTTATTTTATTACAAAACATACAATCCTGGGAATTATTTAAGACCGAAACTAGGTTCCCAGCACACTGGAGAAATGTGATACATACATTTTTCAACACCTGTTTAATTTGTCCAGAAATTGAAAAGTAACATACATTAATATTTTTTTACAATTTCCTTTGTAACTTTACTACTTAAATCATTGTGTATCTGTTAACTCCCGGCCGTGGTGGCGTAGCGGTTCTAGGCGCTTCCCCGGAACCGTGCGACTGCTACGGTCGCAGGTTCAAATCCTGCCTCGGGCATGGATGTGTATGATGTCCTTAGGTTAGTTAGGTTTAAGTAGTTCTAAGTTCTAGGGGACTGATGACCTCAGATGTTAAGTCCCATAATGTTCAGAGCCATTTGAACCATCTGTTAACTGGACGCCTCTCTTAATTTCTGAAAAAATCCAAGTCAAAAGCTTCAGAAAAGCCTGAGTTATAAAAATTTTTGTAAAGAAGTAAAATTTTGCTTGGATATCCTTGCAGAGCCAAATTACTAGAACAGGGTGTATACGACCCGGGACAACCGGGAGATCCGGGAAAAACCCGGGAATTTTTTCATCCGGGAGAAAACCGGGAAAAACCCGGGATAATTTTAGAATTCCGGGAATTTTTCATTGTTGTAGTTTTTTCAGTTAAATTTTTGTAATTTGACTGGTAAGAACCGATACACTAACAAAGGATATTACTGTATCCCGCTACTGCACAATAATACGTCAACAATAAACCATAAACGAGAGAAAAAAAACAAAAATAACTTAAATTGCAATGGAAGTGCGCCATATACATTGACACACAGTGCTCATGCAAGCGTCTGCCAACTGAAAATGTGTCAAAGGATTTAGGAAGACTTTTCAGTGCTTCATAACAACAAATTGCCTCCAATGAGCGTGAAGTCGCAACTGTTTACATTCGATTTGTTTTAGCAGTTACGCGCGGGCTTATGCGCATGCGCAGTTGAGTCACATTTCAGTAGTAGATTCTCCAGCTTCTGGCCGCAGGAATGTGGCTGTTGGCTGTTGCAAGCAGTCGCAGCAAGCAGCTAGATGTTACTGGGGAAGGGGGGGGGGGGGGGCGCGCCAAATTCATATTCTTGAGGAAAAAAAACTTGTTTCATAAAGCGCTTAGCATTCAGCGCACGTTTTTCTATCGATTATTCATATGATTTTTAAACGCTTCCCTGTTGATTATTGAACACATTTTAAGTTGATTTCTGAATGAATCATAAGGTGACTTTTGAATGAATGCATGCATAGCGTACGTGATGTCTGTCAGAAAAATCCTCGTCCCATCTAGAAATAAACTTTCCGCAGACAAAAGGGGACGGGGCTACACAAGCTTGAGGGAGTAAAGGCGAACGGTTGAATGCCAATCGCTGTCTGTTTATGTGGTTGATTGGGTTTGCGAATGATCGGCATTGTTATAATTACTAGCAAAACCATAGATTCAGACTACCAGAATGGAAATAAACGACTGACAGGAATAACAGGTGAGAAAGATTACGTATTATCTTCTCAGTGTATCCAAGAAATGAAATTTTGACAGAAAATTTTTGGCCAGATCGCTACACTAGTAAGGACCAAGTAGTACAGTCCCTAGGTAGCAGCCGCATAAGTTCTATTGTGGAAGTAACGCGGAAAACATGTTCGAACACGTAATAATGCCTAACTGGAAAATAATCGCGGGATAACTAAACCTGTGATTCTGGCAAGGTTAGTGAAGTTAATTGGCGAACAAATTTTGACAGTGGCAGCAATAGCTACAGAATTGGTGATGACAAGATTGTTTGTTAGAACGAGGAAGAAGAAGAAATGGGTACATCACACAAATTATGGAAGTATAAGATGATTCCAAATTTATATAAAAATTTCATAATACTACTTTTCAATCTCATGCTTGAGAAGCTGGTGCGTATGAATGAAATGTGAAACTGTTTCCTAACATAAAGCTTTTTGCTTGTAGTAGGCCTAATAGGCATTTGATATTGGTACTTCATGGATTATATTATGTCGTGTTATAAAAATGGCCATTTGTGCCAAGAGAGTCTCGTTTATTTGGTCTGTTACAAAATTGCTGCCATATTAAAAAGGCCTACTTTGTTTTATCCAGCAGACAGTGATAAAATAGACGTTATCAGATCAATAAACCACACCAGTCTTGGGTATTAGTTGTATTAACAGCTTTTTCAGTATTAGATAACATCATTTCGATTTTTCATGTAGCAAACTGTTTGACAAACTTTGATGAGGTAATAGATTCTTTTGCAGAAAGAAAAACACGCCATGTAAAGCTGTAGCAAGATTAGAGAGAAAAAATGCTAGGAGCTAAGGTTTGAAGAAACGTGTAATTTCTTGCTTATCTCTTGTCAGTATTGGTTTTATATATCCTATATTTAATTTTATGTCACACAAAACAGCAAGTTATTAACTAATAGGCAATAAAGAGTTCAGATTTTCTGAAGAGTTCTTGTTCTCTTGATTACATATAATCACATCCGCTATTTTAAGAGGTGCGGGCTGGCAAACCGGCCGACTGGGAGCAGGAGAAGCACCATAAGACATTTCAATTTCCACCCTCCTGAATATAGTTTGGACGTGCGGTAGAAAAATGCTTTATGAAGAGGCGTGGCACTGCACTTTGGCATACTTAAGACCAAATAATATGTCGTACATTTCCTCAAATACATATGTTTTATGTTTCAGACTTTTCAGAAAGATGTGCGCTACAAGATGAACAGATTTTGAATTTTTTTTTTTTTTCCCCCCCCCATATGTCGTAGATCCGGGGCTGATGCACAGAGCAGTCTGAGTTATAGTGGGTAGCCTCCACGTGTTTACATTTAGTGATTTTGCTGTTTCCCCTTCGTTTACTCTCACGTCAAATGAAAACAAAACGGATATCTGTGGCCAGGAGGTATCAGGTGAATTAAAACACATTCACATAATTACGGATTAATTATTTTATTTCCACCTTTCTGACAGTCAAGCATTATCGCCTTGCGGAACAATGAAGTTGTTTTTGTCTGTTTGCTAAAGAAATTTTTGTTAACCTTCTCCGCAGAGGCAGTCAATGTATCTTAAACGAAATGTTTAATTCCACAGTACTGGCTAGTTTCAACTGTTCGCTGCATTTCAAGTGCACATTTTCATGCTCGTATGGCATTATGCCACAGTAAAGAACCAAACATGATATAATACAGTACTGGTGCTCCAAGAAAATTTACATCCCGAAAACCACACTGAAAAGCTTAATATCAGGTCGCGGTCTACTTCATTGGGAATCTGTACTTACGAATGTGCCCTTTAAGTATGCACTTTAAATGTGCACATTTAATTATATGGTTCACGAAATTCCGATGCTCTTGCAGTATCCTCTGATGTCTTGTTTCTTTTATGACATAATGTATGATCATTCAATGTTTTACACGTATGTACATACAGGTTTCCTATGTCATGATAGGTACCAAAGTGCGGTGTCGCTTGTTATCTGCGCTCTCTGGCAACTGCTGAAACGAACCTATTTCTAACAGGTCGCGGGAAAAAATTGCGAGCAGTGGTTTAAAAAGCGTTACTTTCAAAGTAAATATCCTTTTACGTAAGTTGAACTATGTGCAGGAATGTAGCATGAATTTATTAAATCACAGAGCATTTGACTCTCATTTAAAAATCAACTCTTTGATGACGAGCCATTTAGAAGAATTTCGAACCCTGAAGATCAGACATTTATGTCATTATTAAAAATTTTACTGGCACATTTGTGTGATATATCTTAAAGTGTAACACGCGCGAAAAAGATCAACAGTATATGCGAAAGCTTAGCTTCTCTTGCAGCTTGAGACCAATATTATATGTGAAAGCTTTTCTTTTCTTGTAGCAACACTATGTATATTAATTTAAACTATTAACTTTCCGTGTTTGTGTGTTCGTGCTACTTAACAGTGATGTTGCTGTTGGCTGACTACATCACGTGTCCTGTGCTCTGAATATCCGCTGTCATCGGCTGGCGAGATCACGTGACATGAGCTACGAATGGCTTACAAAAGCGCATCAAAATGTCAATTTCAATGATTCGGAAAGTAACATGTGGTGTTTGGTGGAATTCCAATGTATACTTTCGTAATACGAAAATACGCAGCGTACATGTTGCTGCACATCAAAGATATTTCCAAAACGTGTCTTGTGCCGGGAAATTGTACATCCTTATATAAATCCATAACTATTCAAAGAATTGATAAGGGAAAATATACTGTCACCCGGGAGAAAGTGTATTGTTAACTGGGAAATCCGGGAAAAATCTGGGAATTTTTTTTCCTTGTCCACGTATACACCCTGTAGAACATTACTTTATTAAAACTGCAGTATGTAACATTGTAATTAGAGAACAAATAAAAATTGCAGAAGTTCTTATGAGTATAATCAAATGTACAAAGTTTCATGAAAATCTCAGACCATCAGGGTGATTTGACATGGAATGACCCTGTACATTTCTTCCTGCAAAACAGTGGCAAGTTTAGGTATCAATGTCGGGGGTGGACAGCGATATGCACCCTTCTCCCCAAAGTAGACCACAAAGAAGTCAATAATATTGAGATTTGGTGACGGTTGTGGCCAGAGAGGATGTGACAGTTCAGCCTAATGCTCACAAAACCAATCCTGGATGATCTGAGCTGTGTGAATAGGACCCCTGTCGTTTTGAAACACAGCATCACCACTGGGGAGCAAACACTGTATCATGGGATGGACTTAAGTAGCCAAAATCGTCATATAATCCTCAGCAATAAGGCAACCTTGCAGAGTAACCATGGTAGCCGTAGAATACCACGATATCTGTGCCCAAATCATCACCAAACTCCTGCTGTGTATCACTCACTCTTGGGACGTAAACATGGTCAGAAATTGGAAATAGTGTGAAATAAGATTCATCCAACCAAATGTCTTTCTTCCATTGCTCCATAGTCCAGGCTTTAAGGCTTCAGCATCACATTTTCCTGTTGTGGACATTGGCATGACTGATAAGTGAATTTGGAATTCCAGCTCGCCCATCAATGCTCTACTTAAATGGATCTCCCATCATGGTATTTTGGTACTGACAGAATTCGCAAAGTGTGGCACTCGGTTCTGCTATGACTTTTGCAGCTTTTGTCCTATAATTATTCATCACAATCTACACACATTCGTACGTGTCGTGACTTTATTAGTGGATGATGTTTTTCTGCTTTCCCTGTATGCGGTATAAAGCTTCAGTACTGTACCTCTTGAAACACCAAATACATCTGCTATCTTGGATACAGGAGCACCCACCATAAAAGCACCAAAAATTTGCCCACTCTTTCAAAGGAAGCATAAAACCTTCTTCTACTGTTCTTTACTCATTGGCTAGTATCACTAATGAGTCTATAAAGTCTTGCATTCATCGGAGTGTTACATGGGGGATGCTTGCAATGCTAGTGACAGGATGCTTGAATCAGGATTGTGAGCAGGACTGTGGGTGCTTAGTACCAGTTCCTTAGTGGTCTTGGAATCAAAAATGCAGCAGTATCATCATCATACTTCATTTAACAAGATACTCGTACAATAACCGACTGTGGCATCTCAATGTTGTGCGTTGACCCCTACCAGCAGAGCCCACTTCAGTGTAACACAAGGTAGTCTGTGAACACCAGCCAGGCCAGTGGCCACCATGAAGTAACAGTGTCAGTGTCCTTTATGTGTGTGTGTGTGTGTGTGTGTGTGTGTGTGTGTGTGTGTGTGTGTGTGTGTGTGTGTGGGGCCATGTCAGCATTCCTTGGGCAGTGAAGCACGTATGTGCCATTTACCAGCAGTGCTGGCAGTGAGTCAGGTACAAGGTGTGTCAGTTTGTGGACTGCGAACCATAGCCCTCTTGGAGATGTCCAGCATCCAGATGAGGTCATCCAGGAGGTGGCTTCCACTCAATGGCTGCTGTTCGAAAGCTGGTAGCATTGGGACAAGCAGTGGACCATAGAGCAGCAGTTAATAGATTATGCAGCTGTAGATGTGAAGTGGCCCATATGGGACCCTTGGCTGGTGTGAAGTCAGGTAGCAGCTGGAGACTGAATGCTGCTAGCTCCAGGCAACCAGCTTGTATTGTCACTCGGCCCAGTTTGTTATGAAAAGGTGCTGCTTCTGGTCATGTAGAGGCTGAAGCAGTGCAACACCAGTGCATAGCATGTGATGGTGCAGCTTCTCACTGCAATGGTCTGGTGTCTTGTACCGTGCCCCCTCAGTGTGATTTCAGCCCTGACAGCCCCCCCCCCCTCCCTCCCAGGGGGTCCACAACTCTTTTGTGGATATGTGCGTGACGAGCCGGGACCCCAAGCTAGTGCAGCTCTCTTTCCTTTCTGGACTGCATACCTTCCTTTTCCACATCCTTCCCCCCCAACCTGCGCCCCCCAACCTGCCCCCCCCCCCAACCTCTCCCGCCCCCCACCACCACCTCGGCCTCTACCCTTCCCCTTCTCCCCCTCAGGGAGTATGTTTTGTGCCTACGTCCCGAGACAGACACTTGTAACTGTAAGACAGTCTCTCTTCTTCGCTTTCTATGCTGGAAAGTCTCTGTCCTTTCTTTGTACTTCTCTTTTCCTTGCCTCTTCTCTTTACGCTCTTCTCTGCTGCGGTGTTTGAGACCTCTTCTTTCCTTTCCTTCCCCTACCCCCTTTCCCCCCTTTCCCCCCTTTCCCCCCTTTCCCCCCTTTCCCCCCTTTCCCCCCCTTTTCCCCCCTTTTCCCCCCTTTTCCCCCCTTTTCCCCCCCTTTCCCCCCTTTCCCCCCCTTTCCCCCCTTTCCCCCCTTTCCCCCCTTTCCCCCCTTTCCCCCCCTTCCCCCCCTTCCCCCCCTTTCCCCCCTTTCCCCCCTTTCCCCCCCTTTCCCCCCTTCCCCCCCTTTCCCCCCTTTCCCCCCTTTCCCCCCCTTTCCCCCCTTTCCCCCCTTTCCCCCCTTTCCCCCCTTTCCCCCCCCTTTCCCCCCCTTTTCCCCCTTTTCCCCCTTTTCCCCCTTTTCCCCCTTTTCCCCCTTTTCCCCCTTCTCCCCCCTTTCCTCCCCTTCCCCCCTTTCCTCCCCTTCCCCCCTTTCCTCCCCTTCCCCCCTTTTGCCCCCCCTTTCCCCCCTTTTGCCCCCCCTTTCCCCCCTTTTGCCCCCCTTTCCCCCCCTTTTCCTTTGTTCCTCCCTGTGCATGTCTGAAGGCTGACCCACGCGTAGCCGGTGACGGGGTAACGCGTAATTCCCTGCCCCTGGTAGACAGGTAGGACACGTACATACTCCCTGGTAACGGCCAGGCCCAGTGGGGAGTGATTACTCCAGCTGGTACCTTCCGAAAGTGCCGATTGGTCCCTCTGTTCGTTTCTCGGGAGGTGTGACCTGAGGTGTGAACAATCGGTTAAGGCAGCAGTGCCCTCAGAGAGGGCCCACGCAAGGAAACAGCATGCCATTGGAGACGACAGTAATCATGGGGATACTTCTGCAATGGTTTCCTCATCCTTTACTATGTCTGCTCACAAGCGAAAGTTAAATGAGTCTCAGCCACGGACAATTCTTCCATCAATGCCACTGTTCCTTGTTGTTTCTCGGTCGGACGAAGGTCAAGACTTCTCCACAGTCAACCCATTCATTATTCAGAAAGGTGTCGACGCAATTGCAGGTTCTGTAAAGTCTTGTTCCCGATTATGAAATGGCACCTTGTTGTTAGAAGCAGTCAGTGCCTTCCAGGCACAAAAATTGCTGCAAACTTCACTGCTACACACCTTCCCTGTCCGGGTGGAAGCACACTGCACTTTAAATTCATCATGCGGGGTGGTTTATACATGCTCCCTCGACGGATTGTCCGTCGAGGAAATTCTAAACTACCTGTCTGACCAGGGCGTAACGGCTGTTCGAGTCATGAAAAGGGTTGACAAGGACTTGGTTCCAACCTGTACTATTTTCTTGACATTTGACAGAGTTCAACTTCCATCGAACATAAAAGCGGGCTATGAGATAATTTCAGTTTGCCCTTACATCCCTAACCCTACACTTTGTTATCGGTGTCAGCGCTTCAATCATACCAGCCAGTCGTGTTCCAATCCGGCCAAATGTGTTACGTGTGGCAAGGGTGCCCATTAGGGTGCTTGTCCACCTCCATCCCCTCGTTGCATCAACTGTATGGGTGACCACACTGCTTCCTCTAGAGATTGCCCCATTTTCAAAGATGAACGGCTTATTCAGGAAATCAGAGTGAAGGAAAAAGTGTCGACATTTGCTGCTCGTAAGTTATTCGCCAGTCGAAAGCCCACTGTGCCTCCCACAGGTAAATATAGCACTGTCCTTGCATCTCCTAGGCCTACTGAGGCAGCCACGCAGACATGTGATCTCACCTTTAGTGCCACGGTCGTCAGATCGGCCAGTGCAAAGATCGCCCGTTAAACCTCCCCACTATCACCTGCTCACTCTACGGCTTGCCCTTCATCGGCTTCTGCTAAATCACAAGCCCCAAAATCACACACCCGGACTTCCAAAGAAGAGCTTACTCGCGAAGATTTTTTTATGTACCCTGACTTCACAACGATTGATTCATCTCAACGTGCTGTTTTGAAGAAGGCTCATAAGAAACCCAGTTCCTCTCCTCTCCTTCTCAGTCTCCAAGCTCTCTACCCTGTCCACCCTCTGGTCCACCGGATTCAAGACTGCCTCCACTTGCTCCACTTGGGGGGCATCTCTGTGGCGTTCCTATGGATCCCAAGACACATTGGTATCCGTGGAAACGAGGTGGCTGATACAGCGGCCAAGGCTGCAGTCTCTCTTCTTCAGCCTGCTGTTCACATGGTTCCCTTCGCCGATCTACAGATTGTTTTACGTCGTCCTGTTGCTCTTTTATGGCATGCACATTGGTCTATACTTCCCAATAATAAATTGTGGGACGTGGAAGCTCTAACCTGTGCTTGGACCTCTTCCTCCCGAACTCGTCTTCGGGAGGAGGTAATTTTAACTAGACTCCGGATAGGGCACTGTCTTTTTAGCCATCGACATCTTTTAAGCGGCAATCCTCCCCTGCTTTATCCCCATTGCTCTCAACTGTGGACAGTGAGACACCTTCTACTGGAATGCCCTTATTTTACTCCATTACGTGCCCGTCTACAGCTGTCACCTGATACATCGTCCATTTTAACAGATGACACGCGCTCAGCCGATCACATTCTCGAGTTTATTAGTGTCACTGAGATGACGTCAGTCATTTGAAGCTCTTTTTGGGGACAAACACCCCCCCCCCCCCCCCCCCTCTATAGTGGTTTCCTAAGCTTTCCCTCTATTTTTGTAGTTTCCCCACTTTTTTGAGTTTTGCTTCCATCACTGCTGATTTCCAGTTTGGTTTTTTTACCTTTTCCTAAGCCACAGACTGGGCGCTAATAACAGTAGCAGTTTTGCACCCTAAAACCATAAAAAAAAGCCCTGACAGCAGGTTTTCATTGGCAGCTATGTTGCTCATTCTGTTTTTGGTTCTAAAGTCTGTTTAGAGATGTGTTGGTGGAAAATTCTTCTCCCCTTTAGAAAATTCAGTTCACTGAAGCTTGGACTGCTGCTTGGTCTGTGAATCACTTAAGAAATAATATGATACTATTTACATCACATTACACACATTGTACAATTTCCACCCTGTGCGTGTGATTTTAGTTTACCTAGTCCAACCCAACTCGCAACATACATAGTCTGGTCACTTGTTACTGCTTGAATTGTAAGTGTAACCTCCATTTGGTAGACGGGCAGTTCGGGAGAATGGACGGTCCCCCTCCATAGACAGAGGTTGTACAAGTGAGAACTAGGATCAAGATTGTACTCGAAGATGAAATTCCTAACACCATGATTCTTTTGTTGCTGTCTATTGCGATAAGAGGAGAGGCATACCTTCGTTTATAGAATTTGTAGACTTAGAGAAAGCTTGAGGGCAAAGTTGACTGGAATACTCTTCTTAAAATTCTGAAGGTGATAGGGAGCGAAAGGTTATTTACAATTTGTACAGAAACTGGATCGCAGATAAGAGTTGAGGGGAACGAAAGGAAAATGGTGGTTGAGAAGGGAGTGAGACAGGGTTGAAGTGTATCCCCGTGTTATTCAATCTGTATATTGAGTAAGTAGTCAAGGAAGCAAAACAAAAATATATGTAGGAATTAAAACCCAGGGAGAAGAAACAAAAATGGGTTGGCATTAAAATCCAGGGAGAAGAAACAAAAATCAGTTGGCAGGACACATTCGAGGCATCAAGGTATCATCAGTTTAGTATTGGAGGGAAGTGCATAGGGTAAAAATCATAGAGGGAGACCTAGAGATGAATACACTAAGCAGATTTATAAGGATGTAGATTGCAGTAGTTACTCAGAGATGAAGAGGCTTGCACGAAATAGAGTAGCGTGGAGAGCTGTCTGTATCAAACCACTCTTTGGACTGAAGACCACAATATCTATTATGATACTGCTGAATATGTTGCTCCAGACTAATGAGCCCCTTATTTGTATCTATTATCTCCACCAAAGAACTGAGTAAAGTAGGAGCCAAGATATTATACAGGAAGGTCAGTTTCCTAGCTGGCAATATTTCCAAATGATTATTGGGCACTCACAGTAGTGGATATGTTAGGTTACGGACCATAGCACCTGTTATTGTTGTTGGAAGCCGAAAAATTTGCCATGAGATGTCCCTCTTGTACCATTTGATAGTAACCCACTGCCCTGTAACTCTAAGCATTCTGTATCACTAGATGCTCGTAGTGATTGGTGATAATTATCACTGGGTCATATACTGAGGACAACCCATGGACACTATTCTGCAGAGTATAGGTGGGGGAGAGAAGACCACTGTCTGGCACAGCATGCAGGTACTAGAAGGTGGCAAAACAAGGCTGCCAAGTGCAGCTTCCCGGGTAGGTGGAGGGGGGGGGGGGGGGTGCAGGATAGAGAGGAACAGTGAGGGGAAAAGACTGGTTGGTGTGTCAGCAGAGAGCAGCAGACAGGGAGGGTGAGGTGATATGAATTGAGAGGAGGATACAAGACAGGGAGAGCAGAAATTGTTGGGTGTGAGATCTGGGGACAGTAGGCTATTGTAGGTTGAAGCTGGGATAATTTCGGTAGTAGAGAACATGCTGTGATGGTGACTCCCATCTGTCCAGTTCGGAAAAGCTGGTGGAGGAGGGGAAGGGAGGATCCAGGCAACATGAAAATATGCGAGGATGAAGGTGGCAATGGGATTAATAGGAATAATTTAATTACCGACTAGGAGAATTTGAGGTATGAGAACTACACCGATAATCCGCGTGGTCATGTAGCTATGTGTTGTCGTGGATGAGACCATTGATATAGTGTGGCTCAGATGTCAGAACCCGCGCAATTTGGAAGGCAATGAAAAACACAGGGAAGGAAAGAAGGAAAAGACGATGAATAGAGTAATGCTTTAGAGGTAGTAACAAAATAAAGTATGACAGGCTGTGTGATGGAGGAAAAGTCGTTAGGCAAAATCAGATAAGTCCACATTAGAATATCAACAGTTATGAAAAGGAGAGATTGCTACTCTCTGTAAAGGTGACATGTTGATTTGGCAGCCTTGTCCTGTAGTTTTCTAGTCCTTGCATGCTCTTCTCTCCCCTTACTTGTACCCTGCTATCCCTCTCCCTTCCCTGCCCCACTCTATTGCTGCTTTTGTTGAACACAATTATTGCAGTCTGGCCAAAGCGGCTGAAGATAGTGGTTTTTGTGTGTGTTTGTGTTTGTTTTGTGTTTATGTTTGTGTTTTTCCTCCTCTCTTTTCTGAAAAAGGCTTTGTCCGAAAGCTCAATGTGTAAAGTCCTTTCATTGTGGCTGTCTACAATTCTATGTCACCTCAACGGTGAGTAGAAACCTAGTCTTTCCATAATTGTTGATATTCCAGCAAGGACTTTCCATTGTTTCATTTCACATGTATATGCGTGAGTTTGGATCACTCTCAACAGACATCTGGTAACTGGTTTTCTGACACTGCTGCAGATCATCTGCTGACCACTTAAGGATGAGGTACTGCTTGCTTTCTGCCCTCCCCTGGAATGAACATAGGCCATTTCTACACACCATATAATTTAGCTGCAATAATCTCTCCCATGCTACACTACTTTGGTGCCTTAACTCGACCAGTTCCCCCCCTGCGGGTCCGGGGTAAGAATAGGCCCGAGGTATTCCTGCCTGTCATAAGAGGCGACTAAAAGGAGTTTCAACCGTTTCGGCCTTCTATGTGATGGTCCCCCTTGGGGTTTGACCTCCATTTTTCAAAATTCTACAGAAGTACGAGCCTTTTGGGGAAGGACACCTTACATGGTGTACCACTGGTCCTAAGTGCACTAAGACCTTGGCACTCAGCATTGCACCGGCGTTGTAACCATACCCACTATTCCTCAAATTGGGCCTAAACGCCTGATGGGTTGTCCAAGTTACGCCCATAGTGCATCTCCATCTGCACCAGCGATCATGATGGACTTTCCATGCCACCAGAAATCCAGCACGGTAGCCAGCCCGTTGTGGTGGGGTCGTCATGTACCCTCTAGGTTGTAGCCCCCTGACAACACAGGGATCGTATTGCCGATACCTGAGCTGCACCCTCCCCACGTCGGCCAAGGAGTAGATGCCCGTCTCCTTGGGGCATCAGGAGTCCCGGCAATGGTCATCCTGCCAGGTGGCCCTTGTTGCGGCTGGGTGGCGCCCGTGGGTAGAGCCCCTGGTCGGAGTGGGTGGTATCGGGGCGGATGTTTCGCAGATGAAACGTCAACACGTATCAGGTCGCTCCGCGGCCGAGTCTTTCAAAAGAAAAGGTACTGTTTCTAGTTCTGGTTCTCCTGCCCTTTCCCCCTTGGCCACTCCATGGGAGGAGGGACAGGCCCGCCGGCTTGGGGCGAAGTACTTCCCCCGCTATTTGGTCTGTTCTCGAACCGATGGGGGGACGTTCGCCACCTCCAAGCCCATGTTCTTTGTTCAGCACATTGAGGATGTCTTCGGGGAAATCGAGGCTCTCAGCAAGATGCGATCAGGGTCCGTTCTTATCAAGACCACCTCCGCCACACAGTCGGCGGTGCTCCAGGCGTGCGACCGCCTAGGGGACATCCCTGTATCCATTGTCCCACATCTGGCACTAAATAGGACGCAGGGGGTTATTTTTCATCGTGACCTCCTGCTACAATCTGATGAGGAGCTCAGGGCCAACCTGGAGCGCCGCGGCGTGCATTTCGTCCGGCGAGTCCAGCGCGGCTCCAAAGACCGTCGCATCGACACCGGGGCCTTTATCCTCGCCTTCGAGGGGGATGTTCTCCCGGAGAAGGTAAAGGTGATGTCCTACCGGTGCGACGTGCGACCTTACGTCCCGCCTCCTATGCGCTGTTTTAGGTGTTTGCGCTTTGGGCACATGTCGTCACGGTGTGAGGCTGAACCCCTTTGTGGCGATTGTGGACGTCCTTTTCGTGAGGAACATACATGCACCCCACCACCTCGGTGCATTAATTGTCCTGGCGTCCACTCGCCTCGATCCTCAGACTGCCCCGCCTATCAGAAGGAGAAGAAGATACAAGAAATTAAAACTTTGGATCAGCTCTCTTATTCTGAGGCCAGGAAGAAATATGACCGCCTTCATCCCGTGCCATTGACCACTTCGTTTGCCTCAGTTGTGTCCACTCCTTCCGCGGTATCCTCACCCCTATCCTGTCCCCCCTCCGCCTCCTCCGCCCATCAGGGGGCTTTGCCTCCGCCTCCCAAATCCCTCCCTTCCAAATCCTCCTCCCCCGTGGCCCCCACCCCCTCTGCCCCAGGGGCCACCCTTCCTCCTCCTCCTCCACCCACACCACCTGAGAAGCGATCCTCTTCTCAGGTGTCCATCGGCGAGACGTTCCGGACCCCAGCTTCCGAGGTCCGGCGTTCCAAAACGGACCCCGCGCGTGAGGACCTTCTTCGGGTCCAGCCTACTATCCCTGTGCCTCCTCGGCCTTCCAAGAAGGCTTCCAAGAAGAAGTCTCTATCCCCCTCTCCACCCCGACGCGTTTCGTCTGACGCTTCATCCGTGAGTCGCTGCTCCCGGCCGTCCTCAGTTTCGCCGGGACGCTCTGCTGCCAGGCGCTCCACCGGCCTTTCGTCGGCAAATGATGCGGCCCCTCCTACACAATCAGGGACAGCGGCCGCAGCTGGCGACGAGTCGATGGAACCGGATCCGCCTCCCGTCGGTTGTAGCGTTGTTCCCTCGCAACCTGGCCCTCCGCGGCCGTCGAGGTGACCAGCTCTTCCCCCGTCTCGTTCCCCCAACTTTTTGACTAGCGATGGCGTTGTTTCATTGGAACATAAGAGGTATTCGATCTAATCGGGAGGAATTACAACTGCTCCTCCGCCTGCACTGTCCGCTCGTCCTTGGTCTCCAGGAAACCAAGTTGCGCCCGACTGACCGTATTGCCTTTACCCACTATACCTCGGAGCGGTATGACCTCACCCCTGTGGACGGTATCCCAGCTCATGGTGGGGTCATGTTGCTCGTTCGGGACGATGTCTATTACCATCCCATCCCATTGACCACCCCACTCCAAGCAATAGCTGTCCGCATTACTCTTTCTGCTTTTACCTTTTCAGTTTGTACCATCTACACTCCACCGTCATCTGCTGTTAGTCGGGCTGACATGATGCACCTGATCGTTCAGCTTCCCCCGCCGTTCTTATTGTTTGGCGACTTCAATGCCCATCATCCCCTTTGGAGCTCTCCTGCATCCTGTCAAAGAGGCTCACTCTTGGCGGATGTCTTCAACCATCGCAATCTTGTCTGCCTCAATACCGGCGCCCCGACTTTCCTCTCGGACTCTACTCATACCTACTCCCACTTGGACCTCTCGATCCGTTCTACCACTCTTGCCCGTCGGTTCGAGTGGTATGTCCTTTCTGACACCTATTCGAGCGACCACTTCCCCTGTGTCGTTCGTCTCCTGCACCACACCCCATCCCCATGTCCTTCGAGCTGGAACATACTGAAAGCTGACTGGGGACTTTACTCCTCCCTGGCGACCTTTCCGGACCACGATTTTCCCAGTTGTGACAGTCAGGTCGAATACCTCACGGCTGTTATTATCAATGCTGCCGAACGTTCCATTCCTCGTACTACTTCTTCTTCACGTCGCGTTTCCGTCCCCTGGTGGAACGAGGCTTGTAGGGACGCTATCCGTGCTCGACGACGTGCTTTACGCACCTTCCGCCGCCGTCCTACGTTGGCGAATTGTATTGAATACAAACGACTCCGAGCGCAATGCCGTAGAATCATCAAAGACAGCAAAAAAGCTTGTTGGGCCTCTTTCACCAGCTCCTTTAACAGTTTTACTCCCTCTTCCGTCGTTTGGGGTAGCCTGCGCCGGCTGTCGGGCATTAAGGCCCACTCCTCGGTACCTGGCCTGACCTCAGGTAATGAGGTCCTTGTTGATCCTGTGGCTGTCTCCAACGCCTTTGGCCGCTTTTTCGCGGAGGTTTCAAGCTCCGCCCATTACCACCCTGCCTTCCTTCCCAGGAAAGAGGCAGAAGAGGCTCGGCGACCTTCCTTCCACTCGCTGAATCTAGAAACTTATAATGCCCCCTTTACTATGCGGGAACTCGAACGTGCGCTTGCGCTGTCCCGAACCTCTGCTCCGGGGCCAGATGCCATTCACGTTCAGATGCTGGCACACCTTTCTCCGGCGGGCAAAAGCTTCCTTCTTCGTACCTACAATCGCGTCTGGACCGACGGTCAAGTCCCCAGGCGTTGGCGTGACGCCGTTGTTGTTCCTATGCCCAAACCCGGGAAGGATAGACACCTTCCTTCTAGTTACCGCCCCATTTCTCTTACAAGCTGTGTCTGTAAGGTGATGGAGCGCATGGTTAATGCTCGGTTAGTCTGGATTCTTGAATCTCGACGACTACTTACTAATGTCCAATGCAGCTTTCGTCGCCGCCACTCCGCTGTTGACCACCTTGTGACCTTGTCGACATTCATCATGAACAACTTTTTGCGAAGGCGCCAAACGGTAGCCGTGTTCTTCGACTTGGAGAAGGCTTATGATACCTGTTGGAGAGGAGGTATCCTCCGCACTATGCACAGGTGGGGCCTACGCGGTCGCCTGCCCCTTTTTATTGATTCCTTTTTAACGGATCGAAAGTTTAGGGTACGTGTGGGTTCCGTATTTTCCGACGTCTTCCTCCAGGAGAACGGAGTGCCTCAGGGCTCCGTCTTGAGCGTAGCCCTTTTTGCCATCGCGATCAATCCAATTATGGATTGCATTCCACCTAATGTCTCAGGCTCTCTCTTTGTCGATGACTTCGCGATCTACTGCAGTGCCCAGAGAACGTGCCTCCTGGAGCGCTGCCTTCAGCGTTGTCTAGACAGCCTCTACTCATGGAGCGTGGCAAATGGCTTCCGCTTCTCTGAAGAGAAGACGGTTTGTATCAACTTTTGGCGATATAAAGCGTTCCTTCCGCCATCCTTACATCTCGGTCCTGTTGTTCTCCCATTCGTGGACACAACTAAGTTTCTAGGGCTCACGTTGGACAGGAAACTGTGTTGGTCTCCACATGTCTCTTATTTGGCGGCCCGTTGTACACGTTCCCTTAATGTCCTCAGAGTTCTTAGCGGTTCATCTTGGGGAGCGGATCGCACTGTCCTGCTTCGCTTGTATCGGTCCATAGTCCGGTCGAAGCTGGATTATGGGAGCTTCGTCTACTCGTCCGCTCGGCCATCCCTCTTACGCCGGCTCAACTCCATCCACCATCGGGGGATACGTCTTGCGACCGGAGCCTTCTACACTAGTCCTGTCGAGAGTCTTTATGCTGAAGCTGCCGAATTACCATTGACCTACCGGCACGACGTACTGCTGTGTCGGTATGCCTGCCGGCTGTTGTCTATGCCCGACCACCCCTCTTACAAGTTCTTCTTCGCCGATTCTCTCGACCGTCAGTACGGGTTGTATGTGTCTGTCCTGCTGCCCCCCGGAGTCCGCTTCCGTCGTCTGCTTCAACAATTGGATTTTGCCCTCCCTACTACCTTCAGAGAGGGTGAGAGCCCGACACCACCTTGGCTCCAGGCTCCGGTTCATATTTATCTCGACCTCAGCTCACTCCCGAAGGAGGGTACTCCGGCTGCAGTGTATTGCTCACGGTTTGTCGAACTTCGTGCTCGCCTTGCCGGTCACACCTTTATTTACACCGATGGCTCCAAAACTGACGATGGTGTCGGCTGTGCCTTTGTCGTCGGGGCCGCCACCTTTAAATACCGGCTCCTCGACCAATGTTCGAGCTTTACGGCCGAGCTTTTTGCTCTCCATCAGGCCGTTCAGTATGCCCGCCGCCACAGCCATTCATCGTACGTACTCTGCTCTGACTCACTCAGTGCTCTTCAGAGCCTTGGAGCTCCCTATCCGGTCCATCCCTTGATTCAACGGATACAGCAGTCCCTCCATTCTTTCGCTGATAATGGTGGTTCTGTCAGCTTTCTGTGGGTTCCCGGACATGTAGGAGTGCCTGGGAATGAGGCTGCGGATGCTGCAGCCAAGGCTGCAGTCCTCCTGCCTCGGCCAGCCTCCCACTGTGTCCCGTCATCTGACGTTCATGGGGATGTATGTAAGAGGCTTGTGTCGTTGTGGTGGGATGCTTGGTCATCCCTCCAAGGAAACAAGCTCCGGGCAGTAAAACCGCTCCCAACTGCTTGGACAACATCCTCCCGACCATCTCGGCGCGAGGAGGTCCTTCTGACCAGGTTGCGGATTGGGCATTGCCGGTTTAGCCACCGCTACCTGCTCTCCGGTGACCCAGCCCCGCAGTGCCCTTGTGGTCAGGAATTAACAGTGCGCCATGTTTTATTGTCGTGTCCCCGTTTTAGTCAATTTCGTGTTGTCCTGTCCCTGCCATCTACTTTACCGGATGTTTTAGCTGATGACGCTCGAGCAGCTGCTCGTATTCTGCGTTTTATAACTTTAACTGGCTTGTCCAAAGACATTTAACCTTTTTACTTATTTTATCTGCATCTTTGTCAGGTCCTTCTGGTGTCCCCCCATCCCCTTGAGTTTTAACAGATTCCATGTGCTCTAACAACAGTGACTGGGCGCTAATGACCTCAGCAGTTGAGCGCCCTTAAACCCAACCAAAAAAAAAAAAAAAATCGACCAGTTCATCAAATCCATTTGTATTTCCACAAGACTTGAGGGATGTTTCTTAGTATTATGAATTTCTCTTATAATACATTCATTCTTCCTTGCATTTATGGCCATTCCCTATAAATGTAATTATATGGTTATGAAAGACTCCTTTTGCTTTTCTAATGGGTGTTTCATCAGTGAAGTGCATTCCCAGTTACAGTCAGCTTCTTCCAAGCATACGATGTACATACTCAGATTTACACTGTCAGCTCCTCACCTTGACAACAAAAAATATCAGTCCATGAAGTCCACCTGGCACCACTTCTTTAACATTCTCCCGTTGAACATTATCAGTCCTATCAGTCCCTGAAGTCACAACAAAATCTCTCTTCTCCGAAGTAGTCACATACTGACAGATGTTCCATTAGATATTTGCATCATCAGTTCATGCTTCCCTAAACAGCAACAGTATAACAACACACCATTTACTTACTGTACATTACTGTACATTAATTGATGAACCTTTCTACTAGTTCTATAACTTACCTATGTCTTAATGATCATATTTAAAATCATGTGGTATTAATGCATCCTCATTACTTTTACTAATTCTAATCATTTCATAAGATGATCATCTCTGCAAGTGTTGTAGTCACCAAAGACACCAGAGTACTCTTTATTATTCCCTCGGGTTTTATCATCAGTAATTATCCTTATTATAGAGCCTCTCCCATTTCCATCTAAATCTACAGTTTAAAAATGCTTGTAACTACAGCTTCACTTGCACTACATATCCCCCGTTATGAAAAACAAAAACAAATCCCCTAACTTACTACATAACAAGACAAATAAACAATACTGGAAGCAAAAAGTTCACCAAACCATTTTTCATAATTTATACATCATGCACTTATTAAAAAATGGAACTAAACAAACATTTCACAAAAGAAATGCATTTAACTAGAAAAGTTCATAATATCCTATCCTTCTAACATTGGCCTAACCCGGTGATGTCCATGTAGCTTGTGCAGGCAGTGCCTGCTCTACCTTCTGCATTGCCTACTTCTTTCTATCTCCTCCTCAGTTTATCGAGACTGTTAAATCTTCATTTGAATTCTGTGTGGATATTTAGTGGATACGGTAGTGAGGAATACTTGCTGTTCATGAACAGAGAATTCAGATATTGATTTATTCTACATCTAATATCAAATAGTAAAATGTTGTTGCTGAAGTAGCAGCATCAGTTGCTAACAGTAGATTGAATGTATAAATATGTACAGATACAAAATATTTACAGGTCTGTCTCTCTTCAGTACAATTTCTATTCAGATTACATCGAGCCCAGGCCACTCTGAAAGTCTCTGGATGTTATTCAGCTGGCAAACACACAAAATTGGGTCAGTGCATGAATGTTCGAACTAAAGTAAATCTGCTGCTGGAGCTTCAAAGAGGAGATGCTTGCATCTCATTGGCAGCAGCGTAATTGTTCATGGCAATGCCCTTGTCTGATGTGTTGGCTGTAGGAAATGTGGCGACATAACTGGCATTGTACGTATTTGAAAATGTGACTGACTGGATAGTGGCCGATACTGCACCGAGTAACACCAGTGAAAGTGGTAATGCATCTGGTGCTCTCTGAAAAGGACAGATAATGCTACATGTATGATGGTTGTAAGAGTCTACAGCTGTAGTTCAACTTCCATGATCATTTCGATTACTTGATATGGACCTTGATACTGGATGACAAATTTCTCCGTTTTCCCCGTTGGGGTGTACAGGCTCGTTAAGATGCTCACTGTCCAACACATTACTCTGGTAGCTATGGATTGCATGGCCCCATTTGTCCGTAACACTCGAGGGCCGTTGTATTGGCCTTCTGTACATGCTTCCATACCTCTCGTAACGTCCCTGAGAAATTCTGCACTGGCTCACCATTCTTTGCTATTTAAGTTTAATAATCCAGGGTGACATATTTTTCTGGAAAACTAGGAATTCTCAGGGAATTAAGTTTTATGTGTGAAAATAGGGGAAATCTCGGGGAATTTAATAAAATCTCAATGAATTCTGTGTTTTTAACTGAGCATTATAATTTTATTTTATTGAGCTTTATAAATAACAAATTTTAAAATACATGTTATTTCAAATTGATTCAAAATTAGTTCATGGACAGTGAATACATTGATATTTCCTATGTGAGGTACAGGTCTACTATCCAATAGTGACATTTGAAAATTTGGGCTGGACCTGGACTAGAACCTAGATATTCCACTTATCAAGAGCTGTTGCCTTAACCAATTTGGCTGTTTCCTATTTGACACAAACTTCCATATATCACACTCTCTGCGTCCTTATACTGTAGTCCGCTAAGTTTACACATAATGCCTGCAGTATTACTTGGATTTCCACAACAGGGAGAATGATACAGTGAGTAACTGAGATCAATGTTGTTATCACTCCTGTATGCCCACCTAGGCTTGTAATACTTGCATTCGTGTCTGAAAGAACATACATAGTTGACAATCCATACCTGTACAGAATACTTTGAAATTAATTCTCTGACTATTATGTAGTAGATCTATTACCTAATACAGCTAATGTCAAGGAATGCACAGTCAGAGTGTTAATTTTGAAGTATTTTGTACAGCTGTGGATTGTCAACTGTGTCTGTTCTTTCAGACATCTGTGTAAGTATTCCAAATTGTGTTACTTATATGAATATTTTTCCATATAAATTAATAATTCCATATAAATTACTGATCTTTAAAAGCTAATGCTTATTGGTTAGTGCACTACCAGTCAAAAGTTTTTGATCAGCCATGATGAAAACTGTATACTTTATAGCAATACACGCACATTGTATAAACTAAATAGACCAACAAAATAAACATTTTTCACTCTCTACCATTAAGTACAGTACAATATAGTTTAGATTTTAGCCTCTTCAGAGTATGCACTCTTGCCCCCAGAATAACTGCATCAACTCCTGGAGATAAGAATTTTTTAATGCTTTTGCAGACGTTGCAATCCAACATGTGCGTAAATTATTCCATGGATCTTCAACATTAGATGACTCTGTTTTCTGACCTCTCTATCCAGTTACTCCCATGAGTTCAGTGGGATTTAAGTCATATGACTATCTTGGCCAGGTCATACTCTTCAGTTCCCCACATTTCTCCTTTCTGTTGACAAACCCTTTGCACAATTTAGTACCATGTTTGGGGTAATTCTCCTGCTGCAGAACAAACTCACAGTGAATAAGTTTCTTACCAGGTGGAGCTGCGTTGTCGGTTAGTATCCTATGATATCTTTACTTCTTTAATGTTCCATTAAATATCACTGTATCACAGACTTTATCATCTGCAAAACATCCCCACATCATGACCGACATTCCACCATGCTATTTCATCATTTGCATCACACACTGACTCTTCATTCGTTCTTCACAAAGTTGATGAACATACATGCGACAATGACTTCCAGATACTTCAAACTTAGATTTGTTCAGGACTAACATATTGGATCATAGCTTGCACACTCCAGTTTTTTGTGGTGCTGTGGCCATTGCAATCTGTTAGACTTATTTTATTTATATAATAAAGGTCTTCTGGCCCCTGTGCACCCCTTTAAATGTTGTTCTTGAAGGTGACATGGCACTGTTGAGACAGAGATTGGAGCTGCTGGCATACTGTTTACTTCTGTGTGGATTTCAGATGCAGTAAGAGTCCTCTGACATTTACTCTACAGATACGAACTGATCTTCCCTATAGAATATTCAAAATGAAATCTTTGTTCTAATCAAAAATCAGTAGGCGTGATAGGTGATTGAAAAATTTTGACCTGTTGTGTGTCTCAGCCATGAGGAAAAGGAAAGTTGGAAGTCATTATTGTAATGTGAGGTACTTCCTCCCCCCTCTCCCTTTCCCCGCTAATTTATCAGGAGTCTCATGTACTTTCATGAATCCTAGAATTCTAAGTTGTGACAACATATGACAGAGGAGTACCCGAGCCATCCTGTTGAAGAATACATGATACATGAAAGCTGTTTCATTGATTACGACATAAAATTGGTGCTCTGATATGTAATTAACATATCCAGATCACTGAACTTCAACAACCAATTTTTTACCATTGGTAGTGCCACTGTGTCAGCTTGGTGATTCACAATAGCTGCCATTTCCACATAGCATGAAAGATAGTGTATTAATGTCAGCACATAACGATTCCCTGCTGGTGTTTGTGAAAAACTAATACCAATCATTTCAGATGGCTTACTTGACTCTGGCAACCTGTTGGTTCATTTGAGCCCACTCGAACTACAACACATGGACCAATCTTTGTTTTCTTGGCATAATGCACAGTTGTGCACAATGAACTATGAATGCATTGTGAACAGTTTGCAGTCCTTGTCGGCAAATTGCAAAAAATGGTTCAAATGGCTCTGAGCACTATGGGACACAACATCTTAGGTTATAAGTCCCCTAGAACTTAGAACTACTTAAACCTAACTAACCTAAGGACATCACACACACCCATGCCCGAGGCAGGACTCGAACCTGCGACCGTAGCAGCCTCGCGGTTCCGGACTGCAGCGGCAGAACCGCACGGCCACTGAGGCCGGTGGCAAATTGCACCTTCTGCTATTTCGTAATGGAGGGACACTCTGTAATACACCAACCTGCCTACTAAATCCATCTGCATTTCTGTGATTTTTATCAGGTTGATGGATTACTTCAAAATTGAATTTGTGTAGCTTCAGCACCCAACATGTTAATCTGCTATTAGGGACATTCAAAAATAAATGAGCTGGAGGCTGTAAAATGAAAAGCACTGAAAGGATCATAATGCCATTGCCTGCAGAAGGTGGTGTGGTCCCAGTAAGAGCACGGAGGCCCCAAACTCATCACTAGAGGGACATGGGTGCACACCCATGTGGCGACAGAGGAAGCATCTGCTTGTGTCTACTGTCCACTGCACTCAGTCATCAGGGGGTGTAGTGTGTTTCCTTACAGTGGAAGGAGGGTGGTGAATGGAATGGAAATTCATCAAATAATGGGACAAGTGTCCATTGTAGTTCCGATGCTTGATTCAACCTCTGGGTAATGGCTGCCACCATAACTTGCTGCTCTTCAAAAATGAAGGAAATTGCCTGCTGGATGATGCTATTGGTAATGTGGTGTGGAATACTTGATTTCACATGAGCGGCCATAGCACCTGTCCTTCCTTGAATCGGCTGTGCCACGCCTTGACGCTTCCAATGAACATGCAGTGGTCTTCTTACACTTGTGCCATTCATTGATGAATTTCCATTTCCCACACTCCTTCCACTGTCAGGAAGTTCTACACATCACTTTTACTCTTCTTTTGAAGCCTCCAGTGCTTTGTTTTAGGCATGACTGAGTGCAGTTTTAGGCATGACTGAGTGCAGTGGACGGTCGATAGGTACATGTGCTCAATCTGTCATCACATAGGTGTCATCCCATTACCCTCCAACAGTGAGTCTGGCATCTCAGCACTCTTTTAGGGCATAACATAATCATAGCTAACACTTGGTTCAGGAAACATGAAAGAAGGTTGTATACGTGGAAGAGGCCTGGAGACACTGGAAGGTTTCAGATAGATTATATAATGGTAAGACAGAGATTTAGGAACCAGGTTTTAAATTGTAAGAATTTTCCAGGGGCAGATGTGGACTCTGATCGCAATCTATTAGTTATGAACTGTAGATAAAACTAAAGAAACTGCAAAAAGGAGGGAATTTAAGGAGATGGGATGTGGATAAACTGACAGAACCAGAGGTTGTAGAGAGTTTCAGAGAGAGCATTAGAGAACGATTGACAAGAACAGGGGAAAAAAATGTAGTAGAAGAAGAATGGGTAGCTTTGAGAGATGAAATAGTGAAGGCAGCAGAGGATAAAGCAGGTAAAAAGAGGAAGGCTAGTAGAAATCCTTGGGTAACAGAAGAGATACAATAGACTCTTGCTAATCCGGCCATTCGTGGCACATATGGGTGCTGGATTAGCGAAAGCGCTGGATTATTGAATGTCTGAAATTTATTTATTCATTTATTTTTTTTTAATTTTTTTTTGAAAACTTAGGGATATAGTGTATTGTACTTTATTAAGCCAAAGGATACAATTTTAAAACATAGAGGATATACTTAATTAAATCCAGAAATACATTAATTTTCAAAGAAAACTTGGTCCTTGAGTGTACAGTGTACTGTACATAACTGTACAGTCGTATCAGTCACTATGAAACATGTCCCTAATTTTTAACTGTTTCATTGATGAAATGGGACGGTGGCATGATTTATCATGAAACTGCTTTACAAGCATTACATCGGTACTGCATGTATCTGGTTGTTCCATAATGTACTCCAAGAAGACCTTGGCAGCTTCAGTACCAGCAGTGTGTGGTTCATTGTATATGTGTTTGTGGATGTGTGCTGGATTACTGAAAGGCCGCTCTACTGAGGGCCGGATTAGCAAGATTCTAGTGTATAGAATTTAATTGATGAAAGGAGAAAGTATAAAAATGGAGTAAATGAAATAGGCAAAAAAGGAATAGTAACGTCTGAAAAATGAGATCGACAGGAAGTGCAAAATGGCTAAGCAGGAATGGCTAGAGGACAAACGTAAGGGTGTAGAGGCATATATCTCTAGGGGTAAGGTAGATACTGCCTACGGGAAAATTAAATTAAAGAGATCTTTGAAGAAAAGAGAACCACTTGTATGAATATCAAGAGCTCAGATGGAAACCCAGTCCTAACCAAAGAAGGGAAAGCAGAAAAGTGGAAGGAGTATATAGAGGGTATATACAAAGGTGATGTACTTGAGGCCAATATTACGGAAATGGAAGAGGACGTAGATGAAGATGAAATGGGAGATATGATACTGCGTGAAGAGTTTGACAGAGCACTGAAAGACCTAAGTCAAAACAAGGCCTCGGGAGTAGGCAACATTCCATTAGTACTACTGATAGCCTTGGGAGAGCCAGCCATGGCAAAACTCTACCATCTGGTGAGCAAGATGTATGAGACAAAAATACCCTCATACTTCAAGAAAAATATAATAATTCCAATTCCAAAGAAAGCAGGTGTTGACAGGTGTGAGAATTACCAAACTATCAGTTTAATAAAATACTAACACGAATTCTTTACAGAGGAATGGAAAAACTGGTAGAAGCGACATCAGAGCAGATCAGTTTGGATTCCATAGAAATGTTGGAACACGTGAGGCAATCTGACCTACGACTTGTCTTATAAAATAGATTAAGGAAAGGCAAATGTATGTTTCCAGCATTTGTAGACTTAGAGAAAGATTAAAGCTTATGTTGACTGGAATACTCTCTTTCAAATTCTGAAGGTGGCAGGGGTAAAATACAGGGAGTGAAAGGCTACTTAAAATGTGCACAGAAACCAGACTGCAGCTATAAGAGTTGAGGGGCATGGAAGGGAAGCAATGGTTGGGAAGGGAGTGAGACAGGGTTGTAGCCTATCCCTGATGTTATTCAATCTGTATATTGAGCAAGCAGTAAAGGAAACAAAACAAAAATTTGGAGTAGGAATTGAAATCCATGGAGAGGAAGTAAAAACTTTGAGGTTTGCTATTGGTATTGTAATTCTGTCAGAGACAGCAAAGGACCTGGAAGGGCAGTTGAACGGAATGGACAGTGTCTTGAAAGAAGGGTATAAGATGAACATCAACAAAAGCAAAACGAGGATAATGGAATGTAGTCGAATGAAGTCGGGTGATGCTGAGGGAATTAGATTAGGAAATGAGACACTTAAAGTAGTAAAGGAGTTTTGCTATTTGGGGAGAAAAATAACTGATGATGGTCGAAGTAGAGAGGATATCAAATCTAGACTGGCAATGGCAAGGAAATCGTTTCTGAAGAAGAGAAATTTGTTAACATCGAGTATAGATTTAAGTGTCAGGAAGTCGTTTCTGAAAGTATTTGTGTGGAGTGTAGCCATGTATGGAAGTCAAACATGGACAATAAATAGTTTAGACAAGAAGAGAATAGAAGCTTTCGAAATGTGGTGCTACAGAAGGATGCTGAAGATTAGATTGGTAGATGACATAACTAATGAGGAGGTATTGAATAGAATTGGGGATAAGAGGAGTTTGTGGCAAAACTTGACTAGAAGAAGGGATCAGTTGGTAGGACATGTTCTGAGGCATCAAGGGATCACCAATTTGGTACTGGAGGGCAGCGTGGAGGGTAAAAATCGCAGAGGGAGACCAACAGATGAAAACACTGAGACCAACAGATGAAAACACTAAGCAGATTCAGAAGGATGTAGGCTGCAGTAGGTACTGGGAGATGAAGAGGCTTGCACAGGATAGAGTAGCATGAAGAGCTGCATCAAACCAGTCTCAGGACTGAAGAAAACAACAACAACAACAAGTCCCCGTTTGGGTTTGCCGTCTGAGTTACTGGCCGTTTTAGCGAACGATCTGCGAGCTGTCGACTGCATTTTACTTTTTACCCGTCGTAGGAATATGACCAAGGCCATTTAATTGTTAGTCCTGGACCTCTGTTTCTCTATTGCATATTTTATAGACCTTTCTCTATGTCCCCGTTTTTATCTGTCTTCTCTTCTGTTGTTGGGGATTGACATGTAGTTTTTTCTAACTCCTATCTTCGTCTTCATGTTTCACAATTTTGACATACGCTTTTGACCCTAGTTGTTTTTGTGCCCTAACACAAAACAAAACAAAACGGGGGAAAAATACAGATGTCCTTACATTTTTTCAACCTATGTCTTTACTTACCTGAGAGATCTCAAAATTTACCAGGGAAAAATGCTAAAACTTGTCTGGAAATCGGGGAAATGTCAGGGAATTTTACTTGGGGAAGCTTGTGGCAACCCTGTAAACACTGCAATCAGGAGTGATATGTATGTCAAATTTGTTTTATTTGTGTTATTCATTGCTAGGACGTAAACACTGAAGTCAGTTTGTTATTTTAATGAACTAACTGTTGCTGATGATTAAATGTCACTGTAAATAATGTAATTAGAATTTTATTAATGTAAATTGGTTAGTAAAAATTTATGGAAGTGATATATGGACTACTGTTAATTTTGACAGTGGAGGAAAACATTGCTGTTTGGTATTTGTCGTGTAAGATTTGTGACTTACTATATAAAGATGTGCATGAATAGTTTGGATTTGAGATGCAACACACCATTGGAGGTAGGTGCATGCATGGATACTAAACGAGGCTCTCGTGACATCAGCTGTTTTCCAATGAACCTGTCTTCAGTGCTAGTCCTTAGTCTATTTTAACTGCACTTCATAAATACATCTACACTGTGAATTGAGTGTCATCTAACCAAGCACTATTAGTATAAGTATGGTACAATTCAGTGAGCAGCTACTAATTTTTATTTTTGTGTGTTCTTACAACTGTTTTGTATTTTAACTTTAATAGGCCTGGCTTGAAAATGAACTTAGTAGTTTGACACTAGTTGCCAGCATAGTAAAAGCAACTGTGACTTTAGACAAATCTGTTTTTAGTCCCAAAATTATCTGTACCAATTAGCTCTGTCTGCTCACCATCTATCTCCTGTATGTGTACAATATTCTTTTGCACAAAACACTGTGCTTTATCAGACCCATCATTCTCTCCCAGTGGCTCGTCAACACCACACAACTCAATTACCAGCAGATATATTTCCACGCTCACCCGAAGCATTTTCTCTGTACAAATGAAATGAAGTTCCACAGAGCTCTACTACATGTTATTTAAGGCCAGTTGTAGCATGTTGCTTACAAAGGTAATCTAACCCTAATTTTGGGCAGTAACCATTTGCCTGTATGAGGCAAAGCTTCTGTAAAGTCCCAAAAATGTTTTACTCGCTCCTGAAAACTTAATATTGCTAAACATAGTGAATGTGGTCATTACCCTCAACTCCACACTACTTAAACCATGGAGGGTTTAACCACCTCTTTACCATGAGGTCCAAACTTGCCGGATACACATGCACGCCTGTGTCCAATAAAAATTTTGATCTCTTCTGCCCAACACACACAAATTATGCTCCTGCACATGTTTCAGATGTACTAAAAGTTACTAGGAGCGACGTTCGGCTGGCCTCGGTATCCCATTGTCATTTAATAGCTGGTGACTTCCATTTCGTCCCTTCCTATCCTGCCGTCTACTCTGCCTAAAGTCTCATTCTCGATGCCCTACCTATCCACACTTCTTGCTCTGGTGCTGGCAGCAACCTTGCTATATGTGGCCCAGTTGTCTAAAATGGTAACATTTGATGTTTGTGGAAAAAATACACTTTTTATCACACTCTGGTCACTGCATCTCTCTCCCCCTCCCTCCCTCTCTCTCTCTCTCTCTCTCTCTCTCTCTCTCTCTCTCTCTCTCTCTCTCTTTCATTCATCCATTCTTCTAAAGCTGTTGCTGCTCCTATGGCCACAGCTAAGTTCTCATGAAACTTTGCTTACATCTGTTTTCCTTGATCCATGGCAACCCCACACAAATGCGTCTAAACGCTTTTTGCTCTGCCTCCTGCAGAAGGACCTTATTCTTGTTATCAAAACTTTTGATGGATTTGTTGATACACCATTTTAGTATTCCCAATAATACCTATAGATATTTTGCCTCCAATAAAACTGCAGTAATCATTTCCTCAGCACTTCAAATGTTTGACCATTTCTCAGCTCTTCTGATATGTTGCATATATTTTCACATCTTCCAACAGATTGCCAACAAATGCTAACACATCCTCTCCTGCTTTCCCCAAAAACAGATTGACTAACATCTTGAGTAGTTGCTGATAAACTGGACAATGATCTGTCCGTTTTCAAAGCTTTTAACTGCCTATGCAAGTATCTATTAGCTGCCCTCATTTGAGCCAATTGTTCTAGCAATGATCAAACCACTTTTGGAATGGTAACCATCTGTTCCCCTGATTTACTCATTGTAAATGTTGTGGGTTGGCAAGAGAGCCAACCCGGTATACTAGAGGAAGCCGAAAGGCACGTGTTTTAGCTCACGCAGGCTGGTGTGAGGTCTGGAACAGGACAAGGAAATTAGACTTTAGCAAAAAACGTACGTTGGTGCTGGAATACTTAACTTTAATCCATAAATGGTGAACATTGCTCTTGATGGTACATTATTCATAATCTCAATAGTAACTGGTAATGGCGCCTTGCTAGGTCGTAGCAAATGACGTAGCTGAAGGCTATGCTAACTATCGTCTCGGCAAATGAGAGTGTATTTTGTCAGTGAACCATCGCTAGCAAAGTCGGTTGTACCACTGCGGCGAGTGCTAGGAAGTCTCTCTATACCTGCCGTGTGGCGGCGCTCGGTTTGCAATCACTGATAGTGGCGACACACGGGTCCGACGTATACTAACGGACCGCGGCTGATATAAAGGCTACCACCTATCAAGTGTGGTGTCTGGCGGTGACACCACATTCCTCCCCCGCAAATCGGCGGACGGTTGTGGCATAAGGCTTCCGCCCGCCGTGGGGAGGACCCCATGTTGACGTAGGCGACGAGGTGGGGAGCCTAACAACAGGCGAGGCTGTGCCACCCGCACCCTGCCATTCGGACCGAGGGGAGCTAGGAAACGCCTGAAAACCTGCTCCAGGGTGCACGCCCAGATGCGGTGTATGCGCCCGTAGAGAGACAGGAGGGGCCGAAGGGTCGACCTCCATCGGGCCAGGGCACCCGACGGGTGAAGACAACACATGGTCCGCAGCGGGCAAGAGTTCCATGTCGGAGGACAACTGGTCACGGGAAGCGATCGGCGGCGCGTGACTCAGGGAGGCACCCGGCGGTTGCAGCGACGCATCCACTGCTGGCGTCACCAGCGGGAGAACAGGCGGCGGCGTCGCGTCGCCATGGGGCAAAATGGAAGGCAGCGTCGATAACACCTGGGGCTGAGGCGAGCCAGTAGATGGGTCCCCAGGGGGCTGACCGGACGGCACCGTCACTGAAAGCAGACAGGGAGCGGCAGATCCCGTGCGACGACAGAGGCACAGCTGATGGAGATGCCGACGCACCTCACCAGAGGCCCCCAAAACCAGATACCTAGCACGGCCGAGGCAGCGAAGAATGCGCCCTTCGAGCCAACGCCGTGAACCTCGATAGTTGCGGTAGTAGACAACGTTGCCTGGGGCAAAAGCAGGTATCTGCCACTGCACAGGAACCTGATGCGGCGGATGTAGCAAAGACATCAAGGTTCGATGAGGGCGACCGTGAAGCAACTCAGCCGGCGAGCGACCATCTCGGGACTGAGAGCGATACGAGGACAAAAAGAGCAATAACGCGTCCTCCTGAGAATGCGACTCTTTCAACTTCAACACCTGTGACTTGAAAGTCCTGACCAATCGTTCAGCGGCACTGTTTGACTGTGGCGAAAACGGCGTGGACGTCAGATGTTGAATACCATTGGCCGTGCATAAAGACTGAAATTCTGCAGACACGAATTGTGGGCCATTGTCGGAAACAATAGTCTGTGGAAGACCTTCAATGCAAAAGATAGCGGATAACGCTTGGATGGTGACAGATGACGTCGTGGAAGACATCCGGACAACAAAAGGAAAATTACTTAATGAATCTCCCACAACCAACCATCGAGCATTCCAGAATGGACCAGCAAAATTGATGTGTAAGCGTTGCCAAGGGGAAGTGGCTGTTGGCCATGCAAAGAATTTCCGCGGCGGTGCTGATTGTTGTTCGGCACACACCATGCAAGAAGAGCACATATTCGTAATCGCGGCATCGATTCCGAACCAAGTCCAGTGCTGACGAGCAAGTTGTTTCGTTCTCACTATACCCCAATGTCCTTGGTGGAGAAGCCGTAAGACAGAGGTCTGTAACGAACGTGGGACCACGACCCTGGACTGATCATTATCAGAACGCAACAGCAAAACACCACGACGAACAAAAAGTCTCTCCTTGTGAGCAAAAAATCGGCGAACCAACGGATCCCCGATCAGTGACTTTGACAAGGGCCATTGCGTAGCAACAAAACGCAGAACGGTAGCAAGGACAGGGTCGGCAGCTGTGGCTGTAGCTACACGACGAAAATCAATCGGAAGCGATTCGACCACGTCATCGGTTTCCGAATCAATGAACATGCAAGCAAGTTCGGAGGAATCGAATGCTCTATCCTCAGCAACAGGCAAACGGGACAACGCATGGGCGTTTCCGTGCTTAGCAGTGGACCGATACAAGATATCGTAGCGGTACTGCGAGAGGAAAATAGACCAGCGAATGAATTTCTGTGCTGTACATGGAGGTACAGGCTTGGTCGGATGAAAAAGCGATGTCAAAGGTTTGTGGTCTGTGATGATGGTAAAGTGACGACCATACAAGAAATCATGAAACTTTGTAACACCAAATACGAGAGCCAATGCTTCTTTCTCGATCTGTGAATAATTTCGTTGCACAGACGAGAGCAATTTGGACGCAAAGGCAATAGGGCGATCGTGCGAACCACCTTTGTGCGCGAGCACAGCACCGATCCCGAAATCCGATGCATCCACGATCAACAAAAGGGACTTCCAGGGATCGAATGGTGTAAGGCAAGTATTGGAAAGCAACGCCGATTTCAAACTGGCGAAAGGCGCGTTCGCATTCCGTCGTCTAGACGAACGGAACAACTTTACGGCGTAAGTGATGAAGCGGAGTTGAAATGGAAGAGGCGTGTGAGATATATTTATGATAATAGTTGATTTTTCCCAGCACACTCTGTAGCTGCTTCAAATTCTGCGGCGAAGGCAAGTCTTGTATGGCATGGAGGTGCTCTGGACTGGGATGTATGCCTTGGGCATTGAGTACATGTCCCAGATAGGGTAAGTCACGAGCAAAAAACACACAT
The DNA here is from genome assembly GCF_023864345.2 of Schistocerca serialis cubense. Classification (NCBI taxonomy): domain Eukaryota; kingdom Metazoa; phylum Arthropoda; class Insecta; order Orthoptera; family Acrididae; genus Schistocerca; species Schistocerca serialis. The sequence goes on along the minus strand of NC_064640.1, from coordinate 698,657,441 downwards.
TTGTCCTTCCGCAAGCGAAGACCATTTTGTCGCAAGACCTGAAATAATGTTCTGAGATTGGCTAAATGTTCTTCTTCCGTCTGTCCGGAGATCACAATACGTCCAGATAGTTTGCTGTAGTAGGGACCGACGCACAAACAGTGTGTAGATATTCCTGAAACAATGCAGGGGCGGATGCACATCCGAATGGCAGTCGTTTGAATCGGTACAAACCAAGATGCATGTGAACCACCAAAATGCGCTGGGATTCTTCGTCCACTGGTATTTGCAAGTACGCATCTGCTAGGTCCAACTTCAAAAAATATTTACCCGGGCACAGTTTGTCAAAAAGATCTTCCAGGCGGGGTAAAGGAAAAGTTGCAATCACTAGTTGTGGATTCACTGTTGCCTTGAAGTCCACACAAAGTCTCAATTTTCAGGAAGGTTTTTGCAAAATTACTGAGGGTGATGCCCAGAGAGAAGCCTGCACACGTTCAATTACACCTTGTGATTCCAAATCGTGTAATGTTTTTGCAACGTCATCACGCAATGCGTGGGGAACATTGCGCGCTCTGAAAAATTTCGGTTGCGCGTTTACTTTCAGTTCCAAATGTGCTTTATAGTTCTTAGCGCAACCGAGGCCCGGTGCAAAAATGTCTGCAAATTCTTCACAGAGACGAGATACACTGTCTGAAGGCACAGTCTGGTTCACTGATAGGACCTGATTTACTATAGACAAGTTAAACAACTGAAATAAATCGAAACCAAACAAGTTCACTGCAGAAGAACGAAGGAAGTAAAATGACACAAGTTTTGTTTGTCCCTTGTATGTTGCAAGAATGCTGCACTATCCTAACACAGGGATCACTTGACCTAAATAGGTACTTAACTTAACATTTGCGGCACGCAACGGAGGTGTGCCCAGCAGTTTGTAAGTGTTTTGATTGAGCAGTGAAACTGCAGCTCCGGTATCGAGCTGGAATGGTATCACTTTGCCGTTAATGTCCAAGTCCACAAAAAGTTTATTGTCCTGCTGACGACAAGAGCGACTGTCTCGTGCAACGTGAACTGACACTGGTACAAAATCACTTGCGAATTGACGGGAGTTCCTGCGATGTCGACGCACACTATTTGTGGGACAAACACAGTCACTGTTAGAGAAAGTGGCACTGGGCAGAGTGGAATGAACTACATGAATTTCCATGGGCGAAGTATCGTGAGCCTGAGTATCCTTGGTTCGATTCCGATTCCGGCGCGAAGCAAAGGGCCTGGAATGGTTTTGAGCTTCCGATCTGAGCTTTTTCTGGCAAACACTTTGAACATGTCCTTTTTTATTACAGTAAAAGCAAATAGCCTGGCGTGACAGGCAATTCTCACGTGAATGTCTAGTAGCACACTGCGGGCATGATTTTAGCACTGCATTTGCATGCCGGCGCGGTACACGTGGCTGAGAGCCTGGTGTCAGCAGCGCGGTCGGGCGCGAGGACTGTTTACTGTTCCGTGCAGCTCGCCCGGCGGGCCGGTTAACCTGACACACGGGTGGCGAAGTTTCAAATGATTCCTGAGCAAAGTCAAGTGTGTCCTGCCGATCCAATATGTCCATCACTTGTTGGAGGGAGGGATTGACTAGTTTCAAAATCTGTTCCCGTATACGAACATCAGAAACGTTCTGTGCAATTGCATCACGCACCATAGTATCTGAATAAGGGATTCCACATTGACACTCAAAAGCACAATCCCTAGTAAGGCCTTGCAAGTTTGCAACCCACTCCTGATTAGTCTGACCTGCCGTACGTTTTGTATGAAAGAAGGTGTACCGTTTGGCAACTACATTGACTGATTCTTTGAAATATGCATCTAATGCAGACAAAATTTCGTCGTAGGACAGAGTTGCTACGTCGCGTCGGGGAAATAATTTGACTATCACACGGAACGTGGTCACCCCGACGGAAGATAATAAAAAAGGCTGCCGCTCGTTACCTTGAATTCTGTAGGCGGCGAGATGGAATCCAAATTGGCGTGACCACTCTGTCCAGCTTTCCAGTGCAGCATCAAAAGGACGAAAAGTTAGTGCAACTGCGTGTTGTGGCTGCGTTAGCGGTGGAGCGGCGGCTGCCGCATCATTTTGCATTGCACGTTGACCCTGGACGAGCTGTCCAAGGGCATCCAGTAAGGCCTGCGTCTGCTGATTCTGTAAGTGATAAAATTCGGACAGTACATCTGGAGATTGTGGCGAAGCCATTACACAAGTAAATCAGGGCAGTATAGTTACGAAAATGGTGTGGCCTCGTCGCCAAATGTTGTGGGTTGGCAAGAGAGCCAACCCGGCATACTAGAGAAAGCCGAAAGGCACGCGTTTTAGCTCACGCAGGCTGGCGTGAGGTCTGGAACAGGACAAGGAAATTAGACTTTAGCAAAAAACGTACATTGCAACTGGAGTACTTAACTTTAATGCATAAATGGTGAACATCGCTCTTGATGGTACATTATTCATAATCTCAATAGTAACCGGTAATGGCGCCTTGCTAGGTCGTAGCAAATGACGTAGCTGAAGGCTATGCTAACTATCGTCTCGGCAAATGAGAGTGTATTTTGTCAGTGAACCATCGCTAGCAAAGTCGGTTGTACCACTGGGGCGAGTGCTAGGAAGTCTCTCTATACCTGCCGTGTTGCGGCGCTCGGTCTGCGATCACTGATAATGGCGACACGCGGGTCCGACGTATACTAACGGACCGCGGCCAATTTAAAGGCTACAACCTAGCAAGTGTGGTGTCTGGCGGTGACACCACAGTACAAGTGCTTTTAGCCCGTACATCCGAGCATGAATGTGGTGCGTGCACTGCATTTCATGCTATAATGCCCAAGTTTATTACTCTTAAACTAGGTCACTGGCGAGGATTGAGTGCAGAGTGCATTATGGTCCAGCAAACAACAATGTATACACTTATCTAGTATTTCTCTAGTGTTCCCTCTAAATTCACTCATGTCCATACCATAGTCTAAATCCATAAATTATACTTTGAACCCCATTTGCGAGTCTAATTGACCAAACATCTTGACCCACATGAGTAGGAAACAGCCGAAACAGTGTGTCTTAACTCACCATGCTGCAGTGACAAAACTGCACGCAGACCTGCAACGTTGCTCAGTGTTACTGGCTCTTCTGGCACCAGTTGTTGAGGGCCGCTAGCTGCGCTAGTACCAGGATAGTCAATTCAGGGTGGTGAATTGGATGATCGGTGCATGGTACCAGTTCCTCAGTGGCTATGGAAGCGGAAATGCACCAGTATTGAGTCGTGCTTTATTTGACAAGATATTCACACAATAGCTGAAGGCTGCATCTAGATGTTGTGCGACGACTACAGGTGGCAGGGCCTGCCTCAGCATAACACAAGGCAGTGTGTTAGGCAATACATGGAAGCCAGTCAGACAAGTGACCATGGTAAAGCAGCATCATCAGTGTCTGTGCAGGTATGTGGCTCTGTCAGCATCACTCTGGCAGTGAGGCTCATATGTGCTGGACACCAGCAGTACTGGCAGGGGGTCAGATACAAGACGCAGACTGCGAACGCGAGACCCTTTACAATATCCAGGAAACGTATGAGGTCACACAGCTCCACTCGACAGCTGCTGTTGAAACTCCAGAGCATGAGGACTAGCAGTGGCTCATAGATCACTAGCTAATGGATGATGTAGCTAGACGAAGGCATAGTGAAGTGGCCCACGTGAGACTGTCGCCTGGTGTGAAGTAGGCAGCAGATGGACACAGACTACTGCTAGGCCTGGGTGACCTTGATTTATAGTCACTTAGCTTGGTTTATTGTGAAAAGGTGCTGCTTCTGGTCATTTAGGGGCTGAAGCAATGCAGTGTTAGGGCACAGCATGTGGTAGCACGGCTTGCCACTGCAAAGGGCTGATGTCTTGCACCGTGATGCCTCAGTGTGATTCTGGTCCTCATAGCAGAGTGTCACAAGCAGCTAGCTTACCCACTCTGTCTTAGGTCGCAGAGTCTGTTTACAGGGTGGCTATTCTTCTGGAAATCCTGGAATTCTCAGAGAATTACATTCTACTTGGAAAAATCTGAGAAATCTCGGGGAATTTCAGGAAATTCATAAAATCTCAGGGCATTCAAAGTGAATTTTATTCAGTTTTACAAATCATCAATTTTAAAATATTTCATATTTCAAAATGTGTTAATTATATGAATACTAATTCAATACCGACTGCTCATGGTTGGTGTATTGGTCAGTGGAGAGGAAAGCAAAGTCATTATTCATTATTGTGGTATGTCTCCTCCTCCTCCTCCTCCCGCTCCTCCTCCCCCCCCCCCTCGCCCCTCCCATCCTATCCCCTTCCCCCTTGCCCCCCCCGACCCCCCTTAATTTATCAGGAACTTCTTGACACCATATTCCTCTTACACCTGGATTTCTCAGAGAATTTTTTTCTAAGTTTGAATAGCCACCCTGGTTTAGAGGTGTGTTGGTGCTACAAAACATATCCCCAAAAAAAGTAAAATAGGGTTTGGAAAAGATGGGACTAACTGCATCTAAAACTAATTAAAAACAGAATAATTGCCCTTGTGGCAGGTGACAATAGCTACCATTACAATTCCATTGAGTTGTTATGCTAATGGAATCTTAGTTAGACATTAAGGGACCAATAGCATAGGTCACACTCCAGGATCACTGTTGATACAGTGATGGTGGAATATCATTGGCAAAGATAAGTTCTGAGTCCATGAGTCCAAGTGAATTGGGGGAGGGGATGACTGGTGAGAGGGGAGAATCTGGCTCCTCTGAGCTCACCAGAGTAGTCTTCTCCCTAAATTTTCCTTACCTACGTTTATGAGTCAGAACTCTTGTGAGGGTGTATGTGCTGTGGGGGTAGGAAATAAAGAGGATAGGAACAGGTGGCTCTGGGACTCACAGTCTGTCTCCTTCAACCACTGGCTGGTGTTGGGCCACTGGTCTGCATGTTTCTGGAGATGATAATGCTGCTTCTCTGACTGAGTGCAGGGAGTCCATAAAGATGCGTTGCAGGAATAACAAGAGGGGCGTCTTGTTCTCGGAGGGACTAATGTAGTTGTGTCGCTACCAGAGGTTAACTTCGAGAGAATGTACAGAATAAGCACTCGAGGTACTGTTGCTAACCTGGCCATGGTAGTGGCAATATTCTGTACCATTGGGATTTGATGAAAGCAATCTTAGGTCCTTGGGTGCCAGAGCATGAGAGGAAATTGGAGTTTTTGGATTTTACATTCTTTAATTAAGGTAGCATACTTTGGTGAAGGCGGGGGGGGGGGGGGGGGGGGGGTGATTATCTACACAATTGAGACAAAATGATGGTTATTCACATTGCAAGTTTTCAGAAAGTCCCGAATATTATGTTGTTGGCATAACCGATAGATGTCTGCCTGGAGCATTTTCATTTAGAGCACTGAATTGGGTGTGAGGAAATACACCGTCACATCACAGTGGTCAACCATGATTTCAACCCTTTCAGGAAGTGAATCCCTCTCAAAAGTGAGGGTGAATGCACTGCTGCCAACCTTGTTATCATACATGGGCTGAGGTACACAACTTATGAAAGGGACTCCCCCTTGCTTCTCAAAGTTTCCTCATAATTCTTCATCTGCATGGAGTGTGCAGTTCCAGTTAAAAGTTAATATGGTTAGGCTCTTATGTGGTGTTATGCTGACAGTATGTCACCAAGTTTCTAGCAAGAGAGTATGGTTCAGGACTGGGTGGATTCACTGGTTTGGTTCAGATAGAACCATTTCTTTGTTTATTGAGGGAAGAGATTTCTCCAGATAAATGTTAGATACCTGCCACGATGCTGCCTACTCTGGGTGAGGAGTCTTCCCTTGGGCGCAACCTGGCCAAAGAGATGGACCTCTGACTTGGTAGCCATTGTGATCCACACATTGGCAGGGAGCTACCATGATGGGGAAGAAAGGAGTGGTAGTTGTGCGAGGTGTGCAGCAGAACATCTGTGAAGTTTGGAAGGTGGGTGAGCAGACACTGGTGAGAGTAAAGATATGAGGGCATGTCCCGAATTGTTCTTACACAGCTCAGTGTGGCAATTACTTCATTTGGTATCAACCTTCCAGTGGTATATGGAATGGCGGGATTTGGTGCGATTTACCAACAAGACCACACAGGATGCACTATGCACCCAGATAATTGGCAAATTTCATGAACAGCGACCATTTAACATTGATGTGACATCTGTTTTCCATACGCAAGGCTCGGAAGTCTTGTGAAGTGATAGAAAATGCTCTGATTCAAAGCAACAAAAATCTAAGAAGTGGTCATATCTGCTTTTCTGCTTGAACTAAAGATGTATTGGATGTTTGCCATAGGAACAACCCGTGCATAGGTAGAGGTCTTAGGATGAAGGACATGGTGATTAATTTCTTTGGTATTGTGTATTAGTTTCTCCCTACAGACATTTGAGATCTATAGGGATTGGCCATGCTATGTATCGATTTCAAAAATACTACATTTAAGGATCAGTTGTATATGTGTATGACATTGGTGTGGCAGTTGCTGGTAGTGATTGTTGGTTGTGCCCCCCCCCCCCCCCCTGCTCCCCTCCCCTCCCTCAGTGTAGACTGCATAGGGAGTAAGGAGATGCTGGTATTACTATTCAAAGACAGCCTTGACAGGAAAATAACTGCTGGTGGGAGGTACTGGCTATATAAATATACTTGGCAAGGCTTATTAAAGTGAGAATAAACCACTCTGAAACTGCTTGGTAGATTAAAACTGTGTACTGGATGAGAATTCAAACTTTGGCTCTTCGCTTTTCGCAGGTAATTAGTCTTTTGACTGAGCAGCTGAAGCGCAACTCATGAGTTGCCGTCATATCTTTACTCCCTCCAGTCTCTCTTCTCTTACCTTCCAAACTTCACAGAAGTTATCCTGCGTAACTTGCAGAACTACCACTCCTTTCTTCCACATCATGGTAGCTCCCTGCCAACGCATGGATCACAGTGGCTACCAAGTCAAATGTCCATCCTTTTGGCTAGGCTTTGCCCAATGAGAGGCTGCTCGTCCAAAGTGGGCAGCGGTGTGGCGGATATCAAACGTGTATCTACAGAAATCTGGGTTAGTTTTCAGTAGATTTTTCATTTGAGTCACAAATTGATGAAGCATTTTTTAGACTACATATTACTTCCACACTCAAAAGTATTTCACAGATTTATAAGGTCCGTAAGTTCTGAAGTGTGGCTGATTTTGTCACCTCCATAGCAACTAGTTACGTCCAATTCAGCAATCTGAGAATTCTGTGTATTATACCCTCTCTCATTTTACCATGTATTAACTTTCCTTGTGTTTTCTTTAATATCACGAAATCAGATGTCAGTGACATAAAGATGCAAATTTATTGTTTGTACATGGTGCCATGAACAATTGTAATTGATTAGTGTATACAGATTGACAGTGTAACTTGAGATGGAAAGTACTTTTTTGTTATGCTTAATTGCCAGCCCATGTTCTTTACTATCTTGAACTTTCCTTTCTCAGATTAAGTGTGTTTATCGTATAGTTATTTATTTTTTTTTTTTCCAGATGTTGAGTTATTAAGAAACTCTGAGTTGTCGGAAGAGATTACTTCAAAATCCTCAGTGCATCAATCAAAAACCCAATTGCAGAAGTTTGTTCCAGGAAGACTAGAACAATCTTTGGATGAGGATAATAGTCAAAATTTGTTTTGTAAAAACTTGATGGAGAACTGTAATGTTACTGAAAGATGTGTAGTGGGCAGCAGGTATGCTTCATTACAAACTGAATATGTTGACAGTGAAAATGGGAGGGAAAGTGGACTTATGGACACAAATGTGAGTGGTGGCATGCTGTGTGATGAGAAACTGATGTCAGCAGACAGATCAGATGGAGACAACCAAATGTCTGCTGATGTTCACTCAACAAACTCTCTTCAGCAAGATGTTTCTGAAAGTGAGTATCATGTTGTTGATCCTAGTATCAGCTGAGGTAGTATATTTATGTCAAAAGTATCATCTTGAATAGCTGTGAAAGCAACTAAACTCACCTTCTTCCTGTGCTGTTTAGCTAATGCAGACAGGGAGTACAACACTGAAATATATGTCTTTAACATATACAGTAAAATTTCTGCTGGTTTCTCTGTATAATATTTTGCAGTTGTATCTTACTGTCTGCTTGAAGAATAGCTGGGCCTCTTCAGAAATTTGATCATAAAGAGGGATGACCAAGAACTCTGTATACACACTTCCTCCACTACCATGTCACAGTGTCTCAGTGAACAGACCTCACTAGGTGGCAGTACAGTCACACAAGAAACATTGAACATTTTGGATCTAGCATGGTTTCATGTTATGATATATTAAAAAATTTATAAACCTCAAAGTGCTATACAACAATTATGAAGAACAGTGTCATACTGTCACTGCCGGCACAAGAAAATGTGTAAAGTTTGTGTAAGTCAGTAAGTGCACTCATTCTCAAATAATGGATGAAAGTAGTCTGGGTATTTGTGTGTGGTGAGTTAAGATGCAATAAGACATACACACAATTTATAACTGTAGTACTGGTCTTACTGTGTTCAGTCAATCATACCTCTTAATGAGGAGAGCCTTTTAAATTTTTAAATCTGACCACTATTTGTATAAAATATTGAAAATCAATTTTTCTCCACTCTGGAAGCCATAAGATATGCAACTTGGAACTGTGGTATGGGTTCTGTGCCATGGGATAGTCATACAGTAATACAGATGCGATTTTACTTTCCAAAACTTTGCTACTGGCATTGGAAAGGCTACAATTCTCAACATCATACAACATAAACAAAACAGATTTTCACCAATATTAATTATTTTTGGTTTGTTGAAGTCAATACAAAATTTATATCTGGCACAGACTGTTGACTCCCAAAGATGAAGACAGTTTCCCAGATTTTCATCACTTTGATTGCCACATAATCATGACTTACTGAGTTTCATAATAAAAAGAAACCTTTAACACATATCGGTGGATAGAAACATTTATAAGTCTTTTACAGCCTCATTATGGAGACTTGTAAGCTCTTTCCGAGGAAAAAGTTCATATAACTCCTGAACAGTTTGTGTAAAAGAACACATCTTCTCAATGGGAATTACATTCCACGTTAATGAGTTCCATATGCAAATGAACAGCGGTGGCATCAGCTTGAACAGGAAACAATTTTGGAAACTGTCCAAAACAGATGTGACATTGAAAACCTCCTGAAAATGTTTAGAAAACTGTACCTGTATTTCTTCCAACACCATAGTGAATTATTCAAAATCAACATTTTCTTTAAAATCACATAACTTAGGGAAGTAGGCAGTGTTCTGTCTCAGAAGTTTTTAGTTCTGCAATGTGATTTTCTTCTTAAATGCATCCACTTTTTCCATCAAATTGGAGTCGAGTTGCATCTCCCTTTGCAAAGACTTAATGAAGGTGTTCAACTGTACAGTCATATCCACGAAAATGCAAGATCTATGATTCATTCTGGACCTTCTAATTTTGGTTCCTGATTTCTTTTTTGCTTTAAAAATTGAACAAATATCTGAAATCAGAAAACTGTTCCAAGCATACTCCTTGACTTAACCAACATACTTCACATTAATCTATAACATCTCCATAATCTTCATTCGCTTCCATCAAGAATATTTCAGACTGACCATATAACAACCCATGCGACATAAGAGATTTACTATTCACACCACTGATGTCATCACATGCCCTACACTTGCAGATATAGAACAAAGTGCTTGTTGATATAGAAAACAATGCATACTATACAAATTGTAATTTTCTGGTCAGCAATGCTACAAGATCATACACTCAATCAGTGGTAACTGCCACTGACATATTCAAGTTCTGGCTAATGTCTTCAATTTCCACTTAAAAGGTTTTCAGCAGGTTGATGCCTTTCATTGTGTCTTTCATTGGTACCAAATCTAACAGTTTGTCACGTGCAAATCAGTGTCAACACTGTGAACATACGTGGGAAGCTGTCATGTCTGATATGAAAGTTGGCAATCGATAAAGAAACGAATTTGAAGGCATTGACAGTTAACTGCCTATAGGCATCCACTGCCATGACAGTTACACAGCAATGGCAGTATCCAGGATAACAAAGAAAAGTTACAACAGTTGTCAGCCAGCTTGCTACAGGAGAACATACAACAGCATTATCTGTGACATCCTTCCTAATCAAAGCAATGTATACAAAGTACATCCAGACAAGAGTGTGCAACGTCATATCGATAAGTGGGCTAATACTTCTGAGTGCTTTGAAAATTTTAGGTACCGAAGTAACATCATATACCCTCTCAGCCTGTGATTTTTCATTTTGTTTCCTCTTCTTCTGGGTACTTCACTTTTTTGTCATGCGTTGTACACTGAATTTTTACACCCACATACAATGATTTACGGCAGGAAACTCGTGTTGGGATCGGCTCACAGCACAGCACTGCATCTTTTTAGGTCTGCCGACTATTTGCTCTTTCATTTCCAGATATATTTTTAATTTCTTTGTGCACTGTGTTATAATGCCATTCTGTAACAAATCTGTGGTGCCCAACAATTATGCAACAGCATAATAGACTGAGAATTGTCATCATTCTCATCGATGAAAAAAAAAAATCTGCGATTCCCACTCATTTTTGAAGGCTTGTGAAGATGTGTTGCTAGATTGTTTCGTTTTGTCTGTATGTTCTATTACAAGAGCCACTATGCTTATAAACTGCCTTTGTACAGGGAGAAATTAGTAGGGAATAAGTAGTGCTGCAACCTCAATTCTGCTGAACAGAAGAAAATTGCACTGACAAAAAGGTGCCAGAACAAATAAAGTTGCAGTGCACTGCTAAATGAAATTTTGTGCTGAGCAGTTCTGAGAAGGTCTGAGCAAAGCAAAGAGAGACCTAATGAAGCTGAGACTTTCCTGCACACTTTGCAGAACACTGTGCATTCTGTGGCCAATCCTAATTTAAAGTATAACTCACGGTTCCTGGAAATATAGTTACAAGTAATGTAGTGCTCTACTTATTCTTTGTTGTAGGTGCATGTTTCTATCATACTGTTTGTACTGTTCTCTTTATTACCACAGTAGCCTGTAAAGAAATGTGTCCCACTTTTCTCTGTAGTAATTTCATAAAGTTAATGTGTAATATATTACTCCTGGTTGCAACAATGTGTTCACCCTGAGTGCTGTTGTGCATGTCAGGAGAAGTTTCTGCATTTAAGCCTGGGGATGATTGGACAGTATTTCTACAATCCTTAAAAAGTGTTCTAGTCTTGGCCTATAATGTTGGTGTAAGAGACAGTGACTATTCTATGAAGAATTCTATTAACAGGAGCGCAGAATGGCCCAAGTTTCCTATGACATCTTGTTTTGACAGTCTTCTGCAACCCGTCACCAAATTTTGGGAGTGTGCTGCTGTGATGGTTTGCACCTTATGGTCATAATCTGTTAGCATCACGCCACAGCAGTTCCAAAACATAGTCAGCATCATTTCCCCGTTGATGGTCAGGTGAATCAACTCTTTTATTACTTGCTTTGATTCTTCGCATCTGGGTAGTGGTGATAAACACAGATCTCATCTGTGTTGATTAGACAGCTAAACAAGTCATCTGAATTGGCCTGATAGCTGCAATGTCTCCAGTGCAAAAATGATTTGGTTGGCTTTTTGAAATGATGTGAGTAATCATGAAACCTAGTGGACAGCAACATTCGTCATATTGAAAATGCCATGCAAGATGTTGAACACTGTGATAGACCAGTCTTCAAGCACCATAGCCTCACTTCTCTTGCTATGCATATTCTTTGCAGATAAATGGTCTGCCACTTCATTCTTCTTTCAAACAGAGGACACAGGGCATTTGTGCAAAGATTTTGGCAAAGAGGATCAAGCTATTGTAGTAGGTGGAGTGGGGAAAATTATAGCATTAGGGGTGACCTGGATGAAATAGAACTAGCAACTACACACACAAATGTGAGTTTTGTGGAGGTCCTGCAGCACCATGGATAGCCCTGAATCAACACTGCTGTTGAGCATGAGAACACTGAGTTGAGCAGGCTGCTGCTGATTGAAATGAAATCTCATGCGAGTGCAGTGCCTGTTGCTACAGTGAGGAGATGGGGATATACTAGACATGATCTACATCTGAAAAGGAGAGGAAAAGGTAGGTTGGCTGAGTTTCTTGCAGATAATATAGTGGTGTCCACCATCACACAAGGCAGGATCCCTGTGGTTACTGGTGTCAGAGAGATTAGAATCAGGATTCAGACACCCTGTTTTGAAAGAAGTCAAAATAACAGAAGAGCTTCACAAAATGCTTAACCATGCACAGAAAATTAAGGTTAGCTTATTTCATCAAAATATTAGAGTGTTGATTAATAAGTTAGGTAAAAGAGCTTCTTGTCTGTCTGAGAAATATACAGCACTCTGAAAAGATACGCATCGTGTGCCTATCTGAGCACCACATAATCATACATAATCATAGGCTTAGATAAGTTACATATAAAAAGATTACACTCCAACAAGTTACTCATACTGAACTAATATGGGAAGATGAGGAGTTGTTTGATATATTAAGACAGAACACAAGCTCAAAAACAATCAGAGAAGTAGATTTTCTAGTTATGAGCACATAGAAGTGTGTACTTGTGAATCAGTATTGAAAAATACTGAACTTTTAAATTGGAACTGTATGTAGATCTCCACTGGGAAATTTTGAAGTGTTAATGAGGAATCTGGATCCCTTACTATGCTATCTGTCAGGCAGCAGCAAGCAGTTATCAGTCTGTGGTGACTTCAGTGTAGATTATCTAAAGGACTCTGAAAATTTTTGAGGAAAAATGATCTGGAAACATTGTCTGGATCCTACAATTTCATCTCGGTAATTAAGTTTCCAGTATGTGTGGATAAAGACAGTAGGACCCTTATTGATAGTATTTTCTTTGGTCAAACTCAGAGCAAGAAAATGACTGTGTACCCGGTAACATGATAATGATGCATAGTTAGTTAGGATTGAGAAGATATTGTCCTACTGCATGGATTCTGCTCAGTGGAACAGCATGGATACTCCTCAATGGAAATCAGTTAGAATAATTAATGGCTCCAGGACAAGTATTTATAAGAATAGTTTACAGGAGATTAACTGGGTTGAAATATATAATGAGCCAATTGCTGACATAAAATTTAATCTATACTATGATAAAGTCATGTCATTATTTGAAAAGAGCTTTCCGCAAAAGCTAATCAGAGAGGACATTAAACAGCCATGTAAAAGACTATGGATCACTTGAGGGAATAAAATATCTTGTGAAAGGAAAAGGGAAATGCACCTGTTGGGAGAACAAGTAGATTTTCCATTTGCATACTACAAAAACTACTCAAAATTATTAAGAAAAGTTATTAAAGAATCAAGGAACATGCACATTATGTAAGAAATAAATAATTCTTACAACAGACTTAAGGCTATAAGGAATGTAGTGGAACGAGAGAGAAGACAGCTAGCCACATTACAGGATAACATCATTATTGAGCTGAGTGGAAGGACTATAAATGATAAGTCACAGGTAGCAAATATATTAAATAATCATTTCTTAAATGAAGTAGAAAGTATAGGGACAGACAGTTAAAGAGTATAACCACAGCAGTATGTTGAAAAAGCAACCCTCATAGATTTCAGTCATATGAATGTATCACCAACTTCTTCTTCTGAGATTAAGAAAATTATACATTCACTCAAATATAAAAGCTTATATGATTTTGATGGTGTTTCCAATAGAGTACTAAAGATTAGTTCCCATATAATAAATCTTGTCGTATCTGAAATATGTAATGCATCACTACCTCAAGCAATTTTTCCAGAGACTGAAATATACCCTTGTCAAACCCTACATAAGAAGGGTGATATGAGAGATGTCAATAACTACCAACCTGCTTCACTGCTGACATCATTTTCGAAAATTTTTCAGGAGGTAATGTATTCTAGAATGGTATCACACTTGAGCAAAAATAATATTCTCAGCAAATCATAGGTTGGATTTCAGAAGAGTTGTTTTACTGAGAATGCCATTTACATGTTCACTCACCATATTTTACAAGCATTAAATAATAAAATAGTGCTGGTATTTTCTGTGACCTGTCAAAGGCATTTGACTAAGTGAATCACAATATTCTTCTAGATGAATTGAAGTTTTAAGAGTTTGATTGTATAGTCATCAAATGGATAATGCCATATCTAACCAAAAGAATGTAGGAAATTGTACTTAGTAATTCAACGAATGTAGTCCAGGGATGTTGTCGTGACAGCAGAAATCTTGTGTGGTGTCCCCAAAGGCTCAATCTTAGGTCCAGTATTGTTCTTCATATATGTAAACGATCTTGTGTCTAATATACAAAAAGCAGAATTAGCTCTTTTGCGGACGATAAGAGTATTGTAATCAGTGAAAGCATGCATACAGAAGCAGAAGAAATGGTAAACAATGTTCTTAAAAATACAGCTGACTTGTTTTCTGCACATGGCCTCTCTCAGTTTTAAAAATGTGGAAGATATTCATTTCTACACACCTAGGGGTACTGCACCAATTATAAGTGTAAAACACAGTGAGGAAATAATAAATAGGGTGCAAACTTCAAAATTCTTAGGTTCCCATACTGATAAGAGTTTCAACTGGGAAAACAAACTTTGGAACTCCTGAAATAACTTAGTTCAGCCTCATTTGCTCTTAGAATCATTGCAAATCTTGTGAAGAGACAAATCAGTAAGTTGACATATTTTACGTATTTTCATTCAGTAATGTCATATGGAAATAATGTAAGGGGGTAAACCCTCTTTAAGGAAAAAAAATCCTTATTGCTCAGAAACATGCTGTAAGCGTAATATGTGGTGCACAACTGTAGTCATCTTGTAGACATCTGTTTATGGAGTAGGGCGTTCTGACCACTGCTTCAGAGTACATGTATTCCATTGTGAAATATGTTGTAAATAATCCACAGCAATTCAAAAGGAACAGTGCTGTAAATTTTTTAAAACAAACCTTTATAAATTTTCACCATGTAGCCATATTTAAAAAATTAATTTGCAATGTGTATGTACAATGACTTGTTCCACATCCTTAAGATTGATCATGCAAATGATCCATTGAACAGCTAACTAGCTAGCTAACCAACTAACATACTTACTTACTTACTTACTTAGTTACTTATTTGATGACACTAAAATTTATATGTTGTATGATACTGCATTGTTGCTTTACACTTCCATCAACTCAGCATAGATTGTTGCGGTGTTGTTCCCCTTCAAATGCAGAAAATTAATTACAATGTGATACTCAACTGCATCAATAGGCTGTACCATTTTGCATTAGCCCCTTTAGCAATGTGCAACAGTACTGTAGTGTGGGGATTTCAGTGTGCACCAGGACTGCCAACATATACTTGACACAAATAAAAAAAATGAGCTGCCGTGCTGAAGGTGCTAACCACTTGACTTGGATGTTTGAGGAAGAAAATGTGAACTAGGGTCTTGAAATAAATTTTGCAAAGATAATGTGTTTTATTGTAGGTTGTCATATAGATTACTTGAGTTTTGATTGGAACATTGTTAAGGATTAAAAAGAATTCAAGCGTCTTAAATCTCTGTTTGATATGCATCCATGTTGTAAGGAGGATATGGAACATCAAATGAACCAGGGACAGGAACAACTAAGGAGTATATGGTTTATTTTACAATGTCTGTTCTTTCAGATATGCATGCTTGTCTGAAGGAACAGACATTATAACATAAACCATGTAATATGTGCCTAGACAGGCAGGAGGATGAGAATGAGGATGAGGATGATGATGATGAACATGAACGACAACATATTCTCTCTTTCTCCCTGTTGTGGGAATCCAAGTAAGATTTTGAACATTAGAGGATGTAGACAGCGTGGCATAGGTAATTTTGAATTGGTCTATGAAATGTGCATGGGTAGTTTAAGTGGTTAAGGCAACCTGTCTGGATAAGCAGGAAATCTGGGTTCGAGTTCTGGTCTGGCACACATTTTCATGTGTCACTAATAGGTGGCATCTCTGTACGTAATACAGCTGACGCTAAAGAATTTGCAGTTAGCAAATAAATTTCATATGTGGCATATGTTTGACTAAATGTATAAGTAACTACATTAAAGTCAGTTATAATGTATACTGATCTAGTGAACTGCTCTCTATAATGTAGAAGTATAGGGTGTTAGGAAAATAGTGAGGAAATTATGAAATATGAAGATGAATGTAATAAGAAAATGCAGAATATAGAGCATGTGCCAAATCCGTACATATTAAAATGTATGTATGTACGAATGCATGTATGTATATTTCCATCTCCTCCTAAACAACTGGGCCAATTTCAACAAAACTTGGTACACATATCAATTACTGTGTGGAAATAATAGCTATGCGGGAAGAACTACCTACCTATCAAAGAGGGATGGGGGTGGGGGAAGGAGTGTAGCCCATGATACACAAATACCCAGACTTTATTATGCCAGTATTAGAGAATAAGAGCACTTGGTGACTTGCAGTAAACTCCGCGCATAATTTCAAACCTTTATGAAACTTTCTCTCACTGACAAACCCCTAAAATGAGGAAAGGAAAAAAGTTTATTGCTTACTACATTTCCATTGTTCATGCAGGAAAACTGCTTCATTAGGCATAACATTTTAACGTATTACTTCTTTACATCTGCATTCATGAGAGACTTCGCAGACAGTATTAACATACACCACTGAATGTATCTGAAAAATTACATCATTGTATGACATGTACTTCGGGAGATATGACATCATAAACTTTGAGCTGTGTGAAACGAAACTGCAGTGCAAAATCTGCTAGAGATGCAAGTGTAATATGTTAAATATATATGACAGTATTATGAGAAAGCTAGATTGCTACTCACCATACAACAGAGATACTGAGTTGTAAATTCTCTCTCTCTCTCTCTCTCTCTCTCTCTCTCTCTCTCTCTCTCTCTCTCTCTCTCACACACACACACACACACACACACACACACACACACACACACACACACACACACACACACAGACAGACAGACAGACAGACAGAGTGCTGCCAGAGACTGCAGTCGTGTGTGTGTGTGTGTGTGTGTGTGTGTGTGTGTGTGTGTACAGAAAGTGGGGAGGGGGCGGGGGTGCAGGGGGTAGGATGAGTAGGTGGACAGAGAGTGGGAGTGGTTTGGAGTAGGCGGACGGAGAGTGGGAGTGGGGAGGGGGGGGGGGGCTTGTAGTAGGTGGACTACTAATAGAATTAGAATAAATACATATGTGGGCAATGCCAGGCACTCAGGTAGTATAAGAATAAAATCATAAATGAAAGAATCAAGATGACTGCTGGTATTATATAAGAATGTTCCGAAAAGTAGGGCCCTCGAATTTTTTATGGGAAAACTCTTAAAGCTTGTTGAATGAAATAAACGTTATTAACATTCCGTGTCTGTATTCTTCATGTCTATCTATTTATTTCTTAACATAGTCACCCTAGTAACAAACACATTTTTGCTAACGAGAGACCAGTTTGTTGATACTATCACTGTAGAATGTTTGACTTTGTTGATGGAGCCACGTCATCTCTACTTGCACAGCTTGATCAGTATTAAAGTTAAGTCCAGTGAAGTGTTCTTTTAATTTTGGAAACAGATGAGAATCAAATGGGGCCATCTTGTGATGGAGGATGATCAATGACAGTGAACCCAAAGTGTTTTATTGTTGCAGATATTACAGTGCTCGTGTGTGGTCTGGCATTGTCAAGCGAAGGAGGGAGTGTCCATGTGTGGACGAACACTTTGAATTCGTGCTTTCAGTTTTCTGAACTGTTTTCACACACTTACATAGTTATGTTACACACCAACATGCTAAGTGTTACAATTTGGGGACTTCTAGAGGCAGAGGGTTGCAATTTGTGCCACCAAAGTGCAAAAGTCAACAGAGTAATATGCATCACATGTTATAATTCAACTGATATTGGGAACAGAATAAAAAAAATTGGAGGCATTACTTTTCAATACAGCCCTGTGAAAGTGATGCAGTGGGAAAGATAGCTGTGGTAGAGAACACCTAACAATGGTGGTGGTGTAAAGGAGACCTGTAAATGTATGGACCTAGCTCACTTGTAAATATGAGTTACTCTGTGGAGAACAAGGGGATAAAAAGTGCAGGAAGAGCCATAAACAGTGTGGAACAGGGGGATGTCAATGTGTGTGGTAGGGACTTGTGGTATATTGTATGCTGGAAATGACAAATGTTGTAAAACACAAGTAAAAAACAAAATGTAATTAGCAGTGGGGCCTAATAGTGTGTAGTGTTTGCTGATAGTGTCCCCCACGTGGTATGTTGGTTGTCAGTTTCTGAAAGTGTGGCTCTTGTCTCCACTGAACAGTTAAAAACCACATTAGAAAAATCCTGCCAGCATGCTGAAATCTGAAGGGATGTTTTGTTCTGTAGCATTTTGTTGGACATAAATGGAACCTATCAGTCAAACACAATGGAGGTTTTGGAGAGACGTCATCGAGTGCTACCATTTAACGGAGGAAGAGCTCCACACTGACAAGTCCAAGTGAATATTGTGAATAAGAAAAAGTGGGTTTGCACACTTTTTAGAAAAGGTGACTGCCCTCAGCCACAGTACGGGTTTTTAATGCAGCATTGCTTGAATATGGCATGAATGTTTTGAAAGTGGTGCATTTTGGGATTCTACCTAAACCATGAACCCACAAGCTAGAACTGGTTTTAACATTCGCATGTCATTTTGAAAGTTGCAAGTAACATTAAGTATGGCATAGAAAGTTCTGGCAGAATGTAAATAATTTAGGGGTAAAAGCTAACATCTCACCAAATAGTAGGTTAAGTAGTTGACAAAGAAGGCTGAAAACTTCGCCAACTTTCAGATGGACACACACACACACACACACACACACACACACACACACACACACACACACTTGCCTAAAAGCTGATAATGTTTACAGGACATTTACAGGGATATAGTTGTGTCATATTATGTGACCAATCCATTGTCGTCTTTGCTCTGTTGTTCTCCTAAATCACCTTTCTTCATCAGTTATTTGCAGAACTTCCTGGTTGATGGTTTTATCTGTCTGCTTTATCTTGAACAGATGTCTCCATTGGTGTAACTCATACTTGAAGAGATTTCATTTCGTTTTTGCCTATTGTCCTCATTTCACAGCAGTACAGTGCTTTGATCCAAATGCAGATGTTAACCACCCACTTCTCATGCAAGTATTCATGTTGTTTCAACAAAGTATTTTATATTTATTCACAAACGTTGCGTTTGCTACTCTAATTCATTGTTTTATATCGCTTTTGCTTCTCCCGCCTTTGGTCGCCGTACTTCCTAAATATTTGTATGAATTTGCTTGTTGTATTTTGTCTCCACTAATTTTGATGTTTATTTCTCCAGGTTCCTTGGGGCACACAGGTATTTTTGTCTTGGAGTTAGTACTGTATAAATAACTTCTAAGATTGTTTCCAGATTTCTTTCATCTGGATCTAGCACAGCTATGTCAGTCACAAACCTAAGCATGTATATTTTTTCTCTATTTATTCTGTTACCTGTACAGTATACTTTGCACTCATTGACTGCATGTTTTGTGTAGATGTTGAATTGCATCTCAGTCTAATCCCTTTAAGAATTCTAGCGTCTTTTTAAGAATTTCTTATCTTTAGTGTCACTGTTTTTTATTTGTATAATTAATTTATTCTTCTGTCTCTGTAGTCCAGTTTAACCACTTTTAAGTTGGCAGTGTGGAATGCTTTCCTTTGTTTGTGGAAACTATACAAATTTTTCTGTTAATACCAAAGCTTTCGTCAATTCTACCGCAAAGACTTCTCTCGTGTTTCTGCCTTCTCGGAAACCAAATTGATATTCATCCAAACTGGTTTCAATTTTCATTTTTGCATCTGTGTATTATTCTTGTAAATTTGTAAATATTTTCAAAGTGAGAGTTATGGAATGCTCATCGTCCTGTGTTTTCCACATGTAGCTGCTTTTTTCCCCTTTGGAAATGATATTTTTCTTAAAGTCTTCTGAGAAAATATTAGTTTTTTATGTATATTAAGACATGTATCATGCTTCATTTCTGGGTCTAATGCTTTAAGCATTTCACTTAGGATGATATGAGTGTTGCTAGCCTTATTTTCTTTCAGATAACTGAATATTTATTCAGAATAATGTTTTCTAATTTCAGGTACAATTTCAATTTGTCCTATTTTCCCTTATTTTTCTGTTCTACTTAATTGTTCGGACTCTTCAATATACTGGGTGTCCAGTGTCCTGGAAAACAGGGAAAACTTGGGATTTTTTTGTTCTTGAAAACTCTGGGAATTTTTGCATTTTGCCAAAAAACCTTGGAAAAGGCATGGTGTCACATTTGATTTTGGGCAGAGGCATTTGGTTCCCTTCTGTGTGGCTTGCTGCAGTACTATGCTCACTGTTCACCTTCAGCTGAATGCTGTGGGACCATCCTCCACTGGGATTTTGGTATCCCCTCCCATTGATCACTACGATGCTTCAGCTAGCCAGCCAGCCCAGCCTGGTGGAGTCCAGATCAACTGTGTGGAGGTTTGTTGCTGTTTGTGGAATGGCTAGCATGCCTGTGACTAGCATGGCTGTGCTACCCTGGTTTGTTGTTGTCGTAATTTTGTGTGTTTGTGACACAGTGTGACCAGCAAGGATGTATAATGAGTATTTGGTGTGGTTTACATTTACTCTGTCCAAATGTACTGACTTGTTTGCTGACATGGTTTTATCACTAAGACATGTGCCTATAGGGGAGTTTGTGGCCTGTTCAAATCCATTTCTTTTGAATTAGGGATACTAGGGCATGACAGGTTTGCATATACTATAATTTTTTGGATTTACAGTAGATTCCTGCTATTCCAAACTAATTAGGGCTGAACAGTGTTTGGCTTGGTGGGAATTCGGAAGAGGCAGATTTCATGAATAATACAGGGTGACACAAAAAAAATGTGAACATTTCAACAATCCAATAAAACTAAAAGTGATGAAGGAAAGAAACTGCATTCATAGTAATTGAAACCTTACAAGTTTGCCATTTACAAAACATTGATGGCATTTATAATGTTTTTAAAATTACATCCTTTCTATGGCGTCTTCGTGTACGAATACATTTGTGACATCTGCTGTCGAGATTCCTCATTAACTGCTGCAACATCTCAGCTGGCATACTGTAAATTGCATCCCAAATTCTCTGTTTTAACTCATCCAGGGTTTTTGCTTGAGTTGTGTAGACTTTGCTCTTGAGGTAGCCCCACAAGAGAAAATCAGATGGGTTGCCAATGTGTCAATAACTGTCAGTGCTGAAAGTTACTTGGAGATGTTACGAACTTTCGTTACATGTGAATTGAACAACTTTCTAAATGTTCAAGAAGCCCAATTTCAACAGGACGGTGCAACATCACACACTGCGTGGCAATCAATGGCATATATGCTAGAATTGTTTGGCAACCGTGTCATCTCACGATTTGGTAACATTCCCTGGCCCCATAGATCGCCAGATTTATCCATTTGTGGTGCATCCTAATATGAAAAGGCTGGTTGTTCAGGTTTTTGTAGATTGTCCTAATGTTAATAAGGCGTTCCAAAGAAAGCTGAAAAGCAAGAAAACACGAACTTGAGGGTAATCCAGAGAGTTCTGTGCTTTTGGACTTTTGGACATGTGGCTTACCTACAGTGCATGGTGACTGACAGGTTGTTCAGTTTCTGAGAGTTGTATATAATCTGTTTAAAAACGTTGCTTCCCACCACTTCTGGAATCCCTAAGAGTCATAGCTACTGAATAGTTTATTTCTTCATGAAGGGCATTCCATGTTTAGTTCCAGAAGTGTTATTTGATGCTGTCCATGAGAAGAGACATTTGACACGTCTCACTGCCTGCTTATGCCATTGCCCATGAATTCCAAAATTTAGCAGAGATCATGTCAGCAAAGGAAATCCTCAAAGAATTTGATGGGGATCATGTTCGAACCTGTCAGTTCTGTATGATGATCATTGAGGTTGAGAGTGGACATGAAAATGTGAAGAAATTTATCAAGGGTGCTTGCAGTCTCTTCCATAGCAATTCTAGCCTCAAAGGATATTTGCTGATAACTCCATTCTGGTCAAAAAATTGACTAAAGTCACTCTGATAGCCATTTGTATCATTCATGATTTGATCAAGGTTGCAGGTAGTGTTGGATGCTTAACTATTAAAAAGCAATTAATACACTACTTCCAAACTGCACTTGGTAGGCACAATGAAACCATAGCAGAGAAAAGTACAATTTAAAAGTTCTCAATAGAAAATGAAAGAAAGAAGAAAGTGAGTAAAGGTAAGCTAAGAGTGCTACAAAGTATGAAAACAAAACTCGTGGAAAGTGCTGAGATGTGACCACCTACCAAAAGCCTGAATATAGGCCCCGACAGTGGATGCATACTTTTGTTGATCCATTTTGCCTTCCACAATGACAAATCACCCAGATAATGCCATGAAAACATTCTGCAGACAAGAACACTCACTCCTCTGGCCTGGACGCTTACAATGATTGTGGCAGGGTGTTTGCTTTCACATGTTTCATGCCAACAGACATCCATCTCATGGAGCATAAAACTTAATTCATCTAAAAAGGCCACCTGTCGCCACTCAATAGACATCCAGTTGCTATACTGACATGCAAATTCCAGTCTTTGTAGCCAGTGAACAGCAATCAGCGTAGGTGCATGAAATAGGCGTCTGCTGTGGAGGCCCATACACAGCAGCGTTTGCTGAACCGTCATTGAGAATTCCCTGTTGGTAGCCCTTGGTTCATCTGGGCAGTCAGTTGCTCAACAGTTGTACATCTGTTTGCCTGTACACTTTTCTGCAGCTGTCCTTGACCTCCGCCATCTATGGGCCATGGTGCACCAATGTTGCCTCAATGCCAGTTTTGGATAGAGCCAGTTTGTGAAGCACAGTATACTTTAACTAAGGCTGCATGTGAACAGTTTACAAACTAAGCCGTATTGGAAATGATTCCACCCATGGTCCAAGAGCCAGTGATCATACCCTTTTGGACGTCAGAAGAATCACTCCTTTTCTGCATTACGACCGAGACTGAACGGTTTCTGCATCCCCCAACATGCTTTATATACCCTCAATCGCTAGTGCTGCCACCTGCCATCTGTGAGTGGTTATTGCACGTTGATGTCGGATGAAGGCAATGGTCACATTAATGTGACTGGATTGTGTAATTTTCATTATTTTTTTTTCTCCAAATTACATTTGTCACTTAATTCTGGTGCCAGATCCTGGTACGTGGTTGAAATAAACCATGTTAATTTTAATATTTCTTCTTTTAACTCCAGGTATAGGCCTCATTATGTTCCTATATATTGATAAAACTTGTAGATTTTGTCATAAAATCAATTGAAATTGGTTAGGTTCTAAGCACAATGTGACCCTGGAAACAAAAGGCCTGAAAACACGTTTTTTTATTTTATTTTTTAGGGAGTCTTGGACACTATGATGCTCGACAGCTCTTTCTCTGTGCAAAAATCACGAAGTCTTTGTCCTCCTCAGTTTATAGTTCCTAATCCATTCCTTCTTGTCACTTCAGTTTGTTGTATGACTCCTACCACAGCATTCATGTCACCCTAAATAATAACATTCTCCACGTCTTCTTTAAGTTGTTCATACATTTCTTATATTTTGTTGTCGCCATGTCCAGATGGTAACATATCTCCTGGGATGACAGCTAAATATACTGGTCCTGCTTTCAGTTTAATTAGAATTATCCTGTCACTATACTGCAAGTAGCTTTTGACTCTTCTTCCCCTTTCCTTGGACAATAAAACAGCAACACCAGTTACTTTGTTTTGATCATCTGAGTATATTACATGGATACTGCCACTCAAGAAATCCTCTTCATGTTCCCATTTAATTTTTTTATTTCCTAATATATCTATTTGTAGCTTTCTCATGTCCCATTTTATGTTCTCGAGGCTACCACAAATTTTCAATGGTATTACATTCCTTGTTGCCACATTTATGTATATTTTCTTTGCTTTAATTTTATTCTTGTTTTGCTTACTATTATTAACCCCTCCCCTCCCCCCACCTATCCTCTCCTGGATATCTGAGTGAGGGACTATTTCACCACTGGAAAATATAGCCCCTGGAGGGTGCATCATAGATGTAAATGGTGTGTTGCAGTGAGTTGATTTATATGGTAGCTTTTCCTTGCTTTCCACATATCACAGTAAGACAGTTTGATGGTTACTGTCTTCACCTGTCTGTGTTTACTCTATTGCTGTACTGACTTTGTCTTCACTTATATACCGAGCGAGGTGGCGCAGTGGTTATCACACTGGACTCGCATTCGGGAGGACGACGGTTCAATCCCGTCTCTGGCCATCCTGATTTAGGTTTTCCGTGATTTCCCTAAATTGCTTCAGGCAAATGCCGGGATGGTTCCTTTGAAAGGGCACGGCCAATTTCCTTCCCCATCCTTCCCTCACCCGAGCTTGCGCTCCGTCTCTAATGACCTCGTTGTCGACGGGACGTTAAACACTAATCTCCTCCTCCTCCCCCTCTTCACTTATAATTCGTAGTGCAAGTGCTGCTGTCCACTTGTAGGCTAGTTTATTTAAGGTCCACTTTGAGTATTTCAATTCCTCATTACTGCTCATGTCTGGGAGCCTTTCCTCAATCAGCCTACTGGGGCGCCACCAGATGGAAGTGAAAACTAGCTAAAGTCTAAAAGAGTAATTTACTCATCAGTTATTTAAATTACATTAAGTAATGGTAGTAATTGTAGGACCAACTGGATTTTGGTCTTTGGAGCAAGCATTTAAATATGAGATTCTTATTTTGCAGCTGATTCATATGTTCTTATCTTCTAGTAGCTTGAATAAGTGGTTTGACATTGCTGTCTCTATCAACACAGAGCAATTACACTGGCATTTATTGTATTTTAAAATATGTACTGCGACCTACAGATGGCGTTGGATGAAGGAGGGAAACACTTTATCAAATCCCTTGTTACTTTTAGAGCTTAGTGGTTCAGACTACTACTGCAAAGGTTTATTTTTATTTACACGTCATGTTCCGTAGGACAAAATTGAATAAGTGGTTTGACATTGCTGTCTCTATCAACACAGAGCAATTACACTGGCATTTATTGTATTTTAAAATATGTACTGCGACCTACAGATGGCGTTGGATGAAGGAGGGAAACACTTTATCAAATCCCTTGTTACTATTACAGCTTAGTGGTTCAGACTACTACTGCAAAGGTTTATTTTTATTTACACGTCATGTTCCGTAGGACAAAATTGAGGAGCAAATCTCAAAGGCCATGGAATGTGTCAGTACATGAAATTACAACATAAAAGTAATAACAGATAAAAATAAAATGTTTATGAACCCAAAAAAAAAGTCAGTCCATAAGTTTAAGTAAAACAATCAACAATATAACATAAGAATCAGCTTAAGTTTTCAAGAAACTCCTCAACAGAATAGAAGGAGCGACCGATGAAGAAACTCTTCAGTTTCAATTTAAAAGTGCGTGGATTACTGCTAAGATTTTTGAATTCTTGTGGTAGCTTATTGAAAATGGATGCAGCAGTATACTGCACACCTTTCTGCATAAGAGCTAAGGAAGGCCGATGCAGGTTGGATTTCTGCCGAGTATTAACTGAGTGAAAGCTGCTTATGAGAGAGAGAGAGAGAGAGAGAGAGAGAGAGAGAGAGAGAGACACCAATGTCAAAATACCCAGACTAGTGAGAAGGGGTTGACAAGAGGTTTGTCAACTTACATCACTTATTGCACGAACCACCCATTACCGAGCCAAAAATATCCTTTCAGAATGGGAAGAGTTACCCCAAAACATAGTACCATATGACATAAGCAAATGAAAATAAGCAAAGTAGACTAATTTCTGTGTCAAACGATCACTTACTTCAGATACTGTGAAAATAGTAAAAATGGCACCCTCCATTTGACTGTACCACACTCAGACCCACATCACAGCCATGTTCAACAATGTGAAGAATGACCTTTTGCTATCTGTTGTTGAAGTAAGAGGTGAACCAATTGTGAGCTACTCCCTATATTCGGCAATTGTCCAACTTCTGGAGCAATCTTCTGTGATCAACACAATGAAACGCCTTAGTTAAATCAAAAAAATATGCCTAGCGTCCAAAACCTTTTGTTTAACCCAACCAGTACCACGTAGAGAAAAGAGAATATAGCATTTTCAGTTGCTAAAAGATTTCTAAAGCCGAACTGTACATCTGATAGCAAATTATGTGATATAAAATGATCAATTATCCCTATGTACACAGCCTTTTCAATAACTTCAGCATTATCTCTTTCTCCCTTTTTATAAAGCGGCTTTACCACTGAGTACTTTAATTGTTCAGGAAACTGACCTTTCCTAAAGGAAAAATGACAAATATGGCTAAGTACAGGGCTAACATGTGCAGCACAGTACTTTAATATTCTGCTAGGCACTCCATCATATCCATGAGTCCTTAGTCTTCAGTGATTTAATTATTAACTCAATCTACTGCTTGACTGTGTCACAGAGTAGTATTTCAGACATCAATCTCGGAAAGGCATTTGCCAAGAGTTATATGACTCCCTGCAGAAACTAAATTTTTATTTACTTCACCAGCAACGCTTAGAAAAAGATTGTTAAATACTGTACATATATCTGATTTATCAATAACAGAAATATTTTTACTGTTAACTGACTTTAAATCGTCAACCATGTGCTGCTGACTGGACACTTCCTTCACAACTGACCATATGGTTTTAATTTTATCCTGTGAATTAGTTATTCTATTTGCATACCACATACTCTCTGCCTTCCTAATAACATTTTTAAGCACCTGGCAATACTGTTTGTAATGGGCTACTGTAGCTTGATTGTGTCTACTTCTAACATTCTTTGTTCTACATGTTCTCCTTATCCCACTAGTCAGCCACCCAGGCTGCCTTTTACTGCTAGTACCCCTTTTAGAATGTTCTAATGGAAAGCAACTCTCAAAGAGCATGAGAAATGTGTTAAGGAAAGCATTATAAAGGGTGTACATCAAGTCCGGGAACACTTTCAATTATTTATTGCACAGGAACCAAACCAAACATTGTACAGATGTCATAATATGTCATTTTGAAGAAAAACCCTGAAATTTATATATATATATATATATATATATATATATATATATATATATATATATATATATATATATATGCCAGAGCTTAGTTTGGTAATTTGCCGATAGTCGGCGCTAGCGGCAAACTTGGTGAATCAGGTGCAGGGCGAGCTTTCTGTGTGCGGGGGACAGCTGTTTCATGAAATGGCCTCCCTGATCACCAGATCTCACTCTGTTTGACTTCTTTCTGTGGGGACACATTAAAGATCTGGTGTATGTACCGCCTCTACCACGTGATGTAGCAGAGCTCCAGGAGAAAATACAGGAAGCGACTGCCACAGTCAACAATGCCATGCTGGGATGGGTATGGCAAGTATTCGATTTCCGTATAGATGTTCGCCATTTCACTCATGGTTCGCATGTCAAATATTTGTAAAAATGCTTCGAGTTTCTCTTCAAAATGCAATATGTATGACATCTGTACAATGTTTAGTTCTTCTGCAATAAATAATTGAAAAATGCATTATGTATGACATCTGTACAATGTTTAGTTCTTCTACAATAAATAATTGGATGTGTTACCGGACTTTATGCACACCTTTTATTTGTGATCTATGTTATCGGCACTATAAACATCCTGCCATTCTTGTTCCTTGACGAGGTTTGAAAAACACTCTATTGCCGTTGGATTAGCTTTCCTGCATAGTTTGTAATTATATGTGACATTTGTTTGAGTACAAAAGCCTTTTAGTGTTAAAATTTGTGCATAATTGTCTGAAAGGCTATTCACCCTTTACTGACAGAATGCCCATCTAGTAATGAAGAATGAATAAAAATATTGTGTATGGTTGTGCTACTGTTCCCCTGCACCCTAGTTGGAAAATACTCAATCTGCATCAGATCATATGAATTCAGGAGACCTACCATCCTTTTTCTTGCCCAATCATATTCAAAATTAATATTGAAGTCCCCACATACAACTAATTTCTGTTACTTCCTATAAAGTGAATCAAGAACCCTTTCTAGCTTGAGCAGAAATGCTCTGACGTCAGAGTTAGGGTACCTATAAACAACAACAATTAAAGTTTAGTTTCACTAAATTCAACTGCCCCTGCACAATGTTCAAATATCTGTTCAGTGCAATGCCGTGATACATCTATGGACTCAAACGGAATACTGTTTCTTACATACACGGTCACTCCCCCACTCCGCAAGGAACCCTTTGAAAAACAGCCAGCTAATCTGTATCTTGATAAAGGAGGCCTCCAAATTGTCTAATTATTTAGGTTGTACTCCAATGTACTAATAACTTTGAGCCAACATCTATAAGCAGTTTAATAACTTTATCTTTAATACATCTTATATTTTGAAAAAATATGCTAATTCCTTCTCTACTTGGAAACATGACGTCGTCTGAATGTGATTCCTTAGTTACAGGGACTTCCTTTAAACAGGTATACCTATCAGCTGACTTTGATCTAGAAAGCGTGCAGCTCTAACACTAACTTCGACAGGAATTTTTCCTTGAGTGATCCCACCACCACCCACTACACTGTCACCTATAAGCTTTGCCAGCATCCCATTCCCATACATATTGAGATGCAGGCCATGCCTAGTGAAACTCGATCTACTGATAGACTCAACTGGCATCATTGCAATGTGACCCATGCCCTGTGCCATTAGTGCCTTCTCCAGCCCTATGTTAACACGCCTACGCTGAAACAGTTGCACGAAATGCACATTGGTGCCACCAGTTTGAATAGCCATCTTTTCAGGTCACCACCTACATCATTTTCCAGCCCCTATCAAGACCATTCCCTGCTCCACCCACTATCAGTACCTGATCCTCCTTCGGAAAATTCCTACGTAACTCCCCTATGCTGTCAGTCACCTGAGCCAACCCTACACTAGGCTTCACAATGCTGGTGACCTGGTACTCACTTCCCAACACTTCCTGCAACAGTTGGCCCACACCTCTACCATGTGAACTATGTAGCAGCAGAACCTTCTTTCTGTTAGATTTTGCAACTGACTTAGGCCTCCTAACTTCAGAGGACTGGTGCATTTTTCCTACAGCTACAGCTACAGCTACAAGAGGCTCCTCTCCACTCAACTCTGACATTTGGTCAAATCTACTGCATATACGCAAAGTACAACTGTCTCAATACCACATCCTCTTAGCTGTCTTCTTGCCAACAGCCAGTTCCCATTCCCCAGCACCCTTCTCCCTCCTCAACCTATCTAGTTCCTCCTTTGTGTATTGTAACTGCACCTGAAGGGCACAGATCTTACACTCCTGCTCCTCTATCAACTTATTTGTACTACAGATTTTGCAATCCCAGGAGAGGATCTTGCTAGAATGCCCACTGGATTCTGGATTCCCCACTGCATCCCCCCCCCCCCCCCCCCCCCCACAATGAAAATACTTTGAACAAATCCCACACCGTAACCCACTACTCACAAACCTATGACAGAGCCCACACTTCTCACTCGTGGTAAAATTTTACAGTTACTGAAAAAAACTAAAAGTCTACATTACCTAAGTCCAGTTACATAGCGGTCTCGAAATTCTCTCTCTACTAAGAAAGCAACAACTTTTATTAATACTACTAAACTACAGCTTATACCAATACCAACAAAACTTCAAAAAATTTATTAATTACAACCAAAAATTCAAATGGCCACTGGAACACTCAATTAAGTTAAAACAGTGAATGAAAATTTTACAAAAATATTTCACTTGAAACAATAAGAAACATCAGCTGAAAACAACCACATAAAATATACTAAATGACTTGTATGCACAGAAAACTCCAAAACCCACAATGAGTGCATGTTTCCAAAAGTTTATTAAATCATTATTTTGCCCCAAACAGCATGAAACACCATTGAAAACTATTAAATTTAATAACTGTGTAACGGTGCACAAGCAACTTTGTCAATACATAGCTTTATAATCGCTACCAAATTCTGGGGTGTCACTTCTTTTCATAACAGGACATTTTAGGTTGCAAAGTTGCTTGTGCACCGTTATACAGTTATTAAATTTAGCACAGTGGTACATCAAAGACTTTTTATGCCCCATTTTGCTGCCCTCGATGGCAGGCCATCCTGGGCTTATATTTCAGAAAGATAATTCCCGCCTGCACATGGCGAGAGTTTCTACTGCTTGTCTTCTTGCTTGCAAACCCTACTTTTGCCAGCTAGGTCACTGGATCTCTCTCCAATTGAGAACGTTTGGAGCAGTACAGGCTGGGCCCTCCAACCAGCTAGGGCTTTTGACTATCTAACATGTCAGTTGGACAGAACTCGGCACACTATCCCTCAGCAGGATATCCAACAACTCTGCCAATCAGTGCCAAGCTGAATAACTGCTCGCATAAGGGCCATAGTCAACCAACGAGCTACTTACTTGCTCAGTTTGTGAATTTCGCATTTTTCTGAAACAGTAATCGTTTGTCTGTGTATTTACATCACATCTACTGATTTCTGTTTCGTTAGGATAATTTGTCATGCTTTTTTTCTTTTTTTAAATGCTTGTTTATAACTCTTAGATATAATTGAAATTTTTGTTTTTGTATTTTCAGGTGTTGAATTAATAAGTGACACTGAGTTGTCAGAAGAAATTATTTCACCCCCTTCAGTACATCAATCAAAAACCCAGTTGCAGGCATTTGTCATAGGAAGACTAGAACAATCCTGGGATGAGGATAATAGTAAAACTTCATTTTCTGAAAACTTAACAAAGAATTGCAACATTACTGAAAGCTCTGTAATGGGCAGCAGGCATGCTTCATTAGGAACTGTAAATGTTTCCACTGAAACCAAGAGTGCAAATGGAAGTATGGATACAAATGTGGGTGGCACACTGTGTGATGAGAAACTAATCTCAACTGGCAGTTCAAATGGAGAAAACAAAGTGTCTGTGGTTACATCTGAGAGTGTGACTGTTGATGTACATTCAACCACCCTTCAGCCAGTTGTTTCTGAAAGTGAGTATCATATTGATAGTAGTATCAACTCTGATAGCATATTTCAGCCAGGAGTTTCACCTTGAATAGTTTTCGAAGTAACTACACTCCCTTCATGGGTATGCTGTGTTGTCTTTAGCTTTTGACAACATGGAGGTCAACATTGGTCATTGTCTTAACATATACTGCAAAACTACAAGAATTGCTGCTTTTTAGGCACTTTTTATATCCAGTCCACTGGAATAATAGCTGAACCTCGAGAAATTACATCTCAAAACTTAGTATACCATTCCCGACACTTTTTGTTGTCAGGCGTTTAGTGCTCCTCTCATATTTTGTCGTCGGTGTGTATTTTTATTCTGTAGTTCGTGCTATCCTTGTTATTGCTAGATATGTGCAACTTTTATCTGATTTAGTAAATGTCTGGAAATAGTTTAAAATAGGTACTGTTTGTCAGTTTTAGTAGAACATTTAAACAACAATAAAAATTGCAACTTAAGACAGTGATAAATGGGTAGATAATTGTGTCTGTTCCAAGAATTATGTGACATCCTTGGTTTCCTCTTGTATTTTCAGGCTTTGGCCACTCCAGTGTTGTCAATTGCAATATAGTATTGTAGTGACTTAGTCAGCCTGAAATTTGGAACAACCACTTGCTTTATCATCTGAAACTCACTCAACAGTTTAACAAATTACTTAAGTCAAGAACAGGTGTTAATTCAGTGAAAATGTTATGATGACAATTAGCTTAATGCTGTTAAATCTAATTATGTAACAGCAAGTTTGGTTACCTTGTTTCCTTTCAGGTAAATGACCTTAGAAGGGATGTTCTTGATTCCAGCTAGAAGTTACTGTTACATAGGTTTGCTGTTGCCTTTACCTTCTTGTGGGATGGTGGGGGGGGGGGGGGGGGGGGGGAAGAGAGAGAGAGAGAGAGAGAGAGAGAGAGAGAGAGAGAGAGAGCCAGCCTTTCTTACGATAATTTTAAAACGAATTGTCATTTTCTGTTTGTCTTAATAGTTCAGTACTGTATAAGTTTAAAAACACCGTAGCACACCATTTATTAAATGTTACATCTCATTGATGGAGTTCTTTCATTGCTTCTTACATAAGGATGTGTGGGTCTTTTTCTTGTGGGTCATCCTTTTCTTTTTTTTACCAATAATTCTATGAAGTATTGTATAAAGACTATAGGAATGGGAAAGCATTGTATGTGCAAAACAAAAGGTGAAATGTAAAATTCACTCTTCAAATATGCCTTCACAAAAGAAAATTTTCTTTATTGAATAGCTGCACCACTGCGAAATTGAGTCATACGGCACTAAATACTAGTGTTGCTGCAAAGTAGCTTAAATTGCAAAAGCCCAATAATGCACCAGTGCCTGATGAGTACCCATCAAATTATCTACAGAATATGAGAACGAATTGGTGTCACTCTTGGCCATAATTAACTGCAGATCCCTTGAGCAGAGACATGTACACAAAACTACTGACGTACAGGATCTGTCCCAGAACTTTCAAGTCAGGGCTGTACTACAGCCAAGGCTGGTGAGATACTTGTGCATGAGGAGGGTAGTGTGGCTCATTGTGCTGTGATACAGAATTAATTTGTTTATGATGGTAGATATCGAAATAGACGACAGAGGGACAGAGAAACAATTAAAATCGCTCAAAAGAGGAAAGGCTGCTGGACCTGATGGGATACCAGTTCGATTTTACACAGAGTACACGTAGGAACTTGCCCCCTTTCTTGCAGTGGTGTACCGTAGGTCTCTAGAAGAGCGTAGAGTTCCAAAGGATTGGAAAAGGGCAAAGGTCATCCCCATTTCCAAGAAGGGACGTCGAACAGATGTGCAGAAATGTAGACCTATATCTCTAACGTCGATCAGTTGTAGAATTTTGGAACACGTATTATGTTCGAGTATAATGACTTTTCTGGAGACTAGAAATCTACTCTGTAGGAATCAGCCTGGGTTTCGAAAAAGACGGTTGTGTGAAACCCAGCTCGTGCTATTTGTCCACGAGACTCAGAGGGCCATAGACATGAGTTCACACGTGGATGCCTTGTTTCTTGACTTCCGCAAGGCGTTCGATACAGTTCCCCACAGTCGTTTAATGAACAAAGTAAGAGCATATGGACTATCAGACCAATTGTGTGATTGGATTGAGGAGTTCCTAGATAACAGAATGCAGCATGTCATTCTCAATGGAGAGAAGTCTTCCGAAGTAAGAGTGATTTCAAGTGTGCCGCAGGGGAGTGTCATAGGACCGTTGCTATTCAAAATATACATAAATGACCCTGTGGATGACATCGGAAGTTCACTGAGGCGTTTTGCAGATGATGCTGTGGTGTATTGAGAGGTTGTAACAATGGAAAATTGTACTTAAATGCAGGAGGATCTGCAGCGAATTGACGCATGGTGCAGGGAATAGCAATTGAATCTCAATGTAGACAAGTGTAATGTGCTGCGAATACATAGAAAGATAGATCCCTTATCATTTAGCTACAAAATAGCAGGTCAGCAACTGGAAGCAGTTAATTCCATAAATTCTCTGGGAGTACGCATTAGGAGTGATTTAAAATGGAATGATCATATAAAGTTGATCGTTGGTAAAACAGATGCCAGCATGAGATTCATTGGAAGAATCCTAAGGAAATGCAATCCGAAAACAAAGGAAGTATGTTACAGTACACTTGTTTGCCCACTGCTTGAATACTGCTCAGCAGTGTGGTATCCGTACCAGATAGGGTTGATAGAAAAGATAGAGAAGATCCAATGGAGAGCAGCGCGCTTTGTTACAGGATCATTTAGCAATCGCGAAAGCATTACGGAGATGATAGATAAACTCCAGTAGAAGACTCTGTAGGAGAGACGCTCAGTAGCTCGGTACAGGCTTTTGTTAAAGTTTCGAGTACGTACCTTCACCAAAGAGTCAAGCAGTATATTGTTCCCTCCTACGTATATCTCGCGAAGGGACCATGAGGATAAAATCAGAGAGATTAGAGCCCACACAGAAGCATACCGACAATCTTTCTTTCCACGAACAATACGAGACTTTAATAGGAGGGAGAACCTATAGAGGTACTCAAGGTACCCTCCGCCACACACCGTCAGGTGGCTTGCGGAGTATGGATGTAGATGTAGATGTAGAATATTTTTTTAGAGAGATTCATTGCTTTAAACGTACAAAACCTTTAAAATCTTCAAAGTACATTTCTTCCGCATCTACACTTTGCTGCTGTAGCATCACTCAGTCTGTACAGGTTTCCTGGATGGCAAGGCATCATGGGAGCCACCTTAAGGCAGCACATTGAACCCTCATTTACCCCCTCCAATGATCTGTGATGGTGTCCTTTCAAGCTTCTTTTTATTCTCGGAAACAAAAAGAAGTCTGTTGATGTCAAGTCAGGGCTGTACTACAGCCAAGGCTGGTGAGATACTCGTGCATGAGGAGGATAGTGTGGCTCATTGTGCTGCGATACAGAATTAATTTGTTATGATGTCTTTCCTAACGTGTTTCAATCCATCCCACTAGTAAGCAAGGACTTGAGTGTAAAATTGGTCATTAACTGTTTGTCTTTGAGACACAAATCCACAGTGCATTAGACCTTTTGGTATCAAGAAAAGACAATGAACATTGCCTTAACCTTGGATTTGCTCATGCGGGCTTTCTTTGGACGAGGTGAATTTTTTTGTGTGCTGCTCACTGCTTTATCTTTTTGTTTCTGGTTCATACTGTAAAATCTTTTTACTTTTGCCTATCACTGTCCAAAAAGTTAAGATCATTTTCATGGTATTCCAAGAACTCACTATACTTCAGCACATGACTTTCCTTCTGTTCATCAGTCATCTCTTCCAGGACCATTCTTGCGCGCACTTTTTTCATCCGAAATTTGTCTCAGAAAATGGAATTAGATTTCAGCATATCACAATCCTCTGCTATCATTCTTGAACTTAAGCATCAGTTCCCATTCAAATGTTTCTCACTTTCCATACATTTTCCTGCATTTGGGACATTGATGGGCACTTGTTGTCATTTATGTTTTCTTTTCTGTCTCACGTCTTGTGCTACGCATAAACTCTTGGCTGGGACACCAATCCCTCCTCTAAGAAATCCTGAATCGCCCACCATCTCACAAGGGAAATTCCCTATCACACCCCACTCGATTTAGTGATAAGATGGCCCAGTGTATAGCCTGTTAAAATCTGAACACAGATCAGGCATTGGAACGGGAAGGAGGTGAACTGAACTGTGAAAAATAAGAAACAAAATGGAAACAGTGAACAGTCCAAGCTCAAGATGTGCAACATTGAGAACATTGGAAGAAGCATGGTGTCGTGGTTGTGTGGTCATGGTGTTGGACTGCAAGGTGGGAGAACCACGTTCAGATCTCTCTCTTCCCCTTTTTCTTGTCCCTTCTCCTCTTGTGGTCTTAGAAACTGTCATACTATATGTCAGTTATAGAATATGATTCATTTAGTAAGAGTATATTACCTTCGCAAGTAAATGTGATGAATAGTGAGAAGAGGCAGGAGGCCATATAGACCTCTTATCGAAATGAAAACAATAAGTAAATGGATGTGAACTGTGTTACAACAAAGGAATTCATGAGTCAAAACTTGCAAATAGGAACGCAAGAGTCATAACGTGTGGTACTTGTGTGGAAGTACTAGACAGTACGTACGTCTGGAGGTCTCTTCCTTACACCTCGCTGTTGCAAATGGACGTTACACCGCTACAAACACACTAATTTGAATACAGCGGACAGACATGTCAGTGGTTGTATGGACAGTTCATAATACTGTGAGAAAAAGGAAAAGGGGGGTGGGGGGGGGGGGATGGGGCATGAAGGAGATTTGAACACAGATCTCCCAATTTGCTATCAAATACCGGGACCACATGAGCACGAGGCCTTGGCTATTCGACTTCACTTGACGTTTGGATGTTTGCACATCATGAGCTTGTACTGTTCATTGTTTCTATTTTTCTTCTTTCACAGTTCAGTACACCTTTCTCCTGTTTTCATGTTTCAACTTTGTTCAGTTTTTGATGGGCTATCCACTCGGCCATCTTACCACCAAATCTGAGAGCAGTGTGATGGGAAGTTTCCCTTGTCAGAACCAGATTTTTTAAGTTAAATGCAAAATTTAATTGCGAATCATTGCTCCATTAACTGTTGTATCTTGAATCTTGACACGTCGCCAAAACACACTACTCGTGAAACGCGATTAGAACTTACGTCAGCACCCGTAAATGATCAAGCAAGCTCACATTCATTAGCCAAGACCCCTCGCCATCATTCCCATCAAAAACAGCATTTCTATTGCCCTTGTGCTTCACTGGAGAACTATATTCTTGAAACTTTATGGGTACACTCTGAATGTTACTTACATCTCTTTGTAGCAGCGTCCTACTATGTATCGAGTTCAGACATTATGTCCTAACTGTAACAAAATAAACTCCTACTTTGAAATTGGCATAGGTTTGCAGGTTGATTTTATGTTTATAGACTTTTGAGTCAATACTACAGTGATTACTTCTAAAGAAATTTTATTTGTTTGGCATATTTAACTAGTTTTGTGAAAGGATAGAAAATTTTCTGACATGTAGGACCCAGCATATTACCCTGCATGGATATTTCAGACAGAGTAACATCTTGTGTGTCCCAGGGAAATGTGATGTAACTGTTGTAAAATAGTGAAGCCTGTTTCACATTTTGATGATACCCCTCCTGAGGTCATTCAGTGCGTGAGGAACATTTCAGTGACAACACACTGCAAGAAGTGGCATTGTATCAGCAGGTACCTCAGGTCATTCCATTTCTTTTGTTTCCTAGATGAAGATGTTACAGGTTTAACAGTGTGCATGGGCATTATCATCTTGAGAAACAAACCCATTTTAGGGATGTTGTCTATTGTGTTGACCAATAGATTGAAAGATTTTATCTTAGGTATTGCACAGCCTTCAAGTTAGCTTTTTCCTGGTATTGGTAATCTATTCTACAGTGGACACCCAAGTTATATTGCAAGTATTCTCATGCTCACTTTCTATGCATACTGTGGTGGTGTTGGATTTTGGGGGGGGGGGGGGGGGGGGTAGCTGTACAGTTGTTGTTCATAATGGATGTTCAGAGGCTAAATTGACCATGTAGAGATGGTTGGGTACTAACTGTGTAACAGAGCCCTTCCAGTCGCCTCCAAAAAATTGCATTCTTTTTGGTATATCTGCAAGCTGTAATTTTTAGGTAGAGGCCGCCAGCTGATGGCATTGGCTGTGGGCAATAACTACAAGGAAAGTCTTAAATATTTTGCTGAGTTCACAATCAGAAATGAGAGCAATCTAATGAAATGAGCATGTGAGGGTGGTGCAAAACCATGCCTCCCCCCACTCCCACTTTTTTTTTTTTTTACATAGCAGACAGTATTTGTTGCAATCACAGGCATTTGTCATATGTTGTAGATATCAGTGCAGAAATTATATCAAAATGAATTGCAGAAATATTAGGTCTCAGTGAAATAGTAAACTGGTGCAAAAACTGGCAACTATCTCTTACATTTGAGAAATGTTATTAATGGGACACTTCATAAAAGTGTAGTATCTTAGACTACAGGATTAGAAGTCCCAACTAAAGCCACTCATGTGATACAAGAACAGCGAAACCTCTATATAACATTTTTAAGGAACCACAAATTCTGAACATTCTATGGAGGAAAACACTATTAAGAGGAAGACTCCCAAAAGATGATGATAAAAGTCAAGTCAAATTTTCGTGAGGAAATACTGCAGAAAAAATCCAGTAAATAGTAAAAATAAATAAAAAAAATTTTGGTGCAAACATTTGCATTAATAATGAATTTGTAAAATACAACTTCAGTCAAATTTTCACATAAATCTTTGAATTGGAACAACTTTGCCATCACATACCTAGGATTTTTTGAAGTAGTCAAAACATATTTGCTTCCTATTTCTTATGGATTGTATCAGAACCATTTCTTGCTCCAAATGAGAAAGTTGTGCTGTAGTTGTCCTCTAATTTATGGGCCATCATAAACTTTCTGAATGTTTCATGTACTTTTGGGGTGCACCTCA
This sequence comes from Schistocerca serialis cubense, assembly GCF_023864345.2. Lineage (NCBI taxonomy): Eukaryota > Metazoa > Arthropoda > Insecta > Orthoptera > Acrididae > Schistocerca > Schistocerca serialis. Next base: position 698,619,168 of record NC_064640.1, on the reverse strand, counting down.
GGTGCATCGTGTAATAGGGGCACAGTGTTATACACACTGTACAGATGTTCACTATTTGTTCATGTGAAAACACACAAAATTTCACCAACAAGACAAACGACAAGCACAATGTGCGTCACATCTCGTGTGACTTGGACACCCTCGCTGACATGTGACTCAGGCTGAGCACAGCCTTTCAAATCCTGTGCAGATCCACAGAACAGAAAATGAGGCATCTACACCAGTGGCTTAAACAGTAAGAGGGAAATAATTGGCTACATTTCAAAAAATATGAATGTTACATGGAGGAAATCATTGTGGGGAGGAAATGTGCTAAAGAGGAAACTTTAGCATTGTGCATATGGGCTTTTGTTAAAGACCGTAAAAGATGGACCTAACATAGAGGAAATATTATTTGGAGGAGCATTGAAATATTTGGTAGTAAAAATGCATAGAGATACAGAGTGAAATGACCACATCGGCAAATGGCTGGCTGTGTCTGATTGGTAGGATGCTAGGAAACTGCAGTTTGTTTACGAAACAGATCACATACAAAACACTTTCCGGTCATTCCACGTCAAATCATCCAGAAATTTTAGAAAATGACACCCATCGTCACGCAAATCCTTGAAATTTTGGGTAGTGTAAGTTTACCTAGATATATTCACATTTCCAAATTGTAAATGTTGCAGGTCAGTTTCTTTATCACTTATGATAAATAAAGTATATCTAAAAACAAAGATGATGTTACTTACCAAACGAAAGCGCTGGCAGGTTGATAGATACACAAACATAAACATAAACATACACACAAAATTCAAGCTTTCACAACCAACGGTTGCTTCATCAGGAAAGAAGGAAGGAGAGGGAAAGACGAAAGGATGTGGGTTTTAAGGGAGAGGGTAAGGAGTCATTCCAATCCCGGGAGCGGAAAGACTTACCTGTGTGAGCGCGCGCGTGTATACCTGTCCTTTTTTCCCCATAAGGTAAGTCTTTCCGCTCCCGGGATTGGAATGACTCCTTACCCTCTCCCTTAAAACCCATATCCTTTCGCCTTTCCCTCTCCTTCCCTCTTTCCTGATGAAGCAACCGTTGGTTGCAAAAGCTTGAATTTTGTGTGTATGTTTGTGTATCTATCAACCTGCCAGCGCTTTTGTTTGGTAAGTAACATCATCTTTGTTTTTAGATATATTTTTTCCCACGTGGAATGTTTCCCTCTATTATATTCGTATGATAAATAAAGTTGTATAGATGCAGGAATTTAGGCTTTCGTAGACGAGCTCCTTTATAGTTTCAAAATTCAATACAAAGAGGAAGGTGAGCTCCTTTATAGTTTCAAAATTCAATAAAAGATCAAAGAGGAAGATTTATATTTTTATAGTCATGGTTCTTGTAGTGAAAATCCATCATCTACATCTCAAACAACTCTGCCCCCCCACCCCACCTCGCTCGCCCCCCCACCTCTCTCCGCCCGCTCGCCCCCCCCCCCCCCCACCCTACACCTCGTTCCGCCCGCTCGCCCCCCCCCCCCCTACACCTCGTTCCGCCCGCTCGCCCCCCCCCCCCCTACACCTCTCTCCGCCCGCTCGCCCCCCCCACCTCTCTCCGCCCGCTCCCCCCCCACACCTCTCTCCGCCCGCTCGCCCCCTCCCTCCCCCCCCACACCTCTCTCCACCCACTCCCCCCCCCACACACCTCTCTCCACCCACTCCCCCCCCCCCACACACCTCTCTCCACCCCCCCCCCCCACACACCTCTCTCCACCCCCCCCCCCCCCCCCCACACACCTCTCTCCACCCCCCCCCACACACCTCTCTCCACCCACTCCCCCCCACACACCTCTCTCCACCCACTCCCCCCCCCCCACACACACACCTCTCTCCACCCACTCCCTCCCACACCTCTCCACCCACTCCCCCCCACACACACACCTCTCTCCACCCACTCCCTCCCACACCTCTCTCCACCCACTCCCCCCCCCCCCCCACCTCTCTCCACCCACTCCCCCCCCCACCTCTCTCCACCCGCTCCCCCCCCATCCCCACCTCTCTCCGCCCACTCGCCCCCCCCTCTCTCCGCCCGCTCCCCCTCCCCCCCTCTCTCCGCCCGCTCCCCCTCCCCCCCACCTCTCTCCGCCCGCTCCCCCTCCCCCCCAACCCCTCTCTCCGCCCGCTCGCCCTCCCCCCCAACACCTCTCTCCGCCCCCCCCCACACCTCTCTCCGCCCGCTCGCCCCCCCCCCCCCCGCTCGCCCCCCACCTCTCTCCGCCCGCCCGCCCCCCCTCCCCCGCCAACCTCTCTCCACCTCTCTCCACCCGATCGCCCCCCCCCCCACACACACACCTCTCCACCCGCTCGCGGCCCCCCCCCCCACCTCTCTCCACCCGCTCCCCCCCGCCACAACTCTCCGCCCGCTCGCCCCCCCCACCTCTCTCCGCCGCTCGCCCACCCCACCTCTCTCCGCCCGCTCGCCCCCCCCCCCCACCTCTCTCCGCCCGCTCGCCCCCCCCACCTCTCTCCGCCCGCTCGCCCCCCCCCACCTCTCTCCGCCCGCTCGCCCCCCCCCACCTCTCTCCGCCCGCTCGCCCCCCCACCTCTCTCCGCCCGCTCGCCCCCCCACCTCTCTCCGCCCGCTCGCCTCCCCCCCCACCTCTCTCCACCTCTCTCCACCCGCTCGCCGCCCCCCTCTCTCCACCCGCTCACCCCCCCCCCCCTCTCACCTCTCTCCACCCGCTCGCCCCCTCCCCCTCTCACCTCTCTCCACCTGCTCGCCCCCTCCCCCCTCCCCCTCTCACCTCTCTCCACCTGCTCGCCCCCTCCCCCCTCCCCCACCTCTCTCCACCCGCTCGCCCCCTCCCCCACCTCTCTCCGCCACCCCACCTCCATTTGGGAGGACAACAGTTCACAATTGCATCTAGCCATCCTGATTTAGGTTTTCCGGATTTCCCTAAATTAAACTGCTTCTGGCAAATTCCGGGATGGTTCCCTTGAAAAGACATAGACTACTTTCTGCCTTAATCTGATGGGACCGATGACTTAACTGTTTGGTCCAATTCCCCAAACCAACCCACCAGTCTCCCCCCCCCCCCCCCCCCCTCTTCTCCCTCCCAGCTGTCCTTTCCCCTCTCCCCCCTCCTGTATTCAGCTTTCTTATCTTGATCTTCATTTCTCCCCTTCCCCATTAGTTATAGGGGGTCTTATAATTTTACATGTACACTGTTCAGCCGAAACCTTATGACCACGTGCTTAATAGCCTGTTTGTCCAATTAAATCCATAACTTACTCTGCATGCCAGTGATTCGACAGTATGTTAGTAGGTTTGTGGAGGTATGTGGCATTAGATGTCTTTGCACAGGCCATGTAATTCGCTTAAATAATGGACCTCTGTTGCGTATTTGGTGATAACGCCCAGTAGCAACCCAGGTGGGTTCCATATGATTTGCATCAGATGAATTTGCTCACCAAGACATCAACATGAGTTCACTGTAATGCTCCTCAAACCACTGTAGCACAGTTCAGCAAAAAACACAAGACCCTTAACTTCAGCAAAGTCATCATATTTTGCCGTGAAATGGAAATGAATGTTAAACAGATGTGGAAGGAATAACTCTAGATTAGGGTAAAGAGGAAAAAAACCTGCCATTGATGTAATAACAAAACATAGATGTTTATTGTAACATTCAAAGGCAGTATTTATCGGTTTGATATTGAGGCTTGCCTGAAGCTATGACAGTATTAATCAATGCATATGCTGCCTGATGCGCTGCTTCTCTTCAGAAGGCAGGCAAGTCACATAATGCTGCTTCAAAACTGTCACCTCAAAATGTTGGGAAAATTGTAGCTTAAACAAAGGACTCTAAAGGAGTTGGTTAAAACTTAAGACTTTACAGCATTTGAGATCTCATAGGGTGAAAAGTCTCCTATAGGTGTCCAAATGAATCTTAAAGAACCACACACTTCCTTCACTAATCATTGTGGCATAATTGCTTGCTTCATTGCTTCTGGAAGGAAACAGTTATGACAAAAAAAAAAAAAAAAGATCATTAATGTGGCCCCCATATTACAGTGGCACATAGGAAGATTCTCAACATGTGTAGAGGAACTGTGTTTACCAGCTCTACCGTATCTGCTTACCAAAGACTATTTCAATACAAAATACAAAAACCTCCACACAAAGCCTGACATTATTCAAGAAAGAGTTAAGGATGCAGTGTCTTCCCCAATAGCAACATCATCTTTCAGCAATATAATTGTCTGTCTCTCGGAGCCAGAACTGTGCTACAATGGTTTCAGGAGCATTATGGTGAACTCGTGTTGATGTTTTGGTGACTCAGTGCCACATTCCCCTCCATCTCACATTTGTTGCTAGTCATATCCTATTTTGTTCATCTTGCAGTTGGAGCAAGTGGAGAAATGATTTCCTGTGTGCTTCTGTATGAGCCCTAGTCTCCTTTATTTTCTCCGTACAGTTCCTATGCAGTCTCTCATAAATACTGGTTTTCTAAACTTCAATAGATTCCACTATAAGATCATCTTTCCTCCAAGGATTCTCATCTAAGCTCTTGTAGCATTTTTGTAAGACTCTTGCACTTACTGAACTGTGACTGGTAACGAATCTGGCAACATGTCTCAGAATTGCTGTCATGTCTTCCTTTTATCAGCTACATCATCCCCTGCATGAAAAAACAATGGAAGGTCTTCACAAGAAACTCTGCAGATTATTCCTCATAGTGAGAGGCTGCAGTGAAATTGATGCACCATGGTGAGCACCTAACACTTGTCCAAAAGGTCGAGTTACTGAGATCACACATTCGTGTAAAGGACATATGCCTATGCTTATCTTAGACTCAGCCATTAGGGTTTCCTCTTTCTGATCTTCAGCTTTCTGTCTCTGCTCAGTGGGAAGTGGCTAAAGATTTGTCTTGTAATAATCTATTTTCAGTGTAACATATCTCAGAAATTTAGCTGCTGCTGAATTGAATCTGTAAAAATTGTGTATCGTAGAAAAAAAGTTTTAGTACTTTTATTTTCCTATTCATTTATCAACTGAGTTACTAATGTAACTGTTAAGTGTTGGTGGTCAGCAACAGTTTGAAAAGTTTGTAAGGATGTTGCAGGCTAGGTTATGCTGCGAAATAATGGTTTGGAAAAAAATTATGTATGTTTTGTCATTTCTGAGTTAATTAGAAGTGAATTTAGTCAATCAGGCCATTGGATGCACAAATTCAAGCAGCCCACCAGAGACAATTAGTGTCAGTTGTTCTCATAACACAGATGATACACTATGTGATCAAAGGTATCTGGACACCCCCCAAAACATACATTTTTCATATCAGATGCATTGTCTTGCCACCTGCTGCCAGGTAATCCATATCAGCGACCTCAGGTAGGCATTAGACATCGGGAGAACAGAATGGGGACCTCTGCGGAACTCGTGGACTTTGAACGTGGTCAGGTGATTGGGTGTCACTTGTGCTGTATGTATGTGTGTACGTGAGATTTTCTCACTCCTAAACATCCCTAGCTCCACTGTTTCTGATGTGATAGTGAAGTGGAAACGTGAAGGGACACGTACAGCACAAAAGCATACAGGCCGACCTCGTCTGTTGACTGACAGAGACTGCCGACAGTTGAAGTTGGTTGTAATGTGTAATAGGCAGACATCTATTCAGACCATCACACAGGAATTCCAAACTGCATCAGGATCCACTGCAAGTGCTATGACAGTTAGGCGGGAGGTGAGAAAATTTGGATTGCATGATTCAAGCGGCTGCTCATAAGTGGCACATCACACTGGGAAATGCCAAACGACACATCACTTGGTGTAAGGAGCATACACATTGGATGATTGAACAGTGGAAAAACATTGTGTGGAGTGACGAGTCATGGTACACAATGTGGCGATCTGGTGGCGGGGTGTGAGTATGGCGAATGCCTGGTGAACGTCATCTGCCAGCGTGTGTAGTAGGCCAACAGTAAAATTCAGAGGCGGTGGTGTTATAGTGCGGTTGTGTTTTTCATGGAGGGGGCTTGCATCCTTTGTTGTTTTGCATGGCACTACCGTAGCACAGGCCTACATTGATGTTTTAAGCACCTTCATGCTTCCCACTGTTGAAGAGCAATTCAGGGACAACAGTTGCATCTTTCAACACGATTGAGCACCTATTCATAATGCATGGCCTGTGGCAGAGTGGTTAGATGACAATAACATCCGTGTAATGGACTGGCCTGAACAGAGTCCTAACCTGAATCCTATAGAACACCTTTGGGATGTTTTGGAATGCAGACTTCATGCCAGGCCTCACTGACAGACAGACGTCGATACCTCTCCTCAGTGCAGCACTCTGTGAAGAATGTGCTGCCATTCCCCAAGAAACCTGATTGAACTTGAGAGTAGAAGTTGTCATCAAGGCTAAGGGTGGACCAACACCATATTGAATGTCAGCATTACCGATGGAGGGCACCACGAACTTGTAAGACATTTTCAGCCAGGTGTCCGGATACTTTTGATCAAAAAGTGGTTCAGGTTCGATCCTTACCACCGTCCCATTGTCCAGTTTTTGTATTCCTCTCTTGTTCAGTTTTAGGACTACAAACGAACAACACATTTGGCAACACTGTTTCTAGCGGGCTGCTGGAATTTGCAGGTGCAATGGCCTGATTGGCTAACTTCAGTGCTAAATAACTTGGAAATGGTGCTGTGCATCATTTTATTATTATTATTATTTTATTATTATTATTATTATAATGATTGTTTCTTAGCACAGCCTACCGCACCCCCCCCCCCCCCCCCCCCCGCTCTCTCTCTCTCTGTCTCTCTCTCGTGTGTGTGTGTGTGTTGTGTGTGTGTGTGTGTGTGTGTGTGTGTGTGTGTGTGTGTGTGTGTGTGTGTGTGTGTGTGTGTGTGTTCTGCTGTAATGAGAAGACTTGTATATTTGTCCACCTTGAATCCACGATAATTTTTGATATTCCGTTTCTGTTTAGTTGTTTATCATCTACAACAACATTCTTCTCTCACTGCGAGTTTTCCTACTATAAAAGGAAACGTTTAATGGTCCCAATCTCTGACAGCATTTTATTTGGCATTGTTGGTCTTGGAGGGGGTCAGTTATTTGTTTCTAGAATGTTTGCCCTTAAGCGCTGACATATAAAGGCGAAAGACAGCTAAAGTATGACAAATTTTTCCCTGATATAGCAACCAGTTTATGTTTCTGTCATACTGTGATAGCCTCTTCTATCTGCTCTCCTCACACACCTCAGCAGAGATTAACTCCCCATGGATGACCTGTAATACCAATTAATGAGGTTTTAGGAACGTTTGGATATCGATTTATCAGCTTTAGATATTTGCTTGAACACTTCTGATAGAATAGTTTTGTATCGTCTCTCTGTCACAAGTACTGGGTACTTATAGTGTTTGTTAATTATAATTTATAAAATTTGTCACTTTTCCTTTGTTGCATATATTTTTTATGTCATGCAGTACTTTTTTTTTCCAAGGGCATGAATTAATAAACCACCATGAGCAGTTGGCTGAAGCTTCAGTGCTGTGTGGCACACACATTTCCTTACCAACTGGAAATGCTGACATTACTACTAAAAAAGCAGATGAAAATACTACCACAAATGTGGTTGCTGTGCTCCATCCTAAAGTGATTATATCAGCAGACCAATCAGGAAGAGCAGACCAAATTACTGCTGTAATATCTGAGAATTTAAATTTACAGTCATCTGCCTTCCCTCATATAAAGGCTTTTGAAAGTGATTGTGATGATGCAAGTATTGACCCAGAGTGTATGTTTCGATCAGAAGTGTCAGCTATAGTACGGGATATTAATAATTTGGAGAAGTATGAAACATATTCTTCACCTGCATCTGAAACTTGTGTTTTGGACAGCAGGATCTCTTCTGATGTTTCAGGTACACTATTGATAAGTAAAGGATTGATAGCTTTAATTTCCTTTTTATGAATAAGAATATAAGATAATTTTTTCTTCTTCCTTTTAGGGGTGATGTATTGTTCAAAGGAATACAGTTCCTCAACTGATGAAGATATTTTTGAAAACACTTTTGAAATGATGGAAAAACTGTTGAATGGTTTTGAAATGAAGCCGGACTGTGCCTGTGAAGTGGAAGCAGGCAGTGGACATGCATATGAAATGGAGCCGGACCGTGTGGCGGGTGCACGCGATGTGGAGCTGGACCGTGTGGCGGGTGCACGCGATGCGGAGCCGAACCGTGTGGCGGGTGCACGCGATGCGGAGCCGGACCGTGTGGCGGGTGCACGCGATGCGGAGCCGGACCGTGTGGCGGGTGCACGCGATGCGGAGCTGGACCGTGTGGCGGGTGCACGCGATGCGGAGCCGGACCGTGTGGCGGGTGCACGCGATGCGGAGCCGGACCGTGTGGCGGGTGCACGCGATGCGGAGCCGGACCGTGTGGCGGGTGCACGCGATGCGGAGCCGGACCGTGTGGCGGGTGCACGCGATGCGGAGCCGGACCGTGTGGCGGGTGCACGCGATGCGGAGCCGGACCGTGTGGCGGGTGCACGCGATGCGGAGCCGGACCGTGTGGCGGGTGCACGCGATGCGGAGCCGGACCGTGTGACGGGTGCACGCGATGCAGAGCCCGACTGTGCACGACCCTGTGAACTGAAGATGAACGCTGCTGATAATTTGGAGAATGTAAAGTTTGATGTTAAATCCATAAAAAGTGTTCAAAGAGAATCACGATGTGAAAGATTCTTAAACAGAAGAGTCTCTGGGAATATTTTCTATCAAGCAAGATGTAAGTACTCATATTTGAATTACAGTTGTGATGCAAACTGTTATTTGTATCATGTTTTGGTAGATACGTTTTTCACATTTTTCCTAATGAGCCAGTTATTCACACTTTCAACCACTGATATCAGACTGTGTTGCCTCCATGATCCTTGATACTCGAATTTCTATTAAGGTGAGTCGACCATAGGTAAAATTTACTAATGGTACCTATCACTTAAAATTTTCTGTGACTTCCACCCTGTGCCTCTTTATTTACTCAAACATTTTTTCAGGTGACTGTCAACAGCATCAATATAGTTGAAGAAATGCATGATATACAATGTGCTGTCTTACAGCATTGTAGACAATGGGATGTGTATCATACGTTTTCCTTTATTTACTTACTGTGTTTTAGAAAGTAACAATTTGTTTGCTAGGTGATCTGCTGTCTATTTAATATGAAAATGAGATAAATGTGGTGCATCTTTGAAGAGTGTGTATTATGTCTGAGTACTTATGTAGCAGACAGTCACTTATTTTCATGATTGTATGCCTATTCTTATTTTGTCAGTGATTAGACAGTTAGTTTCCTGTTCAATAAGTTTAATTGCCGTCCTGTCATTTTACAAGCACATACTGTACAGCACAGTTACTTGACTGTTTGTTGATTGCATGTTCTTGGTTCGAAAGACATTTTGTTTGTGATCTAAGCTCAATTGCAACTTGAAATACAGGTGTGAATAACTTAGAAGTTTTTTCAAAACATTGGGATAAATTCAACACTGGTTACTAATGAGGTACGTACTGATATTAAAATTTTATTTTGTTGGTAGTACTGCCACCTACAACTAGAAACATTCTTTCCTCCGTCATCTGGGTGTCACAGAGAATGATAGATGTGAATACAACTCTACCAACTCTGAGGAGCTTCCCTAAACACAGCAACTGTTAATCTTTACACCTGCTTTCTGCATTGCCCTCCAGGAAACCTGGTTCCCGACAATGCCCACTGCTGCTATAAGGGATATTACAGGAACCGTAGCGACTATAATAGTGTGTAAGGTGGAGTTTGTGTTTATGTCCTAAACTCAGTCTATAGTGTAACTGTGCCCCTTCAAACCCATCTTGAAGCTGTGGCTGTCTGAATAAGGACAATGCAGGAAATAACTGCCTGCAATGTATATCTTCCTCCAGATGGTGCAGTATCCCTAAATGTATTAGCTGCATTGGTTGATCAACTCCCTAAACCTTTCCTACTTTTCGGAGATTTTAACGCCCATAACCCCGTGTGGGGTGGCACCATGCTTGCTGGACGAGGCAGAGATGTCAAAAATTTACTGTCACAACTCGACCTCTGCCTCTTAAATACTGGGGCCACCACACATTTCAGTGTGGTTCATGGTAGTTACTCAGCCGTTGATTTATCAATTTTCAGCCCAGAACTTCTCTCATCTATCCACTGGAGAGCACATGACGACCTGTGTGGTAGTGACCACTTCCCGATCTTCCTGTCACTGCCCCTGTGTCAGGCCCACAGATGCCTGCCCATATGGGCTTTAAACAAGGCGGACTGGGAAACTTTCACCTCTGATGTCACCGTTGACTCTCCTCCACATGGTAACATTGATGTGATGGTTGAGCATGTGACTACAATTGTTTGTGCGGCAGACAAAACGATCCCTCACTCTTTAGGGTGCCCCCGGCGAAAGGCAGTCCCTTGGTGGTAGCCGGCAGTCGCTGAAGCAATTAAGGAGCGTCGGCGAGCTCTACAGTGGCATAAGCGGCACCCTTCCCTGGAGCACTTCATAACCTTTAAACAGCTTTGTGCCCGCGTTTGCCAACTTATCAAAGGACGGAAGCAGGAGTATTGGGAGAGATATGTCTCCACCATTGGGTGCCATGTGCAGGTGTATACGACCCGGGAGATCCGGGAAAAACCCGGGAATATTTTCATCCGGGAAAAAACCGGGAAAAACCTGGGAATTTTTTAGAATTCCGGGAACTTTTCCTTGTTTTAGTTACCAGTTAAATTTTTGTGATTTTGACTGATAAGAACCAATACTCCAACGAAGGATATTACTGGGATATTACTGTATCCTGCTTCTGCAGAATAATGCTGCAGCAAAAAACATGAACGAGAGGAAAAAAAAAACGAAAATAAAACTTAAGTTGCAAAGGAAATGCGCCATATACAACAACAAAACACAGTGCTCATACAAACATCTGCCAACCAAAGTGTGTCAAAGGCTTTAGGAAGAATATGCAGTGCTTCCTAACAGCAAATGTCCTCCGATAAGCGTGACATGACAGCTGTTTACATTTGATTCATTTGAGCAGTTGCGGGCGGGCGGGCTCTTGCGCGTGCGCAGTTGAGTCGCCTATGGGTAGTACCTTCTCCCGCTTCTGGCTACAGATGTGTGGCTAGGTGCCACTATCCAAATTGCTCCGGTTCGGAAATATCGGAGATCCAGGGCTGATGCACAGAACAGTCTAGTTGTAGTGGGGAGGTGGGTAGTCTCCACGTGACCTGTGTTGACGTTTAGCGATTTTGCTGTTTCCTCTTCATTTGTTGCTTTCACATTAAATGAAAACAAAACTGATTTCTGTGGCCGGGAGCTACCAAATGAATTAAAATACGTTTGCGTAGTTATGGAAGGCTAGAATATGTTGTTAGTTTCAGATTTTATTTCCACCTTTCTAACAGTCAAGCATTAATCACCTTGCAGAACAATGAAGTTATTTTTGTCGGTTTGGTAAAGAGATTTGGCTTTTATTAATATTTTGCACTAAGGCAGTCAATTTATTTGAAACGAAGTGTTTAATTTCACACTGTTGGCTAGTTTCAACTGTTCGTTGCATTTCAAGTGCACATTTTCCATCTTCTAACTCGTATGGCATTATGCCATAATTAAGAACCAAACATGAGCTAATACAGTACTGGTACTCAAGAAAATTTAAATCCGAATCTGGACATACGACTGTGCACTTTAAGCCGAATTATGCATTTTAGTATAGTTCACGAAATTCCGATGCTCCTGAAGTATCCTTTGATGTCTTGTTTCTTTTATGACATAATGCAAGATCTTTTAATGTTTTACACGTAAGAACATGCGGCCTTCAAGGGTCATCGTAGCTGCGCAGTTGCAGTGACGCCTGTTACCTGGCACTCTCTGGCAACTGCTGAAACGAACCAATTTCTAACAGGTCACGGGAAAATATTGCGAATGGTGGTTTGAAAAGTGTTACTTTCAAAGTAAATTTCCTTTTACGCAAGATGAACTATGTGCGAGAATGTACGATGAATTTCTTAAATCACAGAGCGTTTCACTCTCATTTAAAAATCAACTCTTTGAGGACGACCATCTAGAAGAATTTCGAGCCCAGAAGATCAGACATTTACGTCGTTATTAAAAATTTTACTGGCACATTTGTGTGATGTATCTTAAAGTGTAACACGCACAAAATGATCAGCATTATATGTGGAAGCTTAGCTTCTCTTGCAGCTTATTAATATTCAAGAACAATATTATTTGTGAAAGCTTTGTTTTTCTTCTAGCAAAACTATGTATATTAATTTAAACCATTAACTTTTCTTTTTGTGTGTTCGCGCTACTTAAGTGATCTTGCTATTGGTTGACTACACTACGTGTCCTGTGCTGTCATCAGCAGCCGATATCACGTGACATGAGCTATGACTGGCTTACAAAAGCGCGTCACAAACTCTATTTCATTGCTTCGGAAAGTAACATGCAGTGTTTGGTGGAATTCGAATTTATACCTCCGTAAAACGAAGAAATGCAGTGTACATGTTGCTGCAAATCAAAGATCTTTCCAAAATGTGTTTTTTTCCCCCCTGGGTTTCGTTTTCTAAAGTGCCGGCAAATTCTACATCTGTGTAGAAAACCATAAACATTCTAAGGATTGATAAGTTTTACAGTGTCGAGGAAAAGTATGCTGTCATTTAACATGAAAAAGTGTATTTTCATCTGGGAGAAAGTGTATTTTCAGACGGGAAATCAGGGAAAAATCCGGGAATTTTTTTTCCTTGTCCACGTATACACCCTGCATGCATCACCTTCCAAGTCTGGGCAAAGATCAAATGTGTTTTCAGGTATCAGACCCCAACAGGTGTTCCAGGTGTTAACATAAATGGCATGTTATCTACCGACGCAAACACTATTCCTGAGCACTATGTTCAAGCCTCTGCATCGGAGAATTACCCCCAGCCTTTTGCACTCTCAAACGGCGGCTGGAAGGGAAAGTTCTCTCGTTCACTACATGCCACAATGAATCCTATAACGCCCTATTTACAGAGTGGGAGCTCCTCTTCAGTGCCCTTGCACATTGCCCCGACGCAGCTCCTGGACCAGATTAGATCCACAGTCACATGGTTAAACAGCTCTCATCTGACTACAAGCAACATCTCATCATCATCTTCAACCGTATCTGGTGCGATAGCGTGTTTTCATCGCAATGGCTACAGAGCACCATCATTCTGGTGCTCAAATCCGGTAAAATCCCGCTTGAATTGGATAGCTATTGGCCCATCAGCCTCACCAACATTCTCTGTAGGCTGGTGGAACACATGGTGTGTCAGCGGTTCGGTTGGGTCCTGCAGTCACGTGGCCTACTGGCTCCATGTCAGGGCAGCTTCTGCCAGGATCGCTTTACCACTTGTCACAAGGCGCAGTCATGGGCTCTAGCCCACAGTTTCCAGTTTTTGGCCGTAAAGTCGTGTGTCATGCATTTTGGTTGGCATCGTACCTTTCATCCGGATCCAGAAATTAACCCTAATGACAATCCACTTACTGTAGTGGAGACATATCTTGTGTCCCTTGAGTCTGCCATCCAAACAGCCTTTTCTAGACGCCAGCATGTGGTTGCTGTCTTGTTTTATTTATGAAAAGTGTATGACAAGACCTGGCAACATCGTATCCTTGCCACATTATACGAGTGGGACCTCCGAGGTCCACTCCCAATTTTCATCCAAAATTTCCTGTTGCTTCATATTCCCGTGTCCAAGTTGGTACCTCCCATAGTTCCCCCATATCCAGGAGAATGGGGTCCCACAGTGCTCTGTACTGAGTGTATCTCTAGTTTTAGTGGCTATTAACGGTCTAGCAGCAGCTGTAGGGCCGTCCGTCTCACCTTCTTTGTATGCAGACGACTTCTGCATTTCGTACTGCTCCACCAGTACTGGTGTTGCTGAATGGTGCCTACAGGGAGCCATCCACAAGGCGCAGTCGTGGGCTCTAGCCCACAGTTTCCAGTTTTTGGCCGTAAAGTCGTGTGTCATGCATTTTGGTTGGCATCGTACCGTTCATCCGGATCCAGAAATTAACCTTAATGACCATCCACTTACTGTAGTGGAGACATATCTATTCTTAGGACTGGTTTTTGATATCCGATTGACGTGGCTTCCTCATCTTTGTAAGCTGAAGTGGAAGTGCTGGCAGCACCTCAATGCCCTCTGCTGCCTGAGCAACACCAACTGGGGTGCAGATCGCTCTACACTGCTCCAGCTCTACAGAGGCTTTGTTCAATCCCGCCTTGACTATGGGAGTCTGGTTTATGGGTCAGTGGCGCCCTCAGCATTTCTCCACTGTGGCGTTCGCCTAGCGACAAGAGCTTTTAGGACAAATCCGGTGACCAGTGTCCTGGTGGAGGACAGAGTCCCTCCATTGCAGGTTAGGCGTGCACAACTGCTGGCCAGTTATGTTGCACACATTCGTAGTTCTCCTGCACATCCGAATTACCATCTCCTTTTCCCATCCACGGCGCTTCATCTCCCATATTGACGGCCCAGTTCAGGGCTTCCAATGACAGTTTGTGTCCGATCCCTTCTTTCCAAACTGAAGTCCTTACCTTTACCTTTACCACCTATACTTGAGGTCCATTAACGTACACCTCCATGGTGTACACCTAGGCCGTGGCTTCGCCTGTACCTTTCACATGGCCCTAAGGGCTCAGTTAAACCCGCGGCTCTCCGCTGCCACTTCCTCTTGATTCTTGACATGTACCGAGGCCATGGAGTGGTTTGCACTGACTTCTCGATGGCTGATGATCACGTCGGCTTCGCGTATCCCCATGGAAGCCATATTGAACAACATTCCTTGCTCGATGGCTGCAGTGTTTTCACTGCCTACCTGGTGGCTATATCCTGTGCTCTTGAGCACATCCGTTCATGCTCTGGGGAGTTGTTTCTTTTGTGTACTGACTCCTTGAGCAGCTTACAAGCTATCAACCAGTGCTACCCTCGTCATCCTTTGGTAGCGACCATCCAGGAGTCCATCCATGCCCTGGAATGGTCCAGTCATTCAGTGGTGTTTGTCTGTACCCCAGGCCATGTCGTAACCCTGGCAATGAACTTGCCAACAGGCTGGTCAGCCAAGCTAGGCGGAAAACGCTTATGGAGATCGGCTTCTCTGCAATTGACCTGCGTTCAGTACTGCACTGCAAGGTTTTGTGGCTTTGGGAGACGGAATGGCAAAACTTCAGTACACACAACAAACTGCGTGCCATTAAGGAGACTACGAATGTGTAGAAGACCTCCACGTGGGCCTCTTACAGGGACTCTGTGGTTCTCTGTCGGATCCACAGTGGCGACACTTGGGTGACACACGGGTATCTCCTGCACCGTGATGGCTTGCCTCTGTGTTGATGCGGTGCCCGGCTGACAGTGGCCCACATCTTGGTGAGCTGTCCTTCTTTGGCTGCCCTGCAATGGACTCTTCAGTTGACGGACTCGTTGCCATTAATTTTAGCTGACAACTCCTCATTGGCTTATTTAGTTTTACGTTTTATACGTGATGGTATGTTTTATCATTCTGTCTAAGTTCTAGCGCATGTCCTTTGTCTCTTTGTGTTATCCACTCTAATGTTTTTAGGCTGGATGTTTTACTGTGTCAGAGTGGCTGGCTTTTCCTTTTATTGTCATGGTTGGCCAGCCACGGTCATCTGCTCTCTTGTTTTTATCCCTTCTGCCTGTTTCTTGCTTCTCTCTGTGGTTTTATTTTCCCGTTTTGTCCGTAGTAGTGTTGGTTGTCCTTCTGTCGTTCTTCTGTTTCATCTTTTCTCCTGTTATTGTGCTATAAGTCTCCTTTCTTTTCTTCTTTCCCTTGTGCAATTATTTTACTGGGAACAAGGGATCGATAACCTTGCGATTTAGTCCCTTCCCCCTCCCCCCTCTTTTAAACAAACCAACCAAACAATAATACATGTGGGAGCTGGTTCTGAATTTGCTGAGGATTGTAGTGCAGGACCAAGTCATAATGAAATACAATATATTGTTTTTAGCCATCACTCTTGCTGATGGAATCATTCTGTCATTTAAAAAGAAATCAGTGAGAATTTGCAGTAAAAAGCCCTGCTAGATTCCTTTCTTTCACAGACAATGTCTCTTAATTTCTGGCCTGAAGTGTGTATGATGAGCATTTAAACATACAACTAGCGTTTCTGTTGAAGAAGTAACTGAAGTTAACATTATAAGGATGAAAGAGGTTTCATTTGCTTTAAGAGTCAGTTATTGGTATACACTATGTGATCACAAGTATCTGGACACCTGGCTGAAAATGACTTAAAAGTTCGTGGCACCCTCCATCAGTAATGCTGACATTCAATATGGTGTTGGCCCACCCTTAGCCTTGATGAGAGCTTCCACTCTCGCAGCCATACATTCAGTCAGGTGCGGGAAGGTTTCTTGGGGAGTGGCAGCCCATTCTTCACGGAGTGCTACACTGAGGAGAGGCATCGATGTTGGTCAGTGAGGCCTGGCATGAAGTCGTTCCAAAACATAGCCGCTTACTGCATAACCATAGTGGAGAATCTGTGCTTAAACTGCCAAAACGCATTTCGAGCCCTCTTGTATCCTCCAGACCATAAACAACACCTAAAATGGCTGTAGTATAGAGCTGTCAGTGTCTTACTAACTGGTACAGGTTCCCTAAAGGTGTGTTTACTTCTGTCTGCCCTGCTTTTAGTCACCGTGCACCTGTGTGTGCCTCACATGCAAGGAGAGGCACACGTGTATGATTACTTTTGGAATAATACACAGTTTACTTACTTTTTGGCATCTGTCTCATTTTCAATTGACTGCCCCCTTATAACATTCTCTGTTGAGTAGCCCATCTGAAATCAAAACTGTGATGATGGGCTAAAAGTGTGAAACCACTTTTGCATACATAACTTTGGTGAATATTTTGAAAAAAAAAATGTCAGTGATGAAATCTGACGATAGTATATATTTCCTTGATAGTGAAAAAATGGCCCAAGTAGGCTGTATTTTTTATTTATTTTTTGTTTTTATTTTCATAACACAGTCCACTTGGACCATGTTTTCATTTTCACAACACGCTGAGGCCATGGACACCAGCAAAAATAAAATTTTAAAATTACTTATGCATTCCTTATATAGAGATTTAACGCTGCCATATTTTAATCTGGCTGGAAACATTCCCAGTGATAATGATACATTACCTATATCACTAATAACATTACTTATTAGGTTACAACATCTCTGTCAACTCCATAGTAGCTTTTGTGTTTCAGAACTTTTGTGTCAGTGAATGATGTTGGTGCTACTCCTAATTGCTTGAAGTTTTGTAGAATGCTATTTATAATATATTCTCTTGCTTCTTCAACTGAACCATTTAATACTATTCTTGCTACTACATTTAGTAAGTGATTGATAATTCAACAAGCTGCAAATATTTTTAACAATCATAAAATTGGTATTCAATTTAATTGTGATAGCATTTTGTATACTGACTGGTTCTCCTGTCATCCATTTCACAATATTCCATATAGTTTTTATCTTATTATCTGCATTATTAATTTCTGTAAGGATGTACATATTTCTTGACATATTATTTTTTTTTTAGTATGCAACTAATGTCCGATGTTCTGATTTTTATATAAAATTTCCCTTTTCTGCTTATGATATTTCAATTCCCTTAGTTATTCATTACCTACTTGTTTCTTTAGTGGATTTTCTGGATAACTTTTTAGTAAAGTAGCTTTTTACGTGGTGTCAGTTCACAGATACTGCTTATCACGTGTTTCATGTGATGCTGAGCGTCAATGGAATATGTCAGTTTGTTTGCCTTTTCAAACAAAATGATTTTTAAAATCAGAATTTTACATGCTATTTTGTATACAGCGCTATCAGATTAGTCTAATGTGATATTCATTTTACCAGCATGTATTCGCAGGAACAGTAAAACACGGGGAATAATTGGTACTCCAGCAGTGACTGAGCAGCACACTTCCGCATGGCAATAGCAGTCACTGCGACAAGGGCTGTACTGTGCCCGCTAGAGTACTAGTTATTCCTCATATTTTACTGTCCTTGTTAATATATATCAGTAAAACAAATATCGCACTACACTAATTTGGGAATGCTCTGTTGAATAGGCACGTAAAAATCCACATTAAAAATAATTTTGTACATAACAGGAAACAAAGCTTCGCATTCCATCGATGCTGGGTGTATCATGAGAGACATGATGAGCAGCATTTGTCTGGGCTGACTCCAGCTACACATTACAAGAACAAAATTGCAAATATCTGCTGAAACACCAGAGAAAATGTGCCTGATGACTCTTAGGAGAGACACCCCATGTACTTCATCCCCATACCACCTCTTTTAACTTTCTCTTAAAACATTGTAGCCTGTTCTCATTAATAAGCCTCACTACTTTGTTTCCTTTATTATGCAACGTGATCAGATAGAACATTACTAATTCAGTACAAATTAACGGTTTCAACCTGAGAACTGTCTATAAAAATTTTGTCATTCAGGGTACTAATATCTTGCTGCAACCAAGTTGAGTAATTAACTACTAAAATGAAAATGAACATCCAAATAATGATTTCAGTTCATTTTTCCTCTCAGAAATTATTAAGAAATTTACACTGAAATCTCCACAAGCTACTGTTTCTTCTTGTCTGACAGGTAGCTCAATAATGAATCTAGATTTCTCATAAATAGCTGGAAGTTTCTTAGACGGTATCAATGGACTGTCATAGTTACCAGAGAAGACTCCGCAGTAACAACTCACAGGTTCATGCTTCTAGGTTCTGCTGTACACAAAACATGCTTGTTTCAATATGTTTTACTTTGTATCCATCTTCTCCATATGTTTTAACTCCTGCTTTCTCTACACAAAAATGATGTGTCTCTAATCTCTTATGTTTAACTTAATGTATCCCTGTGGTTACATGGCACTCAGAAAGAGACACAGAACATCTATCATTTCAGAAGTTTCCACATGTTCTAGGTATATGAAAAGCTCATCTACCTTGTTTTTCATAATCCAGTAATTACAGGAATTGTGCATTGTGTGCTTCCAGCCTCCCTTATGCTCTCTGCAAGGCACTCACATAATCTGTCCTTCACCCACCTATTCAGGTATTTGCCAAGTTTCGTGTGTCCCCGTCTCCCAGTTACAGCATCAGGGTGTTTTTTCTTCCTTAAAAATAAACCGCCATCTTTTGTACTATCTCAATTTTGGCTTTTATGCCATTATCGAGCACAATCTTAAAGTACTTAGACCATTAACATATCATATCTGTTAGGACAGTCCAAAGGAGAGTAGTCCACTCTCGCCAATTGTTGCGGGTTTGTATATGGAGCACTTCAAAGAAGAGGCCCCGATGTCATCCAAATGGAAATCCACCTGTTTTTTTCCCCATTATGTTGATGACACGTTCGTGATAGGGTCCTATGGAAGGAACAAAATGCATGATTTGTACATCTGAACTCCAATACATCTCTAAATCAAATTCACTATGGAGACTAAAGAAGGAGGAAGACTGTCATACGTGGACATCATGGTCAAGAGAAGAGCTGATGGCACCCTGGGCCATGTGTATCGGAAGAAGATGCACACTGCTCATGCAAATACATTTGCATGCAGGTAGCTGCCACTGCCCTGTGCAGAGGAATGTGTTACTAAAAATACTGGAGCACATGCCACCTCGGAGGCACTGTCTGCCCCAGGAATTGGAACACCTTTGTTCTGGAGAGGGGGGGGGGGGGGGGGGGGAGATACTCAGAATGGCAGATTAAGTGCACCCTTCACCCCACCACTACAGTACAACCTGTGGAGACTGAAGAAATCACAGCGGAAGAGGTCGCCACAGCCTTTATTACCGTGTGCTGGAATGCTATCAGGTAAAGTTGGCCGCTTACTGAAAAACCACTGTCTTTTGCCCTCCCAGTAAAACACAGGCATTGTTGGGGAGTGTTAAAGTTGGCATCGGTGTTTGGAAGGCCGGGATATATTAGATTCTATTCCAGTGTGGCAAGACATACATTGGACTGGCAGTGTGCACCATCAGAGGCGGATGCCAAGAACACCAGTGGCACAATCGATTGGTGTACCCCAAGTCGGATGTCGCAGAGCACTATTTGTCAGAGAATTGTGTGGTAGAATAAGAACATACCAGGATTTTAGTGCAAGTTTCTACATACTGGGACAGTGTCCTTAGAGAAGCCATATAAATGCACCCCATGGATAATCTTGTCAATTGGGATTGCGGCTGTATTCTCAGTAAGGCTTGGGAACCAGAACTGGTTGTAAATCATTTTTAACATTTTTTATGCAGATGTTGCTCAGCAAACACATTGATATGGTGATTATGGAGGACAGAGGAACTACGTCGATGGTGCAAATGTCTCCATGGCTGCCGACACATGCCCTCAGGTGTCGACCGTGAAGGAATGGCTTGCAGGGGGAGGGGATGTAAGTTCACCGCATGTGCTCAGGAGCTCAGTTTGTCAATGCACCTGACGATGGCGACGTGTCTGATCGCCAAAATATTGTGGCTTTTGGACACTATGGAACAGCAGTAAACCCCTGGACTGTTCAATCGACAAATACAATGGAAGGAAATGAAGGATCATGTAACATGAATAAAAACTGTCATTGAACTAATAAGTGGGCTGAAGGCGTAAAATCACTCCCTAGTTATTCTTGCACCAGGCATTAGTGCCAAGGCTCATGGTTATTCAGTACTACCATCTTGAAAAATCGTACTTCCTTTCATTAAGCTGATGAAGGGAACGAAACAGCAATAAATATATGAATTTTCTTTTAATTTCAGAGTTATCTGATCCTAAAAAAGCACAAGAAACAAGAATTCTTCACATAAGCCAGATTAATGTTTCGTGTTTACGTGGTGTCCTCGGCACAGACCCGCTTCTCGTTGCAGATACAGAAAAACATATAAGATGCAAAACTTTTGGTGAATGAAACACGGCATGCTAAACCTGATCATGAATTGGGTAGGATACCTAAACAGAACAGGATCTGCCCCAGATTGATTGTAAGTGTGAAAGCCATTCTGCTACTTACTTGATAACATGGCCTATGCAGCCAAACTGTTCCATTACAGCTTGTCTAGCAGGTAAATTTGGAAATCATTACATTGTGTTATAAAACAGATGCATACGCAGGAGCTGTATATGTTTGTCATTATCACTTCATTTGTACAAGCCCATAGCTGCCTCCGTGCTTGGATCCCTCTATTTCTCTCAGTATATGTTAATGCAGCCATGCTCGACAGCACACCATATCACACATGAGCAAAACACAACTCCACTCCAGAGCAGCCAAAGTGGAATAGCCATGAAGCTGAACACTTTATTTTGCTTCAGAACTGGCAAGCCGTGTATGGTAACCATGCCCTCGCTACCCATTGGCCAAAACCACTCTCACCTAGGAGAGTTCAGGCAGAGCAACAGATGCTGCTCATGTAGCAGTGAATATGCAGCATTTGATCAATGGGCATAGATGTAACAGCCAAAAACTTACATGCTAGAAATAGGCACTTAATGAACAGAAAATGTGAAAATGACAAATTATAACTGGTGTCTTTCAATGTACAGTTCATATATGACACTTTGTTTCAGTAAAAAGCAATCCACTTGGCTCTGTGTTTAGCCTATGTCCCTCTTGCGGCTGCTAACTAACAGCAGGACTTCCCGCCCCCCTTGCTTGACTTATCTGCTGATTTTGTCCAGGTGGAATAGCCCTCGTATTTGTCCAAAAATACTTTTGATGACTGATCATATAGACACAGGTCATTTATATAGCACTAAATAAATTGTGTAATTGGAAATGTTTCCCTTTGTTACTTAAATCCAGCAGCAGCAAAATGGCATGCATGGAGCGAGCAAACCTTTCATTGGTCTATGACCTCTGCAAGCTCGTGGCAAGCTGAGTGTCAGTGGAACCATCAGGAAAATGGATCACAGGTGTAGTACAGTCAGAATGCCTCACTCTTCCACCCATGAATTTCTTCCATGGGTTGGACTGAAACCAATTACAGGCCAGGTCCAGCCCAGGGGCTGCTGGTTGCCCTCCATGCCATAGTGTTGATGGACTGTCGAGGTATTATTTGTTGCAGTTGTTCTCCATCATATCCATTATTACTTAAGAAAGAATAAATAGGCTTTTTTAAGGTTTCATTTTATAAGCTTCTGTAATGCAGACTGGAAATTAGTGGGAAATGGTTACCACTAAAATCTGTTGTGTGCAGTACTGTAGTAATTCGTTGAATATTACAGTTATTATGTTAATTCCGTAGATAATTTGCATAATGAATTTTATTGTCTGATATGAAACTAAAACTATGATCACAACAACATATTTTTTATGTCACAATTAAATAAGTAATCAGTTCACTGCCACCCATTTTTCACTGTTCAGAATTTTATTGAGCATCAATATGCCCATGAGTATAATACATTTGTTAGGCTCCTTGTCTGTAAATCACTTTCCAAGCACTACCTAGACCTCACAGGGAAATGCCTTTTAGCAAAAAACAACTTCCAAAAACAGAAATGCTGACTACTACTGAATATTTTATAATACTAAAACAGTGGCTAAATTACTCTTAACTATTGGAATGGCTCGTTCTAAAACATGTACACTCTTTGACATAAAACTTGACCGGCGGCCGGCCGCTTCAGAGGCTAAGTCCGCGCCGATCGCGACATGGGACAAAAAAACTGGCCAACTCGCTAATTCTCTAAGTCCGGTTATCTGCACAATCTGGCAACACTGTAGACTGCGGCACTTCCTGGAGGAAAACTTGTCCCATGATAGAGAAACTCTAGGCTGATTACGCCTGTGGTCTAGCGGTAGCGTGCGTTGTTTCTGTTCATAATGTCAGTGGATCGAGAGCAGCTGGCATAAAATATTTTTATAGCCTCTTCTGTCTGAATGCTGAAGACGTGAATGTAATGGTAGCGCAGATTCAATCTATTTCGCTTTGTGACACACCGATATCAAAATTTTATCCAGTAACGATTTTGCGGCAGATTTCCTGCAGACTGTCCTCCTCTGGACGCCGTATGCAGCAAAGCTCCGGGATCCATTTGCTGGCTACTGGCAGCGGCCGTGGCGACAGCAGCGGCGCTGCACTCCCCCGTTCTTTATCGAAAGCGCCTGCTACCGCTCATCGCTTTTGATGATTTAAAACGCTTTATTATTAAATGTTGCTCCAAAGAAAATTTCTACAATTTCCATTCACGCTCAAAAGCAACGGAGACAGACGCCCTGATTACTAGGCGGGTATTATATTACATTAATCGGCAAGAGCTGAGTATGGCCCGAAATTAATTTTATAGACGGGGATGAAATGAAACCACCTCACTACATTCGATGAATTTATAAATGCTTCATACCTCGTTTCTTTTCCTTTCAAACTCAATTATTTGTGCAACTTTTGGTCAAAGTTTGGATGTTTTCGTCAAGCCAGAGTGAGCGTCTGTGGTGTAAAGTGTATTACAGTTCTTGTTTCATTCCTTATGGTAAGTCTATGCGATAAACTGTGTGAATACCTTGCAATGCATGCTCTGTAGCAGTGCAGGAACACTGCACATTTGGAGTTCATGAAGTATTTATTGTTGATCGGAAGTGATAGTTAAGGTCATCAGATTTAAACCAGAAAAATTTGTCGTTTTCAAGGTTTCAGAGAACGGAAAGGAATTGCTAACGCCGGTGTTAGAAAACGTCTAAAGTTAAATGCTATTGCAAAAATTTAGAAGAAGGGAACTATATTAATGAACATGTGCACTTCATAAACAACCTTCTGACATGTTAGACCTATATGACGAACAAAGCTCAAATTTATATCGTTGACAGTCGGTTTGAATCTTTTCAGGGTCTATTTTACAGTGAAGCACCTTGGAATTTGCAAAGCAGAAATCCATGATATTAACTTAATTTACTAAGTCGAAACCGGACGAAGATTGATGTTTAAAGGCATTCTTCAGATTTCGCATAAGAAATTTTTACTAGCAGTTTGCAACTCCATTAATTAAAATGGAAAATAAAAGGTTGTAGTCAGCGGCTTCTACCGTGATTCGAACTGCTATGTCTTATAGTACAAGCACTGCAACGCACAAGGGAACCTCTGAGCTAACGACACACTGGCTGCCAGAGGCGGAATATAGTCACTGCGATGTTGCCTGAGCCTCAAAACGCAACCTTAAACACACGAACAGAGGAGGTGGAGATTACTGTTTTCACGTCCCGTCGACAACGATGTCATTAGAGACGGAGCACAAGCTCGGATTAGGGAAGGATGGGGAAGGAAATCGGCCGTGCCCTTCCTAAGGAACCATCCCGGCATTTGCCTGAAGCGATTTAAGGGAAATCATTGAAAACCTAAATCAGGATGGCCGGGCGCGGGATTGCACCGTCGTCCTCCCGAATGCACACACACAAACAGGTGTTACTTATGTGAAGAACGCCGTTCTTGGAGTCCAGAAATTAAATATACTTTCTAATTGTGTCATCTTGCAGTGGATTATATCGTACGAGTCTTCGATGTGGAAAACGAATGTCAAGTGAATTTAGCGAGGTAACGCTGACCTACACCCGGAAGTAAATGCACTATCAGAGTGTTGACAAATACTTGCTACGACGCTGCCATTTCTAGGCTCTCTGACGAGGCAGCTCTTCAGCGAAATGCTTGCCGTGATTCTCCGATACGGTTCTTCAGAGTGGAGACGCGCGCGCACGTTTGGTTTTTATGCGGCGTTCTCCCCTGATGGTTTCTGACGTCGCCTTGTGGGCTATGTATACATATGAGACATTCAATTATCATTAATCCAGAATCATACAAGTTTCAGCTTCCGGCGTGGAAGAAGGCTGTTGACGCCGACATTATACCATTTCAACGTAGGGAAAGTAAAACGGATCATTCAATGTTTCTCATTCAACATAAAGCATGTGAGATAATTTTCCGTAACGTTCATAATCATCTAAAAATACAAACGAAGTAAAAATACACCGGAAGCTTATTCGAACTGAATATAACGCTTTGCACCTCGATGTCGAATTTGTCCACTTGCAATCTTTTGCAGCATACACATAGAATGTCATGATTAACACGAGAATGAAGAAATATGTTGGTAAGGATGGAAGCAAGAAGAGACGCAGTCAACAAATATTCTATTCCTCATGGCATTCATTTCATTTGACTCGTAAGAGGAGGTAAAGCGGGAATTTACTTTCGTTAACACGAAAGATATGCCGCACATATTGATAACGAGGAAGTCTGCGTCTTCATATGTTTCCCCCTTGAAATCTGTATGCTCTATTATATACTAAGAAGCCCGATCATTGTTTCAGTAATGTTACCCTCTTGTTTGACCCCGTAACGATGAACAGATTCCAAATGCATGTCTCCCTTCCTGGGTTGTTTTTTGTGTTTTATTGCTTGGAATTCCTGAAGCAGACCACTGTGCCTTCCCCCCTCGTGGGTTAGGTCTCAAAACTAAACCGCTTTGTATCCAATGGCATAATTTATTCAGACAGCATCAGCATAAGACTATCAAACAAAGCCTTCCATTTACAGTTGCAGCACTCTAACCAGCACTGACCAAAGTGTAATCCACGGTCATGGTCCTAAATTACCAGCTGTCTGCTACTGTGGCAAAGTCCGTACTACACTTTCGATTCCGCAGCACCATTTTATCTGGTAACACTGTGTAGTTGCACAGTTGTGCTACCAGGTCTGTCCTCACACTGTCAACTTTATGTATCTCGCTTCTCCTGTAGCGTAGATCACGAGGAGCCGAAGTAAATGAGTGTATTCTGCATGACGTAACATTCAGTATTCCCTTCTTTCATAGCCACTCTTCACTCTTCATGTGCATCGATACCAAATAGGAATGCGAAAACTCTTGCGAGTGAGAGAATGACAATAACAATCGTAACAAGAACAAGCAAATAATGAATGATGTTTATTCCAACGCAGAACGAGAATGGCTTTAAATATAAAAATCTATATCTATATCCATATCTATTGATCTTTGAGTTGGCACAATGCAAATATATTCTTAGCATTTAGTTACTGAATTTAGTTCTGGATGTTTGCAGAGAAAAGGAAAAGTCGGTACTTCTCGCTAGTGTAATATAATGTGAACCAGCAACTACCCTTTCCTTAGAACACGACTCAAGCAGGTCCTCAAGTAGGTAGCAAGGCACTGCTGCATTCTGTTCCCTGACATTGCTCTGATGACAGTTAATGCAGATAGTTCCGATTATGAAATACAAAACGTAATGCAGGTTAGTTCCTAGGATAGTAACATTAAATTTGCGTTGTAGACGGCACATGAACGTGACGACTATCCATATTACTCATCAATATAAAAAGACAATATTTTGGGAATTTAGCAGGATTACTCAAAATGAATTCTGAAATTGGGTGACTGACTGCACAGGTGCTAAACGTCGTCAAGAGTATACGATGTCCTAATCGCATTAGGAATATGAAGATCGTCTTCGACAGCTCGCAACTTTCACATTGCTATCTCCACCCTACTCCAGACAGCCCTCGGTGGAGTTGCACGACGTTGCCGATGTTATGGAAGGCCTTCAAACCGACAACAGACCACATATTGAAAAATACAAGCGAATTCTCTTGCAGCGTAAGCTTATTGTAACTAATCTAAAAATTATTGGAGAGGAACATTGTCCTATTCAAAAAAAGTAAAATGTTACACACTGTTGACGTCAAACGGACATTATCTATGTCCTGTCTTGTGTCCTACTCATCTATAATATCAAGTGTACTATGAAAATGATTATATATAATGGATGATAGGGTAATGCATTGATACCAGATGGTGGGGGCCGGCCGGTGTGGCCGTGCGGTTCTAGGCGCTTCAGTATGGAACCGCGTGACCGCTACGGTCGCAGGTTCGAATCCTGCCTCGGGCATGGATGTGAGTGATGTCCTTAGGTTGGTTAGGTTTAAGTAGTTCTAAGTTCTAGGGGACTGATGACCTTAGAAGTTAAGTCCCATAGTGCTCAGAGCCATTTGAACCATTTGAACTATTTAACACAAAATGACATTAAAAATTAAAGTTATTCACGAGCAGCTAGTTGAGAATATGTATGAACATTAAATGACACGACGAACTGAAATAATATGACGAAGAGTTCAGCGCTCACTGGGAATAGAGCCCCACACATATCGTTGTTGACTACACACAAAGAGACGTCAGCTACCGAATTTTTCTCCACCAGCTGCTCAGAATAGCATCTTGAACTTACAGTCATCTCGCAAATAGTTCTGTGTCTCACTGGGAGTTAAAAACGTCAGATATCGTTAGTGTTGACAACGAATGAAAATACATTAAAAATCAAAATTATTATCCACCAGCAGATAGGTGTTCTCCTGATAGAGCTTGATAATACATAATTAAATCTTTAGTGCCGGGCCAGGATTCGATCCCATTCACGCGTAATATGTGAAGGTGTTGAGGAATCTGCAGTTTTGAACAAACAACAAATTGTAGCCGAGCTGTATTGCCACGAAGGGATCAAATTCCGCGTTAAGGGCGGTCTGAGTTGCATTCCCAGTTTAGAACCAATTTTATCGACATACAGAAGCTCAAATAAAAGATGGAATAAGTGTCCTGTGACCATACATAGCGTTTGTGTCGTCACTTGAAATAAATAACTAGTATAAGAAAGGTTACTGGTGATAGAGTTTCTACATGTCGCCACTCCAGACTTTATTGTGGTTCAACCTACCGTCTACGTGGTAAAGAAGGAATATCATCTTTAATGTGAATTTTCAGACCACGCAGCCATTATATCTCCTTCACTTGGTGTAGCCAGGAGAGAATGGAATCTGTCTCTCCCTATCTAAAATCATTGACGGAAGTGGGAATCGAACCCAGACCATAGGTATAACAACCTACCATCCGTCCAATAGACCACGAAATCCTCTTCTCTGCGAGTCATTTTTCTATGGTAACGCAGTTGCGCCACACTGGATGAGAATTCTGACACACAGGCTCCCTGTAGTAATTCGCAGCATGTTCAGTAAATTCATTTACTTGGTTGACCGAATCACCATGAACTAGCTGCCTCGGCTACCCAGTGCATACATTCGACTATTTTGTAATCACAGAAATAAAATCACGTAACTGCCACCTACACACAACTGCCAACAGTGTAGGATGCAGAAGTTTAAATAGGAAGTGTTCCTTTCCACTTGAACTATTCTATTGCGCTATCTGTTACTAGAAAACGTCGTTCAGTCCAAAAGAAAAGCTGTAACTGTTTGTCTCTCAGAAGTCAAGACCTGGCCATATGCATAATCTCACAGTGCTGTGGAATCCAAAAGTTCTGGAGGAATAGTTGCCAAGCTCTGGAGCTTATGTAGCTACGTGTCAGCTTGTAGCATAGATAAGATGTCGCGAGTTCGAATACATTCAGTACTACATTTTTTAAAACGCAATTCTGCTCTCTGCTGAAGGTATCAATCTAATGGAACTTTGAACATAATTCCCTTCACTTCTCAACCCAAAGTAGTCGCATGTGGAAAAAGGGCTAACTTCTGTGACATTTTGTTCTATTCAGGTTTAATAGACAGCAGGCAGCAGATGCATCTCGAAGATGTGCAGGGAGAGCGCATCGTGCCATAATATGTCAGAAAAGTATTTTCTACATTAGCCGTCGTGTGGTAGTGATATTTTATTCTTCTTCAAACTTTGTTTGACAGCTTTAACTCAGAACAAGTTTTCTACATGCATGTAATCAATAAACTGCATGTGCATTGTCAGACTGTCATAGGTAACATCAGAGAATTCACATATATCGTTGATGATTAATTTCTCCCTCATGTTTACTATTGTTTTAACAACACTAAAGGAAACCTTACGAAAATTGTGCACTGTATTATAAGAAATGAAATAAAACTAACCATGATAACCTTACGACGAAAGTATCTGTACACAAGCATGCCTCTATCGACACGAATTAGTAAAATACTACTCACTTAGATTTTGATTGGGTCTGTGTTTAATTGGTATGCTGTGTCATACTCAAGAGGTATGCAAATGTGGCAATTCATAAATATAGTTACGTATTCCTAGAAACCCAAAATTCGCTTGGCAGCAGCGGAAAGAGGCCTTACCTGTTGTGCAGCATTGTAAGTTTTTCAACATTGCACTATGGGCTGAAAGCATTTTCTTGCGATTTCCTTATTGATGTTTGATCTGACTGCTTGTAGCTCTTTCACAGAAGGGATAAAAACGTTACAGTCAGTGAGACTGGAACTGCGAACCGTAACAGACGCTTTTTCACAGGTCAGCACGTTACCACAGAGCTGGCGAGGAGGTATGGGTCTGAGCTTCCTATTACGAAGGCAATAGGAACTCGAACTCGTAAACCGCTATGTGAAGGTCGAGATTAGTTGCGGTTTCCACCTGCAACGACTTTCCTGGGCTGAAAACCGTAAATTTTCAATCTTTTGTTACCCTTCAAGCGATAATAACTCAGATTATTCAATGGAAATGACAGGTAAAATCAAGTGAACTTTGAGGCTTAATTCCGTGCACACCAGGAAGTAACTCGTCGATCACAGAGTTGCCAAACATACGTTGCCTTGTTGCCAAATCTCAGTTACAGTACCAGCAGGAAGAAGACGAACCGATGTGATCCTACAGCGGTCTGGGAAGTGACCATAGCTGGTGTCTCCAAGTCGCGGCTGCTACGGCCTGGAATACGTAATGCGTCTGATTCGCTTTCTGTAACTAGGTTTAGGGACTGGAGCGTAGTTACTAATAATACTCAGAACTGACTGCAAACTGAGCATCATAAATCAGTAACTCTCATTGTTGTTTTTATATTTCTTTCGTAAGTGTACTCAAAACTAAGAAAGTCATT
The DNA here is from genome assembly GCF_023864345.2 of Schistocerca serialis cubense. NCBI lineage: Eukaryota > Metazoa > Arthropoda > Insecta > Orthoptera > Acrididae > Schistocerca > Schistocerca serialis. The sequence goes on along the minus strand of NC_064640.1, from coordinate 698,589,228 downwards.
CACAGGCGTTTTCGTGCCTCGCCGATAGTCGAGCACAACATACAAATAAAAATAAAAAAGAATGTGTGTGTGTGTGTGTGTGTGTGTGTGTGTGTGTGTGTGAGAGAGAGAGAGAGAGAGAGAGAGAGAGAGAGAGAAATAAAAAGCAATGAGAGAGAGAGTGTAAAAAATTGTTGTAAAGAAATTGAATCATGGTATTTAAAGAAATCTTTCATTAAAATGACACGTTCCACATCATTACGAAATGTCGTATTCATGATCTATGGAACAAGAGTTAATCTAATGTAATCTAATCTAATCACATCATATTGATGATTAGCCATGAAGAGTCATGAATTACCGAAATTTTGGCCCATACCAGTAACCAAATCTAAACTTGAAAATAAAAGACGACAATTTTTGTAATAAACCGTGACTCCTATCAAGACCCTTTCGTCCCTGTTATCTAACCACGAAAGATGTCTGATATACCTCCATTCTGAAGTAACAAAGTGTGCATGCATTTAAAGATGAAGTGCATGATGTGAAGTTCTGTGACGGAGATACGAACCCAACACGTAATCCGGTTGTTAACTAAGAAAAATCAAATGTTACGTATCGGTTTTTCTTACGAGCCGCTAGGTGTCTGAATCTAAAATAAGGATACAAACTTTTGTGCCTAAGCGACAATCGAACTGCACACCTACCGTGCATCCACGAATATAGCTTAAGTATCAGTTGCTTACTCATGAACAGTAAGATGTGCGCGTGTTTGACCAGAAATAACGACACCTGTTGCGATTGTTGGAAACACATGAACAGACATTGAAATTGCGCGTTAATTTTCACTAGCAGGTGGGTGTGCACTTGATAAAGCTAGAAATGAAATTATGAATATTTTTGTACTGGATCAGGTTTCAGACCCACATACTTACCTTTGGAGGAGACCTAGAGAAGATTGCAGTCTTGGGAAAAGGAACGAAATGACTGAACTATACTGTTCCGAGAGATTCAGATCCTCGAAAGAGGAGATACGAATTTCGAATCACAGTCCAGCACCAAATTTTTAAACGTCTGTAGTTCAATCAAGTACAAGTGAAATAAGAGCCCTGTCCCTTTAAATGGCTATCGGTTCATCAAATAAAATAAAATTTTCTAATGTAAGTAAGCTTACTGGCCACTGTATTTCTCTTTACCATGACTTCCGCTGTGTCATTTCCCAACGTAAACCAGCTCTGCCCAGTTGGTAATGAAGGAACATGATGTTTAATGCGGATTCTGGATTATAACGTCTTTC